>NC_083229.1:13174784-13482284 GCF_032191835.1 Heteronotia binoei
TGTCATCCCAGAGTCGGAAACACTGGTGCTTGCACAGGGGATTTAAAAAAAAAATATTTTTGGCATTCCTCCACCAAAATTGCTGACTTCCTATGCTTTAAATTTAACTTATCCCAAATTATTTTAGAGCTTGCTCATTGTCTCAGTTGAATGCGCAGCCCACTCCTGTTATGAAGGGGAGATTAAGAAAGATTCTTTACTCAGACTGCCTTTGTGATTCATCTCAGGGGGAAATTAGTACTTTGATAGACGTATTATTGGAGTGTCCTTTTCATATTAGCCATAGGAATAGGTTTTAAACACAGTGGCTAGATAATCTTTCATTTTTGTCTTATCACAAGCCGGTTTTTACTCCTTTTTATCCCATCAATTCCCTAACCTTACCCTTGCTTTTGCGAGGTTTTTTCCGTTGTGTCCAGATGATGCTACTTAACGGGTGGGTTTTCGACTGCTTGAGACTTTTAGTCAAGGAGTTTTAATCAAACGGGAAGGGAAGGAAACATCAGTGTTGGGCCCAGTGTCAAGTTCCCAGTTCTCCTTCAATAATTATAACTCTCCATTTGTGTGGATAAGCATTTATTGTAAGGTAGGATGAGATTGACATGCAGTCAATATTGAAACTGGCACACAGCAATACAGGTTCAGGTTATATACTCTTGGAGGGGGTCGTTTGAAGTGTGCCTGAATTTAGGGCATGAAGACAGATTAAATTTAGTGGCTACATATCACACACACGCACAGGGGCCGTTTTGTAGAAAAATAGATGGTGGAGCTCATCCAGGGATTGTTATGCAGCTGCACCTACTATTCAATGGACAAGGAGGTGGAACTCTCAGAAGGAGGAGTTGGAACTTGGGGCTCTTTAGCTTGGAGAAACGTAGACTGCGGGGTGGCATGATAGAGGTTTACAAGATTATGCATGGGATGGAGAAAGTAGAGAAGTCCTTTTCTCCGTTTCTCACAATACAAGAACTTGTGGGCACTCAATGAAATTGCTGAGCAGTTGGGTTAGAATGTATAAAAGGAAGTACTTCTTCACCCAAAGGGTGCTTAACATGTGACATTCACTGCCACAGGAGGTGGTGGTGGCTACAAGCACAGACAGCTTCAAGAGGGGATTGGATAAACATCTGGAGCAGAGGTCCATCAATGGCTATTAGCCACAGAGTATTGTTGGAACTCTCTGTCTGGGACAAGTGATGCTCTGTATTCTTGGTGCTTGCGGGGGGGGGGGGAGCAAAGTGGAAGCCCCACCTGTGAACCTCCTGATGGCATTGGGGGTGTTTTTTGGCCACTGTGTGACACAGAGTGTTGGACTGGATGGGCCACTGGCCTGATCCAACATGGCTTCTCTTATGTTCTTATGTGACACAGAGTGTTGGACTGGATGGGCCATTGGCCTGATCCAACATGGTTTCTCTTATGAACTCTCAGAAAGGTTCAGGAGCTGTGCTTCTGTGAGCTCCCACTAAATCTGAGGCCTGCACATACACATTCACTACCAAGCATTCTACGAAACATCCTGGAAGGGGAGCAGTGACCTTGGTACCAAGTAGGTTCCCAGCTCCTAGGAGGCCAGCACTTAACTTTCATTGCCTCAGCAGACTAAGCATTCTACCCACACATTCCTCAGGCTACAACAAACAGAAACAGACAATAGCAAGAAACTTGACACCCAAATTTGAATCCCTTCTCTGCTATAGAAACTTGCTGAGTGACCTTGGGCCAGTCACACACTTTCAGTCTAACTGACCTCAGAGGGTTGTTGTGAGGATAAAATGGAGTTGAGAACAATGAATGGGACATTGGGCTCCCCAATTCTGAAATCATAGAATCATAGAGTAGGAAGGGTCCTCTGGGGTTATCTAGTCCAACCCCTGAACAATGCCGGAAACCCCCGAATACCTACCCCAAATTCACAGGATCTTCATCACTGTTAGATGACCATCCAGCCTCTGTTTAAATACCTCCAAGAAAGGAGAGCCCACCATCTCCCAAGGAAGCCTGTTTCACTGAGGAATCGCTCTAACGGTCAGGAAGTTCTTCCTAATGTTGAGCCGGAAGGAAGGAAGGAATACAATCATAGAGTTGGAAGGGACTTCCAGGGTCATCTAGTCCAACCCCCTGCACAATGCAGGAAATTCACAAACACCTCCCCCTAAATTCACAGGATCCGCATTGCTGTCAGACAGCCATATAGCCCCTGTTAAAAAACCTCCAGGGAAGGAGAGCCCACCACCTCCCGAGGAACTTTGTTCCACTGAGGAATCGCTCTAACAGTCAGGAAGTTCCTCCTAACGTTGAGCCGGAAGCTCTTCTGTTTTAATTTCAACCCATTAATTCTGGTCCTACTTTACGGGGCCACAGAAAACAATTGTGCAGAACATCTCCTGGCTGTATAGGGCTTTCCTGTTAATGAAATGCCATGGAGCATTTAGGACTCTTAACCATCAAGCTGAATAAATAAGCAATGGTTGGCCAGCTGCTGGGATGAGAGGAGCACAGTATTTTGAGGGAGAATACCCAAAAATGCAATTGGCTATCTGCAATCTGGAAGGGAAACAGGCCAAAACCATGGCGAGCCATTTGGACTCAATCCAGCTATGGTGGCCAGACAGCATTCAGGAGACCCTTGTCAAGCCAGGCCAAGGTGGTGTCCCCCACCTAAGAGAACATAAGAGAAGTCATGTTGGATCAGGCCAATGGCCCATCCAGTCCAACACTCTGTCACACAGTGGCCAAAAAACCCAAGTGCCATCAGGAGGTCCACCAGTGGGGCCTGGACACTGGAAGTCCTCACACTGTGCCCCCCCCTCAAGCACCAAGAATACAGAACATCTCTTGCCCCAGACAGAGAGTTCCAATTCTGTGGCTAATAGCCACAGATGGACCTCTGCTCCAGATATTGATCTAATCCCCTCTTGAAGCTGGCTATGCATCAAGATGCCACCATCTCCTATGGCAGTGAATTCCATGCGTTAATCACCCTTTGGGTGAAGAAGTACTTCCTTTTATTTGTTTTAACCTGACTGCTCAGCAATTTCATTGAGTGCCCACGAGTTCTTGAATTGTGAGAAAGGGAGAAAAGTACTTCTTTCTCTACCTTCTCTATCCCATGCATGATCTGGTAACCCTGTCGTGCTGATGGCCATTTAATTAGTAATAAAATCCTTAATACCCAAAATCGGGTTGGGCACTCCGGGCTCTCCTCCCTGGGGGCCGCCAATGAATGCCACTTGCGTGGAAGCGATTCGTCATGCCTTGCACGGTCTTCCTACCGCCGTGCTTTCAGCCGGTGCTAATTTTATGCTGCCCATTAATGTCGTGATGCTAATTCTTATTATCGCAGGGATCCCTCGGTGCACCTGGCGTCCCGGGGAGAGATGGTGCCAGAGGAGAGACGGTGAGCTTTTATCTCTCTACCTTGTAATCCTCTTTTCCTCCTAGCGTAAGCCAAATGCCTCGAATCAAGGCATATCGAGTAGAACGTGTCTGGGAGACTGATGCAGCCATTTGGATGGCAACGGAAACAAAGGAGGAGGGGTTAATAACCGCAGCCGGTCTGCTTTGGGGGCAGATCAACAGGCAGCCTGTACAGATTGACTGCTTTTGGATGCAGGAAAGGGAACATTCATTGCTGTTAGGGAGGCCTGCGATTGAAGAACTCACATTGCTGGTGGGGAAGGCAACACCCCCCAAAATCAGTGCTCTAGAACTCAGGTGTTCGTTTCACTCCAAGCCGAAGTTTGCCAGTTTTGAATGGAAGAAGCAGAAGCAGATGATGATAATGATGATATTGGATTTATATCCCACCCTATACTCTGGATCTCAGAGTCTCAGAGCGGTCACAATCTCCTCTACCTTCGCCTCCACAACAGACACCCTGTGAGCAGTGTTCCCTCTAAGATGAGATAGCTTAGAGGGGTTTTTAGCCTTCAACTCGCACATTTTTTGTCTTAGCTCTGAAAAAATTGACCCCAGAACATAATAATTTATGCAGCAGCTCACAACTTTAATGCCAGTAGCTCACAATTTTAGTGCCAGTAGCTCACAAAGTAGAATTTTTGCTCACAAGACTCTGCAGCTTAGAGGGAACATTGCGTGAGGTAGGTGGGACTGAGAGAGCTTGTTGCAGCAGCTACCCTTTTGGTGTCACTAGTTTGGTGTCGTGGTTAAGTGTGCGGACTCTTATCTGGAAGAACCAGGTTTGATTCCCCACTCCTCCACTTGCACCTGCTAGCATGGCCTTGGGTCAGCCATAGCTCTGGCAGAGGTTGTCCTTGAAAGGGCAGCTGCTGTGAGAGCCCTCTCCAGCCCCACCCACCTCACAGGGTGCCTGTTGTGGGGGAGGAAGGTAAAGGAGATTGTGAGCCGCTCTGAGACTCTTCAGAGTGGAGGGCGGGATATAAATCCAATATCTTCATCTACCTCACAGGGTATCTGTTGTGGGGGAGGAAGGTAAAGGAGATTGTGAGCCGCTCTGAGACTTTTCGGAGTGGAGGGCGGGATATAAATCCAATATCTTCTTTTTCAATATCTTCTTCTTCCTGTCAAGGACAATGCCTGTGAAAGCTATGGCTGACACAAGGCCATTCCAGCTTCCAGCAGGTGCAAGTGGAGGCATGGGGAATCAAACCTGGTTCTCCTAGATAAGAGTCTGCGCACTTAACCACTACACCAAACAGGCTCAGCTGGAAGCAGGTGTCAGTGGCCACACTGGAAGCCAGTTGACCTTGAGTGATGGTGAAAATTTACTGGAGAAAAAGAGACGGAGGCCTTTCCAGGCGTTTCAGTTGTGCTGCTTACACCTTGCTTGTTGGGAGAATAGGTGAAGGGCGATCCTCTCCATACGTGCAGTCTCAGTTCTGAGTCAGTTGGAGGCATCAGATTTTTTGAGAGCACACATTCATGCATGTTGAAGCTAGACGTTGATCACAACACAAAAAGGAAACCATGTACAGGAGGGGGCATGATAGAGGTTTATAAACTTACATGGAGGACTGGGAGAGTGGATAGAGAGAACCTTTTTTCTCCCTCTCCCAAAATACTAGAATTTTGAGCACTGGATTGACTTCAAAGTTTTAGTTTTAACGTTTAAAGTCTTATGCGGCCTGGGACCAACATACCTGAGGGATCGTCTCCTCCCATATATGCCCGGGAGGTCGTTACGTTCGGCCTCCCAACATCTGTTGGCCATTCCCGGCCCAAGAGATGCCCACCTTGCTTCAACTAGGGCCAGGGCTTTTTCAGTCTTGGCCCCAACCTGGTGGAATCAGCTCCCTACAGCGATCCGGGCCCTACCTGGCTTATTAGCCTTCCGTAGGGCCTATAAAACGGAGCTTTTCCGCCAGGCTTTTAGCTGAGGCTGCGGGGATCTATTCTTGATCCGGTTGGCCTCCTCTGCCGGCACTGTCACCTGTGCTATAACATGGAATAATATCTGCCATCAATTATGGGATAACATCTTATCATGACGTGAGACAGCCAGGCTGGGCAACAGGTGATGATATGGAAAATGTTCTGAGTGCTGTTGAGTTGTTTGTTTCTAAAATGCTCTTATTGTATTTTATTGTTTTATCATATGTTGTACTCCACCCTGAGCCCTACTGGGAATGGGCGGAATAAAAAATACTAAAATGAATAAATAAAAATAAACTTGAGGGCATCCAGTAATGCCAATGGGTCGTAGGTTCAGGACGAACAGAAGGAAATACTACTGTATAGGGCTCTTTTTGTAGCAGGAGCTCCTTTGCATATTAGGCCACACACTCCTGATGTAGCCAATCCTCCAAGAGCTTACAGGGCTCTTCCTACAGGGCCTACTGTAAGCTCCAGGAGGATTGGCTACATAAGGGATGTGTAGCCTAATAGGCAAAGGAGTTCCTGTTGCATGCAGTGAAACCAGTATATCATAAAACTGTCATGGAAAATCTATCTGTGGGTCTTTCAGAATCACATCTAGTCTGGTCCCAAGCTCATATGCCTCTTGGATGGGTCAGGCTATTATTTGAGCTTGGCTTGATTCTGAAGGGTCAATAACCAATTGCAAGTTCCCACAACAAATGTTTCTGTCTTCTTTTTAAAGGGAGAGCCTGGACTTCCTGGAGCAGCCGGACTCCCTGGACCTTCAGGGCCAAAGGTGAGCAGATGGCCATTCCTTTAAAGATGATCACAGTCAAGATGGATATCAGTCTTCCCAACAACCTTTGGGTTACTTTCCATAAATTCTTAAGGAAGGCTTCCAGCTTTGTGTAATAGATGTCCTTTTGGCTTGCACCACCAATGTTTAGCCCTGCCGGAAAGCTGAAGTATGTCATGTATATACTTGACATCTCCTAATTTGGACCTTCCCTCCCATATTTGTATGTAAGCGATGATTAAGTTGCAACCAATTTATGGCAACCCCAGCAAAAGACTTCCAAGGCAAGTGAGAAGCAGAGGTGGTTGGCCATTGCTTTTCTCTGCAGAGTCGGTGCTCCCCCACCTATAATTAGATAAGACTGGGCTCTGCCAATGCCAACTTCCCTCCCAAATACCACATTTAAAAATAAATCAGTAAAAATAAGCTTCTGTCCATCCATCCATCTGTCCATCCATCAGTCCATCCATCCATCCATCCATCCATCCATCCATCCATCCATCCATCCATCCATCCATCCATCCATCCATCCATCCCTCCCTCCCTCCATCCATCCATCCATCCATCCATCCATCCATCCATCCATCCATCCATCCATCCATCCATCCGTTCATCCATCTGTTCATCCATCCATCTATCCATCTATTTATTAGGCTGCCATATGCTTATAGACTTTCTAGCAATTTCCTAGAGAGGACTGATGTCATTTCCTGGTTTTCCTGGAAGTAACATCACGCCATTGTTGATGGTCACCCCCATGTCCCCACCTCTCTTGGTCTTCTGGTGGTTGATTAACAGGCTGGGCCTGGCAACTCTGTACTTTTAAGATCTAGCAGTTTGCAGTTCAAGCAAAAAAGGGAATCATGCTTTTGTTCCTCACTGGTTTGTAGAATTAGCCTTCAAGAACAGTATGGATTATTTCCACGGCAGAAGAAAAGATGCATTTTTTTTTTAAAAAAATGTCTGTTATGGAATATTAGTACAAGTTCAAAAAGGATCGATCCTCATCTGTTGTCTTTTTAATTTCTGACTAGGGAGCTGATGGTCAACCCGGACCCCCAGGGCGTCAAGGTTATGTTGGAGCACCCGTAAGTCATGGTATTCCATTTTGTGTTTGACGCTGGCTGCCTAGATTTCCATGGGTACAGCCACATCCTGTGCGCATTCAGGGTGATTTGTAAAACTAATTCATGCAGTAAGGGAATATGGGATTCTGGAAACTGAGCCGGCCATGGGAACTGAGCTGACCAGAACACAACATATATACATTACATAATGCTGACACCGTCCCCCTCACAAGGTCTTAAAAACTGCAGAATGTCTGTGTATCCCTGCAGTGCAGTCCAGTGCAGAACATCAGGGGTCCACAGCACTTCCCTTGACATTTGCTGAGCTTTTCAGGAAGTGGGTGGGGCCATTGTAGGGCAGGGCTTGTTACTGCCTGCTGTTATTCAAATTAAAGGATTTCTCAGTGCAGGATCAGGAGATCTGGTAAGGACTTGGGCTTTCTTTAGTCGATGTGTGATTACATTCTCTCGTCAGGATTTCTTTCTTCCCACAAAGTGTGAGGGGAAAAAATGGTCTTCTGTTTTGGCTCTGTCACCTGAGGCAGCCATTTTGGGTTTGACTCCGCCTCCTGTAGCAACCATTTTGGGGTGGTGCTCTCTACCTTCTCACAAAATTCCAAAAGTGCCCACCACTCTAAAAGTTTAACACCCCAGGATACGTGGGGATCTTCCAGAAGAACATTTTTTGTGCATTCTAGAGAACTTAATAGAGCCCTAAATCTAAATTTCTCTTTTATAATACTTCAGCATGTGGCTCAAGATTGTATTCAAGGTCTTGGCACATCCTTGATTAATCCAGGCTTTGTTTTTTAGGTTTTGGCATACAGACTATGAAAACTTGTAATTTCCGTTTTTGTTCTTTTTTAGGGTTTGCAGGGAGAAAGAGGAGAAAAGGGACCCCGAGGGGACAAGGTATTGATAAAATATGTCAAATGCATAACACGGCAAAAATGTGAACATAACTGTTGAATTTTTAAATTGCATGTAATCTTGAACTGGCAAATGGTGGACATCCAGTGTTCCTGACAAGTCATTTTTTCCTTGATGAGAATGCCAGACTACTGTAGGAAATCCATCTATTTGCTTGGATTTCATACAGTTGCATTTGAGTTATCATGCATTTTATATTCATAACTGCTTTGTTGTGTTGCAAAGTTTGATCACAGTCGCGCTGAATTACGGGTTACGTAGTCTTTGGACGGTATCGTCTATGAGCATGGATCATTTTAAAGTAGTGAAAAATGGTAATTTATCTATAACGTTGTGGAATGCAAAAGTTTTTTTCCTGCATGATCCCCAACAATGTGGTTCTGATTCTGGAAAGGCTGCAGCAATTTCATAACATTATTGTGCAACATGAAAATTACAAATTATAGCCAAATTCCGCCATAGGGATAGTTTGTAGGTCTCACACTCAGGAGATTTTATTCGTTGGGGAAGTTTTTAATGCCACCTCTCCAGAGTACTGCTTTATCTAATGCCCCGGGAGTAGCAATCTTCAGACTGCCATGCTGGCATGCTGTGGTTTGACAACAGAAGTGTAATTAATGGCAGATCCATGTAGGAACTTGACACATCTCTAGATGAATACCTTTAATGCCATGCTGAGATTAGGAAGACAATATAGATACAATCCCAAAATGACATGAAACATGGACTTTTGCAGAAAGACTACAGCCAGCGTTAGCCTCTGCCATGCTCCCCTTCTTCCATACAGATGGGTAGAAAGCACTTCCTTTTCATCAGGGTCATTTTGTCGAAAAATAGGTGCTGGAGCTCATTAGCATATGCCGCCCCCCCATCAGCCAAAAGCAACCCGATGCAAAAAAAGGAGAGCCCTGGGCAAGTGAGGCCTGCTTGGGCTGGCTAGAGAACCAGCCAGCCCAAGCAGGCCTAACTCACCTGGAGCTTTCCTTGCCCCTCCCCCCACAGTCAAAAGGCCAGCAAGTCACCCACCACCCAAAAGGGTGGCGTGGGCTTCTCCAGGGGTTAATGAGGGCTGCTGGGGACGTGGCAAACCTCCTGGTGGCTGGCTGGCTGCCCGCTCTCCTAATCCAGGGATTGTTATGCAGCTGCACCTACTATTCAGTGGGCAAGGGAGGTGGGGAGGAGGAAGGGGAACCCTCAGAAAGGCTCAGGAGCTGTGCTCCTCTGAGCTCCTGCTGAATTCAAGGCCTGCTTATCACTGAACTAGTTGTTAGGTGTTGTGCTTAATTCTTCCCAAATGACCTGTTTGACTAAACCTCCAATGGTGACTTGATTTTTTTTTTCTGTTCCTTTCCTCAGGGAGAACCAGGACTCGATGGTTTTCCTGGAAAGCCTGGTACAGATGGGCTACCGGTACGTGGACGGTGATTAGAAATGGTTTTCGACAATTGCCTGTGAGCTGAGGGAACAGGGCTTAGAAATGAAAATCATCTTCTCGAGTGTCATGTCACCTCTTCCCAAGGCTGTAATGCTTTGTGCTCCAGTACATAGTTTGTCCCTCCACAATCTTCCACTGCTAAGCACAATCTTTCCTACTTAGTTTGGTTTATGTAGTTGTACCTCCAGTCTTCCTCTGACACCTTCTCCTTCCAATTGTCCTCAGTTATGTCTTAGACTAGTCCCCCGTTTTTCAGACTCTTCCCCATCATGCTAGATCTCTTTTTTTCCAGAGTTGCTCCCACTTACAAAACAAAACCACTAAAAAGGGTGTCCCTTACCTGCTTCCACTATGTCCATGTTCTCTGTATAAATTTATACTCCAGGACTCTGGAGACCATAGTGGTTCTTCAGTTTCTGAACAGTGCTTCACGAACCATGAACCAATCAAAATTAATAATGAAAGTCCTCTGGTTCATGCCCATCCCGAGTTGTATTATTTGATTTGGATTTTCTTTTGTTGTTGTTGTCGTTTCCAGACACAGCGGTCTAGTTTTTGTGGGGGTTCCCAATCAGCTTTCAGGTTTTATTCTCCCGTATCCCCAAAGGAGAAATGACAGGCGCAAAAGTAATTCAATCTCTGTTGAAGGTTATGGAGAAAACTCTGCTGTGGGCTTCCTAATGGGCTACTTTGAAATGACATGGATGTGAACATTCAAGTCTCTTAGACGTTGTCTTGTCTGATTAGGAGAGGGGTCCCCAGCACGATGGCTGGGGTTGCCATAGGACCTGCCAAGTGTCTTTAGAAAGTGGACATTTGACTAGCAAATTTGGTCTGCAGAGATTTAATTGGTCATAGAGATTTTTTTTTCAAAAGCCGCTTTGTTAGCAGCTGTCTTCACAGCACAAGGTCCATGTGACTGAAAGTAAGCTGCGGCAGCTATTTTGTGGCTTCCCCTGCCTCTTGAGGCTACCGTTCATGGCAGCCATTTTGCGGCCATGACTGCCACACTCTGTCAGCATTTCAAAGGTTCCTGCAGGCTCAAAAAGGTTGGGGATCCTTGAGTTAGTTGCAATCTTATATTTTTTTATCTTAAATTTGTTAATGCTTCTGACTATCTGGCGTCTTTATCTTCTGGTTGTTTTAGTTGCTCAACCAATAATTGTGTGTGTGTGTTCCATGCAAAAGCTGTAGTGTGTAGTATACATGTCTTAAATTAATCCATTATTGGCAACGGATGAATCTGATTTCAGGGCATCAAAGGGAGCCCAGGACAACCTGGAACCATGGGAACCCCAGGACAAAAGGTAAGTGTTATGTATTGCATCTCACTGGGTTCCTGTTGCCTGAGCTTGAGACAGGCACCCCTTGCAAATCAGGATCCTGAAGCCTGGAAGAACTGGCCAATCAGGATGCTAGGCATGTAACAACTTTAGTCACCGGGGCTTGTAGCCACTGATAGACCTCTCCTCCCTGAATCCGTCTAATCCCTTTTTAATTGCTTGTGGGCATCACTATATCCTATGGCGGCTAATCCTCCCCCCCCATTTTAATAACTTGTTGCGTAAAGAGGAAAATCTTTTTGGGGGTGGGGGTGGGGGAAGGGCTGTGGCTCAGTGGCAGAGCCTCCACTTGGCATGCAGAAGTTCTGAAGTTCCATCCCCAGCATCTCCAGCTAAAAGGATCAGGGAGGAAATGATGCAAAAGACCATGGAGAACTGTTGCCAGTCTGAGTAGGCAATACTGACTTGGATGGACCAGAGATCTGCTTTAGTATAAGGCAGTTTTATGTATATGTTCTGATGTTAGAACAGAAGAAATTTGAAATGTGTCTGAAACTGTGTAGTCATAAATTGTTCTTCTCTTTCTTGTTTAGGGTGAAATAGGACCTCCTGGAAAGCCAGGCTCAGCAGTAAGAACATGGGGATTATATTGTGTGGGAGGGGAAGTGGTATGATATAGCCCAGGGATGGCCAAACTTGCTTAATGTAAGAGCCACATAGAATAAACATCAAATGTTTGAGAGCTGCAAGACATGATTGTCTGATGTTTGGGAGCCTCAAGACTTGGAGGGAGGGAGAGGGGTATAGAAAGCAATTTTAACTTTAAATACATTCTCCAAGCCACCGGCTGGCTTGGATTGGAGAAGTGACTTAAAGAGAGAAATGCCTTTTTCCGAGTCAACTGATGGGGCAGTGGGGATTTCAGGAGCCACACGATGTGTGTGAAAGAGCCCCATGTGGCTCCCAAGCCGCGGTTTGGCCACCCCTGATATAGCCCAATCTCATCAGACCTCAGAAGCTCTGCAGAGTCCTTGGATGGGAGACCACCAAGGAAAGTTCTGCAGAGGAAAGCAATAGCAAGCCAACGTAGCCTCTCATTTGCCTTGAGAGTCCCTTGCTGGGATCACCATAAATCAGTTGTGACTGGATGACAGACACGTATGAAATGTACACCCTCTTGCTGGGGTTGCATAAGGGGCAGTCACTAAGGAAGTCTCTGCAGAGGAAAGCAACGGCCGGCCACTTCTGATTCTCTCTTGCCTTAAAGCCCCTCGCTGGAGTCACCATAAGTCTTGGATGGAAGACCACCAAGGAAGACTCTGCAGAGGAAGGCTATGTCAAACCACCTTTGCTTCTCACTTGCCTTGAAGGCCCCTTTTGAGTGGCTCCATACGTCAGTTGTGACTTTACGGCTCATGTGTAACTACGTACGTTCGAGCCAAGGATGGAAAATGAGGCTTTCTGCGTTTGAGAGTGTGCTCAAAATTTCATCCTAAATTGCTGAAATTTGAAACAAAAATGATCCTTATAAAAATCGGGGCTCCGGAAAATGGGGGACCCATCGATGATGTTTGAAAAGGATTGCTAACAGTTGGGTGGGTCTTAAGGTCTTTACTTACGGGAAGTTTATTTATGGGAAGCTGCCATGGATATTCTGTGGCTTCCCTGTGGCCAGATATCGAGACCATTTTGAGAATCATTAACCATTCTTATATGGGAACGTGCAGGTTTATTTTAGCCTTCTCTGTTACATGCATATTATTTTTGTTTCAGGTACAGATTGAAGGCTTGAAAGGAGAACAGGTACGCACCTTGTCCTGGCGATACAATAAGAATGCATATGCCTAATTTTCAAGAGCGCCCGCTCTACCTTACCTATCAAAGTCAATCCTAAAGTCAACAAATCCTGCAAGAGGCAGGGTGTTTTGGAGCCATCCCACACCAAATAAACTTTCTTCAGAGACCAGAGAGAGGCTGGCAAGTTGTTTATTCGCCCCTGTAATAGCTTTTATTCAAGGGTTATAGTCCTGTAACCCATTTGCCTCTGGCGAGTTTGTGAGAATTCCAAAACAAAATTGCTTTGTCTGTTTTCATTACGCCGGGAGTAGCAGGGCAGGGGGAGAAGAGAGAAGGCGAGGAAGATATGCTGCGGAGCTATCGCACCACAGTTTCATTTATCTGCCATACGGCTTCATTTGTTTCTCATTTTAGAGCTTAAAAACACACACACACACACACACCCTACACTGTTTGCAAGTCCTTTCAGAGCATGGAGATGCTCTAACGGCTATTGTATTAGATGCAGTCCTTTGCAAGCTTACTTGGAAGTAATCAGGACTTGTTTTTGATTGAACATGTATTGCATCGAGGTGAATGATGGGTAACAGCCTTGACAAGTGAGATCTTTCTCCTTGTAAGGGGACTCAAACAGAGGTCAGAGTGTTATGCTAACGCGGGGGTCCCCAACAGGATCTCCACAGGTGCCACAGTGCCCACCCACTGACATTTTTCTTGGCGAAGAGTGTTTTTAAAAGATGGGTAGGACCAGGTGGGGATTGAGTCCCCAGTTGAAGGTGGGGGGGTCCCCTGGTTTGGACCCCCTCCCAGACTTCAGGGCTATCAGCAAATGTGGAGAAATGGCTGCTAGACCCAGCTCACAATCAAGGAATTACCCCCCCAAAACAGGCAACCCCCACCAAAACAGAAATAACACAACATGCCTACGTCACCTCGAAGTGCTATAGTGCTAATGAGGGTCTGTTGCCATCATTAGAGAGTGATAGCTTGAAAGTGTCGGGTTGTGCTAGTTAGTCGGGTTGTGCTAGTTAGCCATGGGGAGGTGTTCACCAGTCAGGGACTTGTGGGGGCTGAAGAAACATACAGGGGTTTGCAATCACCATTCCTTCGTGGTGAAGTAGAATTTAATTGATATACACGATTCAATATATGTAGGAATGGTGTAGAATTTAATTGATATACATAGGAGTTTGTGAGGTAGTCTTGAAGTGGCTTACCACGTTTCTCCAAAGTGGGGGATAGTGGGTGGCTGCTGCTGCTGTTATTGGATTTATATCCCGCCCTCCACTCAGAGTCTCAGAGTGGTTCACAATCTCTTTTATCTTCCTCCCCCACAACAGACACCCTGTGAGGTAGGTGGGGCTGAGAGAGCGCTCCCAGCAGCTGCCCTTTCAAGGACAACCTCTGCCAGAGCTATGGCTGACCCAAGGCCATTCCAGCAGCTGCAAGTGGAGGAATGGGGAATCAAACCCGGTTCTCCCAGTCTTACAGTGCTCTTTTTTCTAGCAGGAGCTCCTTTGCATATTAGGCCACACACCCCTGATGTAGCCAATCCACCTGTAGCTTACAGTAGGCCCTGTAATAAGAGCCCTGTAAGCTCTTGGAGGATTGGCTACATCAGGCGGCGTGGCCTAATATGCAGAGGAGCTCCTGCTAGAAAAAGAGCCCTGCGAGTCCCAGATAAGAGTCCGCACACTTAACCACTATACCAAACTGACTCTCAGCAGTTCAGTAAAGAAGACTGGAAGTGAGGCATCTCATCTTCTCAGTTCCATACAGGTCTGCAGAATTACAGCTGAAAGAATGTTAAAGTTGTGTTTTGATTACAGGGAGCTCCTGGTCCACGAGGATCCCCAGGCCTTCCCGGATCCCCAGGCCTTCCCGGATCCCCAGGTACCCCAGTAAGTACTTTGCTTCCTAAATGTGCTTCTTTCTTTGTTATGTTGCCTTAAGTTGACCAACTGCTGAGGGACTACACAAAAGCTTCGGTTGCCTTACGTCTAGTTCTTAAGCCAGAATGCTTGCCCTTGGACATGATTCTTGACTGCATCCCTGGGTTCAAAGCCTAACAAGGTGGCTATCCCTTATTAGGCCAAATGCTTCTTGGTTGCAAAATGAGGTCCTGCCTTTGGGTGTGAAGGATTCTGGGTTCAGATCCCAGGCAAGCCCATACAGGAGGCATAAAGAGTGAAGACACCTTGAAATCTGTGGAACTGATTCGCACACAATCTATAAAGATGTTAACTAGATGGTGCTTATCACCTGTTATTTTAAACAGAATTGATCTGACATACTCTCCGTTATGTTATAAAAAGTGTGGACAGACAGCAAATTTTATGCACTGCTGGTGGACATGCCCAGAAATTCAAACTTATTGGCGAAATATAGTTGGGGAAATAAAAGAAATATTAACTATTAATGTACCTTTTACAAAATAGGCAATTTTATTGGACCATTGGGAAACAACAGATGAAAATAAGATTAAGAAGGACATTAGTTTAATACTAATTAGTATTGCCAAATCATTAATAGCAAAAAAGTGGAAAGATAATAAGATACCAGCATTGCGAATGTGGATAGATAGGATTTGGGATTATTGTATATATACAAAAATGGCTTTTGTAACATCCAATTGTTCTCCTGAAATGTATGGGGAAAAAAAGTTATAACACCTTGGCATGCTGTAGTTAATTATTTGTTACAAAATGAATATTTCCCAATGAATCCTTTATATGAAAACTTGATTTATTTTCGAGAAGTAGAAGATATAAATGTAAGGCTTGCATGTTCTACTCTAAAGCTGAGAGTACTAATTATGCTTTATTTGGTTTTGTATTGTATAATTGAAAAATTTAATAAAAAATTGAATTGGAAAAAAAAAAAAAACAACCTCTGTGGAACTGCTGTTCATTGGGACAGCATAGGCTTAGATCAATGGTTCCTGGTTTGGTCCCTGGCTACATGGTCCAGGGTTGCAATGAAAGCTGAGACAACCATAGTGGGTTTCTCCATCAAGCTGTGATGCAGAAGGAAGCAAGAGAGAGGGAGAAGGAAGCAGATGACAGCCAGTTGCTTGGGGGCCTGAGAGGAGCCCTCTGGGGGCCTGATTCGGCCCCCGGACTGCATGTTTGACACCCCTGGTCTAGTGGGCCTCATGCAGGTTCCTATGTAGCTCACCAGTGCCTCAAGACACCTTGAATTTTAGGATGATGCCATGAATTAGTGGATGAGCACATGCCACCTGACTCTGGATGTTTAAGACTCAGTAGCAGAGCTATGACCTGAATAGCACTAGCTAACCTGATCTTATCAGACTTTGGAGGCTAAGCAAGGTCAGCCTTGGTTAGTATTTGGATGGTAGACCACCAAGAAATACCAGGGTCATGACACAGAGGCGGACCAATAGCAGACCACCTCTGAATGTCTCTTCCCTTGTAAACCTCATGGGGTAGCTGTAAGTCAGAAACAAAAACAGACCCCAAAAAGGTGACTTCGTTTCCTCCACTGTGTGGTTTGAGTTGAGTTTCCATCTTTTGACCTTTGCTTCCCCCCTTTGCTTGTAAGAAATTAAACTGAAAGTCTGTCTTTAAACCCAGATCTGTTTCCTTTCACCAGATTTTCCCTAGTGCAGTTAACATATTGTTTTCAGCGTAGTTTGAATTCAGTGGCATGTGCGTGGCAGACATCCAAACTAGCATAAAAACGACAAAATGGCTGATCAACAGCAGAGGAGAAACAAAAGACTCATTGACCATGATATCGAAATTTAAACAGGCCCAAATGGATGAGAATGGATGAATCTAAAAGAGGGTAATGAAGCTGGTCATGATGCAGAAGGCAAGTCCTATGAAGAGAGGTTGAAGAAACTGGAATGCTTATCCTGGGAAAGAAAAGACAGAGGGAGGGTATGATCGTGGTCTTCAAATACTTGTAAACCAGTCATGTAGAAGGAGACAAGGACTTGTTCTCTGCTGTTCCAGAGGGTAAGACTAAATCTTAGGGACTTCAGAAGGAGACATTTCAGTTAAACATTAGAAACTTCATAAAGGTAAGAGCAGTTCAATAATGCTGCCAATTATGTGGGCAAGAATGAATCTCCCTCACCTGTATCAGGTGGATACTCTGGAAAGTTTTTGTTGGTCCTTGAGGTGCTACTGGAGTCAAATGTCATCACTGGAAAATGTTCTCCATCCCTTGTGATCAGGACCTAGGGCTGCCAAGATCCCAGTTCGGGGGGCGACTACTCTAGGCATTTCCGGGAAAACTCTATGGTTTTCCCGGACGCTCTAGCCATTTTGGGGGGAAAACTCTATGGTGCAATAGGTACCATAGAGCAGGGGTGGCCAGCAGTAGCTCTCCAGATGGTTTTTTGCCAGCATGGCCAATGGCTGTGGCTGATGGGAGTTGTAGGCAAAAAACGTCTGGAGAGTTACCGTTAGCCACCCCTGCCATAGAGGTTTTCCCTCCCAATTGGCTAGAGCATCTGGGAAAACAATAGAATTTCCCCAGAAACGCATAGAGTGGTCACCGTGCAGCATCACCGGCACGATGACATCACTTCTGGGTGACATCATCGCACTGTGCATGCAAAGCACGTGCAAGGAGAGTCCCCTGCCAGAGACTGCGAGGGACTTGGCAACCCTATCACGACAGCCATTGGTTTGGAGTAGGGATGGGCACAAAGTGAATCACAAATTGAAATTTGGCACGAACTGGACCTGATTCGTGATTTGTGAACCTCAGTTTGTGCTATTCTACCTCCCCCCCTCAACTTCTCATGAACCTCTCAGGTGACTTTAGGAGGCTCATGTGGTTCTGCTGCTGGCAGCGGAGCTTGGAGAAGGCATTTAAAGGCAAGCCCCACAGCACCATGAACTTCGAACCTCAAACCAGTTCGTTAAATGGAAAGGTTCATGAAGGTTTGTGGTTCGTGAACCATGAACCTTCCTGAATCTTCATTTTCCCAGTCTGTGCCCGCCTCTTCCAACACATAAAATAATCATAAAATGATTGTCATGGCCGTATCAGCTCATCCGTTTTCTCTGTGTACTCAGACGCACTGACGTCTGCCTCCTGGCACAGAGAAAAACAGACTGAAAGAAATAACATGATCCAGGATAGCAGGCCATGCGGAGATCTCGAAACTGATTCTGTGTCCAACTGAGCCGCCATCTATAACTTGCCCGTACCTTTCTTATAGTTTTATTGTACTGTTTTATACTGTTCTGATTTTAATTGTAAGTTTTAATTGTTGTTTTATGATGCTGTTGTCCGCCCTGAGCCCATTTCCGGGAAAGGGTGAGATGTAAATAAATAAATAAAATAAAGTGTAGCACATCTGAACTCCAGTCAAAAGCACCACCGACTAAAATGCGTGGCATTATGACAGGAAGTGTCTGTTTTTGCTTGCTTGGATTTCTGAAAATGTTCTCTTGTTTCCAGGGCTCCCCAGGGCCAGAAGGCAAGCCAGGACCAGTTGGTCTCCAAGGTCAAAGGGTGGGCAACTTCTTTTACTTTAGCATGCCTCAACTGGTTCACAGGACAGTGGAATGGTTTGTTTGGCACTTTTTACACTCGCTGTTTCTCAACCTTTTCTTCCTACTTCGTTCTCCGCAAATGTTCATGCCCAGACTTCTTCTTGGGGCTTTGGAATGTGCTAGCCAAAAGAGAGAGAATGTGATTGGACATGTAGCTGGGAGTGGGGATGTTCAAACCTGAAAGTTACCAGTTCCTATATAGCTTCTATACTGTTCAAGAACACCTTAGTGCCTCTCTAAAGAAACCAAATTTTAACAATTTCTTTCACTAGCATGCAGTTTACTATTTTTATGGCCATCGGCTTTAATCTGCCTGTTATATTAATAGTTTAAAATATGTTCCTTTATGCAGGGCCAGCCCTAGGAGAGATGGCACCCTAGGCAGACTCACCAGCCCGCTGCTTCCCTCTGCAGCAGCGGTGCCCCACTGCCCGCATGGCGAGCAGCACTGCCCTGAGCCCCTGGGCGCTCTGGGCACACACACTCCGGGCCACCTTCCCCTTCTTTCTTATCTGTGACGCCGCTTCGGAGTGCCGCACTCTGTCCCCCGCATGCTCAGTGGAGTGCCACTAGCCTCATCCTTACCTGATTTGAGACAGGCATTGCAGTAGACCATTCTCTCTCAAGAGAGCGCAAGACAAGACTTCGCTCCCCCTCCCTTCCAGAACCGGAAGGGAGGTGCAAGCGAAGCTTCGTCCTGCTCTCTATTAAGTGAATGCTTTATTGCAATGCCCATGTCGAAGCAGTTAAGGATGAGGCTGGCGTCGCTCCTCTGTGTGCGGGGGGGGGGGGGGGGGACAGAACATGGCCTGCCAACCACCCTGTCCCCTCCAGTGCACTCAGAGGAGCGAGGCTAGTCTTGTCCTTACCCGCTTTGATGCAGATGTCGCAGTGGAGCGTTCTCTTAATAGAGCACAAGATGACGCTTCGCTCCCACCTCCCTACTGGTTCCTGAAGGGAGGGGAAGCGAAGCCTCATCCTGTGCTCTCTTAAGAGGGAACATGATACTGAGATGCCCATGTCGAAGCGGGTAAGGATGAGGTTGGCGTCAGTCCTCTGAGTGTGCCCTTGGGCCAAGGGGGCGCAGAAGGTCGCCTGCCTGCCGCTGCTGTCAAGAGCCAGTGAGCCGGTGGACAAATGGCGTCGGGGAGGAATTAGGCCTGAGGTACCGGGGGGGGGGGGCGAAAGCCCAATTTGGCACCCCCCCTCCCGCACCCTATTTATTTTTATTTATTTATTTACCTTAAATTTCTATCCCGCCCTCTCTTCAAGATGATGATGATGATATTGGATTTATATCCCCCCCTCCACTCCGAAGAGTCTCAGAGCGGCTCACAATCTCCTTTCCTTTCCTCCCCCACAACAGACACCCTGTGAGGTGGGTGGGGCTGGAGAGGGCTCTCACAGCAGCTGCCCTTTCAAGGACAACCTCTGCCAGAGCTATGGCTGACCCAAGGCCATGCTAGCAGGTGCAAGTGGGAGAGTGGGGAATCAAACCTGGTTCTCCCAGATAAGAATCCATGCACTTAACCACTACACCAAACTGGCACTCTGCAAGTGGACTCAGGGTGGCTAACAGACAATTTAGATATTTGCATTTACAATTTAAAAACCAATAAAATACAATTACAATTCAAACATTCTAAAAAAACACATTCTATGGTGCTGTCTTTAATATAGGCGGATTCTTTTCCTGATAGTGATCATATAGTAATTGTAGCTCTTTATAGATGTGGGTGGCAGTCTTCTCCCGGATCAGATGTTAAATGCCTGTTGGAACAGCTCTGTCTTGCGGGCCCTGGGGAAGGTAGGAAGATCCTGCAGGGCCCTTATAGCCTCCGGGAGGGCATTCCACATTCCTGGTGCTGCCACCGAGAAGGCCCAAGCCCTTGCGGAGCATTACCTGGCCTCCTTTGGTTCAGGGATGGACAGTAGATTTTGTGTCCCTGGATGCAGTGCTAGCTGGGGAACATGCAAAGAAAGGCAGTCTCGTAGATAGGCAGGCCCCCGACCATAAAGGGCTTTAAAGGTCAATACCAACACCTTGAAACGGACTCAGAACACAATAGATAGCAAGTGCAGCTCTTTCAGCACTGTCTGAATGTGCTCCCAACGAGGGAGCCCCATTAACAGCCGCGCCGCAGCGTTCTGCACTAGCTGTAGTTTCGGAGTCAGAGTCAAGGGTAGCCCCATGTAGAGAGCATTACAGTGATCTATTCTCGAGGTGACCGTGGCGTGGATCACCATTGCTAAGTCGGCATGCTCCAGGAAGGGGGCTGCCGTACCCGCCGAAGATGGAAAAAGGCGGAGCTGGTAGTGGCTGCTACCTGGGCCTCCATTGTGAGAGAGGACTCCAGGAGTACTCCTAAGCTCTTGACCTTAGGGGCTGGTATTAATGACACCTCGTCAAGAGCCAGTAAAGGGACCTCTCTTCCTGGACCTCTCCGACTCAGATAGAGAACTTCAATCTTCACCGGATTCAGCTTCAACTGACTCAGCCTGAGCCAGACTTGAAGAGCCAGGTCTAGATTTTCCGGGGTACAACTGGACTGGCCACCCATCAATAGATAGAGCTGGGTGTCATCTGCATATTGGTGACATCCCAGCCCATACCTCCTGACAATCTGGGCAAGGGGGTGCATGTAGATGTTAAATAACATCGGGGACAGAACCACACCCTGTGGCCCACCACATATAAGCGGGTGCCTTTGGGATGATTCCTCCCCTATCACCACCCTTTGTCCCCGACCTTGGAGAAAAGAGACCAACCACTGCAAGGCAGACCCCTGAATCCCCACGTCGGCGAGGCAGCTAGACAGTAGCTGATGGTCAACCGTATCGAATGCGACTGGCAGATCTAATAGTACCAGCACAGCTAAGTCGCCCCGATCCAGATGTCGTATGAGGTCATCTGTGAGGGTGACTAGAACCGTCTCCATCCCGTGACCTGATCGAAAGCCCAACTGGAACAGTTCCAGTGCAGAAGTGTCCTCCAGGAATCCCTGTAGCTGAATCGCCACCGCCTGCTCTATAACCTTACCCAGAAAGGGAAGGTTCGACACCGGCCGATAATTCGTCAATATGGCTGGGTCTGCAGATGGTTTTTTCAAGAGGGGACGGACCACAGCCTCTTTAAGAGGTGTGGGAAAGATCTGTTGACAATAGCCTGCAGGGTCTCACATAGCGATGTCTGGCTAGCTTTTGTAAGCTAATTTGCCTAGAGGGCGAGATGGTCGTGCCTTTATGGTAATTTATTTTTAAAAGCAATTATTGGTCACAATTGAACATCTTCTTTTCCCCTGTCCAGAGTTATGATTGCACTGCCATTGTTTATTTTATCCCTCCCAGCACCCTGGGTGGCCTTTATTCGTCAGGTAGACACCAAAGGTTTTTTTTGTTTTTTTAAACCAAAACAGATAACATCACCTGATTAACTTTTAATTAGGCCTGCAGTTACAATTACTGCAAATTGCCTTTGACTTGTGCTGGAACCTCTATTTTATGGGCGATTGCTGAGCGACATTTCTCTTTCACGACGAAATTTGCATTGTAGAACGACATCACAAATCTATATTCGTTAAAAAAAACAACAACCAGAGTAGATACTTGGGCTGAAGCCTTAACAGCGTGTCCGTGTGAGTAAGGGCCACTTAATAAAATGGAACTTGCTGTACAGTAGATGGTTAAAAACAAAGAGATTCAGAGCAGGTCTGAATAAATTGATTCTTTTCTAAGGCTAAATAAATAAGAGAGAAAAAACAGAGGTCCGGCAGTGGCTATTAGCCACAGGGTATTGATGAAATTCTCTGGGCAGTGGTGTTCAGTATTCATTGTGCTGGGGGGCGGGGGGCAACAGTGG
This sequence comes from Heteronotia binoei, assembly GCF_032191835.1. NCBI lineage: Eukaryota > Metazoa > Chordata > Lepidosauria > Squamata > Gekkonidae > Heteronotia > Heteronotia binoei. The sequence continues at coordinate 13,196,832 of NC_083229.1, forward strand.
GAGGTTCTTCTAGTGTCCTGGCTGCACTGATGGACCTCCTGATGGCACCTGTTTTTTTTTTGGCCACTGCGTGACACAGAGTGTTGGACTGGATGGGCCATTGGCCTAATCCAACATGGCTTCTCTTATGTTCTTATGGAACTCTCTGTCTGGGGCAGTGATGCTCTGTGATGGGGCAGTGATGCTTGGGGAGGCACAGAGGGAGGGCTTCTAGTGTTCTGGCCTCACTGATGGACCTCCTGATGGCACCTGGGTTTTTTGGCCACTGCGTGACACAGTGTGTTGGACTGGATGGGCCATTGGCCTGATCCAACATGACTTCTCTTACGTTCCTAAGGGCTTATGTTATATAACTTAGGCCGTTTAATGAGTTTTTTTTTTAAATTAGACGAGCACTAGTTGACCCTGAGCTTCTTGGAACCACGCTCAACTTCCCATTCTAGCATTCTAAACGCGGAGCCCAAACCTACGGGGAAATCTCACACAAGAGGGGAAAAGCAAACCAGGAAGAAAATTGTAGTCTGCTTGCTTTATCGTACCCTGGGGATCTTTTGAAGAAGAAGCAGATAAGTGTTTCCGAAATGGTTTGTTCTTTCTCCCTCTTCCCCCACTTCACTTCAAATTGCTTCTGATCTGAGAATTAAGAACGAGGGTTTTGCCGAGAACAAGAACATCAGATAAACAGAAGGCTACGGCTGGATCTTATTTAGTACAAGCAAATAAGTGCTTGTGGAAACAAACTTCTGACCTCTCCTTCTGCTGCTGCCCGCTGTCAAAGGTTGCAAACTCTGGGTTGGGAGATTCCTGGATATTTGGGGGTGAAGTCTGGGGGGCGCAGAGTCTGAGGAGAGGAGGGAATTCAGCAGGGTGCAAAGCCATAGAGCTGACCCTTCAAAGCAGCCATTTTTCCTCCAGGGGAGTTGATCTGTTGCCTGGAAATCAGTTGTCATTCCAGGAGTTCTCCAGGCCCCACCTGGAGGTTGGCAACACCAGCTGTGATGCTCCAATTGTTCTTTCAGTTGGCCTCTTGTAAAAGCTGGGCTGGGAGATAAGAGGGAAATTTTCTGCTATAATAGCTGGAGATCTCTAGACGCTATCTGGAGATTGGCAACCCTATTCAGCTCCCTTCTTCCTAAGTTATGCCCCACCCATACCTGGGAGAGCTCTCTCAGTCCCACCTACCTCACTGGGTGTCTGTTGTGAGGAAGGGAAGGGAAAGGAGATTGTAAGCTGCTCTGAAACTCCTTGGTGTAGCAAAGGGTGAGGTATAAATCCAATCATCTCCTCTTCCTCCTCCTCCAGTTTGGTGTGGAGAGCCAGTTTGGTGTAGTGGTTAAGTGTGCATACTCTTATCTGGGAGAACTGGGTTTGATTCCCCACTCCTCCACTTGCACCTGCTAGCATGGCCTTGGGTCAGCCATAGCTCTGGCAGAGGTTGTCCTTGAAAGGGCAGCTGCTGTGAGAGCCCTCTCCAGCCGTACCTGCCTCACAGGGTGTCTGTTGTGGGAGAGGAAGGGAAAGGAGATTGTGAGCCGCTCTGAGACTCTGTCCTTGAAAAGGCAGCTGCTGTGAGAGCCCTCTCCAGCCCCACCCGCCTCACAGGGTATCTGTTGTGGGGGAGGAAGGTAAAGGAGATTGTGAGCCGCTCTGAGACTCTGTCCTTGAAAGGGCAGCTGCTGTGAGAGCCCTCTCCAGCCGCACCCGCCTCACAAGGTGTCTGTTGTGGGGGAGGAAGGGAAAGGAGATTGCTGCTGTGAGAGCCCTCTCCAGCTGCACCCGCCTCACAGGGTGTCTGTTGTGGGGGAGGAAGGTAAAGGAGATTGTGAGCCGTTCTGAGACTCTGTCCTTGAAAGGGCAGCTGCTGGGAGAGCCCTCTCCAGCCCCACCCACCTCACAGGGTGTCTGTTGTGGGGTAGAAAGGGAAAGGAGATTGTAGACCGCTCTGAGATTCTGTCCTTAAAAGGGCAGCTGCTGGGAGTGCCCACTCCAGCCCCATCCACCTCACAGGGTGTCTGTTGTGGGGGAGGAAGGGAAAGGAGATTGTGAGCCGCTCTGAGACTCTGTCCTTGAAAGGACAGCTGCTGTGAGAGCCCTCTCCAGCCCCATCCACCTCAAAGAGTGTCTGTTGTGGGGGAGGAAGATAAAGGAGATTGTGAGCCGTTCTGAGGGCGGGATATAAATCCAGTATCTTCTTCTCCTCCTCCTCTTCCTTCTTCTTCTTCTTCTGGATGGACCAATGGTTTGAGTCAGTGTCAGGTGCCTTCATGTGTTCATGTAAATCATGCCCCGATTCCCCACTAACCTTATGCCGCTCTCACACTCCTCTTCTCTGCTTCCGTTGGATTTCACACTATTTTCCCCGGGGCTGCAACTCGCTTTGCCTTTTTCGCGCTGCAAACAGAAACTGGTTTTTAGAGGATCTCGTTTGCTGCGCAAAAGAGGTGGAGCGAGTTACAGCCCCGGGGCAGATAGTGTGAAATTCGACGGAAGCTCCGTTGAGAAGAGGAGAGAGAGAGAGAGCGGCGTAAGGCTAGTGGGGAATCGGTTACAGTCCAATATTCCAGTACAAGCACTATAGCCCTCGTTTCATGCACGTTCCTACAATCAAACTGGAATCAGTCCTTCGTAAGATTGCCCAGAGGCCAATTTTATTTTGCAGCAGCAGCACAGAAAATACATAGCAAAATGCAAGCCCCAGTGGAAGATGAATTTAGATTTTTTTTTCTCCCCTGACGCTATCCTAAAACCATTCTCAATTTTTAAAACTCGTGTTTCAGTTAGCGTTTCCTCCTGGGGATTTATCTTCGGCGGATCTAGCTCTTCCCACCCTCTTTGCATCCAGGACCAACGACGCATGCTGAGTCAGACCATTATATATTTTTTTAATCATCGCCCGTCACGTTTCCGGGTCTCCGAAAAGTGGATTTTGTTTTCATTTCTTCTGGCAAGAGTCCCTCCCTCTCTGGTCATGGGAATTGCACCAGGCATCCGAGGAAATAATTTAATGAACCCCCGAGATAACAAATCCCGGTTCCGAAATGAGATGATACCGTCCCTGGTGGATTGCAAATTTCTCATTGTGTTCCTTGAATCTCCCCTCTCCCCTTTCCCGGAGCTTGCCGCTTCACTTCGATTGGGCCAAAGGGCACTAGGCAAATTTGCTTCCGTTAGAATGACATATTCCTTAAAAAAAAAAAAAGCCAAGAGGGGCATCGTTATTTCTCAAGCTCATGGCATGCCTTTGGAAAGTAACACCTTAAGCGCAACGTTGGCGTGCTAGGCAGATGGCACCTATGCAAAGTTTGCCGGAAAGTTACTTTCCCATAAACTAATCAGGAAAGCTGACAATTAGATTCCGTTGAGCCGGAAGCATAAATCTTCAAGAAGGAGGTACAGCCGCGCCGGTGTGCTCCCTCGGCGGTCCTTGTTAGCTGTCTTGTCCTATTAATTTAGAGTCCGCATCTGGATTAGTCACTCAAGGAGAAAAGCTCTGGTGCCTCCTTCTGGCGACTGAATGGCATCGCGCTCCCCATCCCCAATTCCCTTCATTCCATGAACTGAGTCAGGCCCATCAGTGGATCCAGGCCAGTATGGTCTACTGTGATTGGCAGAGGCTCTTCAGGGTCTTGAGCTGAGGTCTTTCATGTCACCTGCTACCTGTCCCAGATGCTGGGGGACTGAACCCGGGACCTTCTGTATGTGGAGTCACAGCCCGTCCCCACACCCTGCCCTGGTCCTTTGTGACTGGAAGTGGAACTGATTTCATATTTACGCATCATCTTTTCTTGCATCAGGTCAGCTAGTATTTAAAAAATAATAATAATATTTTTTAAAAAAAATCATTTGTGGACATACAAAAGTTCCAACCAGGGCTTTTTTTTCTGAGCAGGAACGCACAGGAACACAGTTCCGGCCACCTTGGCATCAGGGGGCATGGCCTAGTATGCAAATGAGTCCCTGCTGGGCTTTTTCTACGACAGATGAAGAAGATGAAGATATTGGATTTATATCCCGCCCTCCACTCCGAAGAGTCTCAGAGCAGCTCACAATCTCCTTTACCTTCCTCCCCCACAACAGACACCTTGTGAGGTAGATGAAGATATTGGATTTATATCCCACCCTTCACTCCGAAGAGTCTCAGAGCGGCTCACAATCTCCTTTACCTCCCCCCCCCCACAACAGACACCCTGTGAGGTAGATGAAGATATTGGATTTATATCCCGCCCTCCACCCCGAAGAGTCTCAGAGTGGCTCACAATCTCCTTTACCTTCCCGCCCCCCACAACAGACACCCTGTGAGGTAGATGAAGATATTGGATTTATATCCCGCCCTCCACTCCAAAGAGTCTCAGAGCGGCTCACAATCTCCTTTACCTCCCCCCCCCACACACACACAACAGGCACCCTGTGAGGTGGGTGGGGCTGGAGAGGGCTCTCCCAGCAGCTGCCCTTTCAAGGACAACCTCTGCCAGAGCTATTGCTGACCCAAGGCCATACCAGCAGGTGCAAGTGAAGGAGTGGGGAATCAAATCCGGTTCTCCCAGATAAGAGTCCGCACACTGCACCAAACTGGCTCTCCCAGTTCTATCCCGTGTTCTCTCTCATCCCCCACCCCCTGCACTGAGTGGACAGTTCACATTCTGAGCAGAATATAACTTCTGTAATCTTGAAATGGGCAGCTGGCAGATGGCTGCTGAGTGGAGCCTCCTGGTTAATGAGCTCATCGACAAAGGTTCCACTGGGGTGGCCAAACTTGCTTAAGGTAAGAGCCACATAGAATAAACATCAGACGTTTGAGAGACACAATATATGAAGGTCAGATGTAGGTAGGTAGGAAGGAAGGAAAGAAGAGAGGAAGGAAGGAAAATAATTAGGGGAAGATAGAGGTAGAAAGAAAGCAACTTTAACTTTAATGCATTCTCCAAGCCACCAGCTTGCTTGACTTGGAGAAGGGATTTAAAGACAAGAATGCTTTCTCCGAGCTGGCCAGCAGGGCGGTGGGGGCTTCAAGAGCCACACAATATTTGTGAAAGAGCCAAATGTGGCTCTCGAGCCACAGTTTGGCCATCCCTGTCTTAGGTGAAATCAGAATAAATCTGTGCCAGATGGCAAGGGAAAATTACATTGGTTGTTGTAGATTTTCCAGGCTGTGTTGCATTTGTTACATTCATTCCCAGTGCAACACACATTTCTAACTGTCGTTCATGTTTCCGAATGAGGCACTCCGTGTGCCTCTTATTTAATCAAAAGGTTACACACACTCGTTATCAATGGCATAGTGTAATTGCGGGCTGTGTCTATCTCATTATTTGGCAGGATATCATTTTGTGGAGCTCTCTGTCTATACTTTCCCCTTTTTCTTTTCCCTGCTATGTGACTTTTATTCACATTTGAAGAGAGCCCTTCTGTAAGCCGGTGGATCTACTGTGACTTTTTTTTGGGTGGTGGGGGGGGTTGTTTGGTTTGTTTTAGCTTTCCAGTTTTGGACTCCCCATAGTCAATCATCATTGTAGCTCTTTTCCACCAGGATAATTCGGTTCTGAGCTCTGATTCTGAGTGAAACCTCACCAAAAGTTCACAGTTCAAATCCCATAGAGAGAAAGTACATTTTTTTCCCCCTTGACTACAGGCAATTATAAATTAGGCAAATGTAGCGTGGAACCAAAGAAGTCGTGTATCACATGCTTCACTCAGAAGGACAGTGTGTATATTCATGCATATAATTTTGACAAATGTGTCCTGGTAAAATGCCCCTTTGTCGTATTGCTTTGGTAGAGAGACAGAAATCCTAAGGTTCACTTATTCCATTTTAAACCTTGCTGCTTCCGGTAGGCTCTTCCAAACTGTAGGATAGATCTTCAAGCAGTGAATATGTTCAGCTTCTGAAGAGAGAAAAACAAATGTCTATGATGATATTTGTACTGATTCTTTCCAATCTTTCTAATCTCTTTTGTGGAAATATACTGGGCCAATCTCCTCTCTGCCTAAATTACCTCAGAAGGTTGCAAAGGGAAAATGTGCTGTGAAGTAGCCGTTGACTTTCGGCAGAACTGCATGGGGTTTTCAAGGCAAGAGATGTTCAGAGGTGATTTGCCATGGCCCTCTGTGGTTTAGCTTCCCCAGATCTCCTTGGTGGTCTCGAAACCAAGTACCAACCCTGCTGAGCTTCTAAATTCTGATAAGACTGGGTTAATCTGAGCTACTAGGGCTTCTATGAGGGTTGTAATGAGGCGTCAAAGGTGAAAGGATACCCGTGTGTACTGCCCTGAGACTGGAAAGATGAGATTAAAAATCTGTATAGCTACAGGTTTATCCTATTGTCTCATGTCTGGTTCCTTGGTCTCTCTCTCTCTCTCTCTCTCATCACCATTATTTTTTGTGGTAACAGCAGTTTTAGTTTGTTCTAAAGGGCTGATGGTTAGTTACAATTTCCTCATGAATTTTATGGAATTTAAAAACTATTCAATCCTGAGCTTTCTAGCTTTGCTGCCCCACTGCTGCAGGGAGCAGAAGTCAGAGAAACATTATGTAATTATGTGATTTATTAAATTATATTAGTTTTATAGAAATGACATCATGTAGCCCCTTTCCTGTATGCATACTTAGTGGTGATATAACTAATGACATTTAATTTTATTTGTAATTTTTCCAAAGCATTCAGCTTTGTTTGCTGCAAAGTCATTCTGCTATGAAAGTTTGTTGGTGAAAGAGAAATATTCCAGTTAGCTAATCACCCACAGGGCTTTTATTTTGTAGCAGGAACTCCTTTGCATATTAGGCCACATACCCCTGATATAGCCAATCCTCCTGGAACTTACAGGGCTCTTAGTACACGATCTACTGTAAGCTAATATACATGTTAAGCAGGGTTTCAACTGTGCTAAATTTAAATCATTTTGTGTCTGTCTGGAAAGAATAAAAAACCCAATACAGAAAGGAGTTCAAATTAATGTGTGGTTATTTCTAAAAAAAAAGAAAGAAAAAAAAGAAGAAGCTGATTGGTTTCTTGTGGGGGGGAAAGAGAAGAATGGCATGCAAGCATTCATTCTAGATAGAGGGGAAGGCTCAGGTTGAATAATATTCATAAGTCTAGAGTAGAGAAAGTTTTTTAAAAAAATCTTATGGTTTCCCAGTGAGAGAATAACATCCACCCACTCACTGAGAAGCAAAAAGAATATTTTAATGCTCCACACTTTAACTGATTTTTAAAGATGATATCAGATGGCTAAAGAACAGGGGTGGAATTCTAGCAGAAACTCCTTTGCATACTAGGCCACATACCCATGATGTAGCCAATCCTCCAAGAGCTTACAAAAAAGATCCTTGTAAGCTCTTGGAGGATTGGCTACATCAGGGTGTGTGGCCTAATATGCAAAGGAGCTCCTGCTAGAATTCCACCCCTGCTAAAGAACAAGTATAAGTATCCCCTGGATTTTACTTTGGGGGAGAAAATCTAGGAAGGAGAAAGCAGGGCTATTTGAACAGCGTTTGAGAATAGCAAAGGAACAAAAAATAACTTCCTGGTGGTTAAAAATGAGGCATCAGGATCTATTATTGCTGTTAGCCAGAGAGGATATGTTGTATTAGTGCTGCAGTTTCCACATCAAATGCAAAGTGCCGATTCGATAAAACCTGGGTCCCCAAGTCTAGTAGAAGTTTTCTCTTCAGATGTCATTAGAGGTCTGATTGCCGCTGGTGATACCTACAGTTGTGCCATTAGAGAATTTGTCCAAGAGTTGCCCAGTCTGTTAGTACAGGCCATTTAGATGTGTCAATAGCCCCTGAACCTGTGTCTTCTTCCTGTTGTTGGTAGCGTCTGATACTTTGTTTGATGTTTAGGGTAAGAAGGGTGAACCTGGTCTCCCAGGAGCTGATGGACTGCCTGGACTTATGGTGAGTAGCATGAATATCTTTCCCATACTCTGATGTACCTGTGCATTATATTTAATGGCAGGAAGCAGTTTCTTCTCGATTGGATGCACAGTGACCTGCCCCCCCCCCCCGTTTTCTCCTTTATTTTCATTCTGAAGTGTTAACTTGGCATACATGTATCACTCCTCTGTTCGTACCTTATATGCACTTAATCTAATATAGAATGATTTGTATCCTATGTTCTGTTTCTGAGAGACAGAAGGTTCATCCATTGGGGGGAGGGTGTTTTCATCTGTTCCACCTTCCCATAGTGTATCCCCACGTTGACCTGTAAGTGCCATTTTTGAGGATCTGCTGAACCCCAGGAACAAATGCCTGGGGGCTCAATAAGCTACAATAGGAAAAGAATGGTGGAAAGTTCCACACGCTGTGCTCCACACCCAGAACTTGTTGACTGCAAACTACCATATTTTTGTCATTTAGCTTACCTGTGTGGCTGTGGTTGAGTTGCAGAGCATCTGTTTGGGATGCAGAAGGTCCCAATTAAAAGGTTATCAGGTGCTCGCAAAGTCCTTTGTATGCCTGAGACAATGGAGAAGAATGTGCAAACAAGTGGCCATTGACTCATAGTGACCCCATCCACAGGGTGTAGCAGGTGAGAGATGAACAACAGTGGGTTATCATTATCATCTTCCATGAAGCAACCCGGGTCTTCTTTGGTGGTCCCCCATGCAAGTTCTAACCATTGCCGATCCTGCTTAGCTGCCAAGTTCTGCTAGACTCAGGCTAGAACTACTGCCTGTTAGAGCAGCTAGTATTAATAGATACTCTTAGGTCTATCTTGGTTGAAAGTGGCCTTATGCAAAATCCCCAAAGGACCACTGCGGTTCAAACATTTCCTTTGACTGGAAATTGACTAAGAACTTGAAAGATCATTGGTGTGCATGATGCATCATAAGAAAAAAGGGGCAGAGCCTTGCCTCCCCCCCCCCCCTAAAAAAAATTCTACAGTCTAAATAGGACACTGAAGCATTATGCAGAGTGAAGGTTTCTGCTTCTTTTGTTTTAAGGTAGATGTTTATTCCCAAAGGTCTACTATTAAAATCAGCATCCGAAGAATGCCATTTCTAGTTAACCCAACTTCTCAGGAGTTATATTGTTAGCTGATTTTTTTTTTTGTACTAACTTAGTGAAAAAATATGCTGATGGAAGCATTCAGGTTTTTGTGAGGGGTTTTTTTGCCTTGGCATTAGCAGTGCTGCTTAGCTTGCAAATCTGATGTTAATCCAACCCAAACGCCGTCAGGGGATTGCTAATTGATTGGCCCTTTAGCTCTTCCCTCTCCCATTAAGGAAGAAAACACTGACTATCCATCCACCCCCATATTTGCTCAGCAGCAGCATAATTTTACTGCATGTGGAAGATTACCAGCTTCTGGAGGGGAAAATACTTCGAAAAGTCCTTGTAGCTGGGTTTAAGAAAAAAAAAATACATTTTAAAAACTTGACTAAGTCCTTGACTGAGGTTTCCTTAGGGAGCCGTAGTTTGGTGGCAAATAGGGAAGATTTTGAATTTATTTCCTCTATTGCGTGGATTCCTGTGTCAGTTTTGATTTCGCTTCTCCCGTGTGAATCAAACCTGTGAGTCTTCACTTCAACTTTGTTTTCTTATGCTAAATGTCTTCTGTGAAATGCATGCATTTTAATATTATTTATGCATGTATATGCAGCACAATAAATTTTGCTTTATTGCTGCTGTTGAGCTGGATGTACATTTATATATATTAACTCTACAGCATCTCAGATAGTATTTTAAATAAATGGATATTTATCATGATTGAGAGCATGTATATGATCTCTAAAGGTAACGGTAGTTCTCTGTGCAAGCACTGGGTCGTTGCTGACCCATGGGGTGACATCACATCAGGATGTTTTCTTGGCAGATTTTTACAGGATACTTTGGCATTGCATTCCCCAGTCATCTACACTTTACCCTCAGCAAGCTGGGTACTCATTTTATCAACCTTGGAAGGATGGAAGGCTGAGTCAACCTCGAGCCGGCTACCTGAACCCAGGCATGGGGGGGGGGATTTCTGCAGGCCTCATTTTGGGCAGCGGAGCTCTGGAACTTCTAAATTTTATTGTGCTTTTACTTACCTCCCCCCCCAAAAAATACTTGCTTCTGGGCTCCATTGTTCAAACCCCCCACCCCCCGTGACAATTTTGCTGCACTCTAAGATTTGACAAACTTTCTAATTTTTTTCCGCACCAAAAAAATGGGAAAATAACCAAAACATAAAAAGCAGATGGATGGGAATCTTCGTCCTGCCATTGTGGCCACATAGAAGAAAGTAATTTCAAAAGTATGATGAGAGTGAGGTTTTCTTATGACAATTCAAATTCAAGAAGCATTTTAAGGAAGATGCTGAACTGATAGAATTTAGAATAAGAAGATATTGGATTTATATCCCGCCCTCCACTCCGAAGAGTCTCAGAGAGGCTCACAATCTCCTTTACCTCCCCCCATCATATAGAAAGCCTTCCTTCTTAAGGAGCTTCTGGCATCCCTAACCACCACCTCACGCACAGTTCTGCTGACCATTTCACTAACCAGAGTCCAACTTTAGGCTGGCCAGTGGATCTTTTTCAGTTAGGGTTGCCACTTCCAGGTGATAAACGAAAACAAGAAGAGAAATCACATGAGCAACAGGCAAATCAAAAACTTCTGAAGGTATAGGTGATCGAAATTACTAGGCTGCAACGTCCATATTGTATATCAAAGTCTTTAATAAATCAGATGTCTCATAGAAATGTCTCACACAGGTACGGTTCACAGTGGAACGATTATATCTTCAAATCCCAAAAATTGTAGTTTGCGACAGGATTGCTAACCTGTAATTCCCGTTTCATACATCCATTTCTTCAGGTTTGAGATTTACTGAGAAACCAAGAAATTAATCAGGTGCTCAATTCTATTTAGTTTTCAGGGTACCAGAAGGTCTCCACAATTTTGTCGCCGGCAAAAAAGCTCAGTCAGGAATTGCACGTGAACAATCCTATTGCAATCAGCAATTTTGGGGATTTGAAGATATAATTGTTCCACTGTGAACCATACCTGTGTGAGACATTTCTATGAGACATCTGATTTATTAAAGACTTTGATTCACAATATGGATATTACAGCCTAGTAATCTGGATCACAGGAGTGGCCAACGGTAGCTCTTCAAATGTTTTTTTGCCTACAGCTCCCATCAGCCCCAGCCAGCATGGCCAACGGCTGGGGCTGATGGGAGTTATAGGCAAAAAAAATGGAGAGCTACCATTGGCCACCCTTGACATATACCTTCAGAGGTTTTTGATTTGCCTAGTTTCCAGGTCAAGAGCCCCGTGGCGCAGAGTGGTAAAGCTGTAGTACTGCAGTCGGAGCCCTCTGCTCACGATCTGAGTTTGATCCCAGCAGAAGCCGGTTCAGGTAACCGGCTCAAGGTTGACTCAGCCCTCCACCCTTCCGAGGTCGGTAAAATGGGTACCCAGCTTGCTGGGGGGGAAAGTGTAGATGACTGGGGAAGGCAATGGCAAACCACCCCATAAAAAAGTCTGCCATGAAAACTTTGTGAAAGCAACATCACCCCAGAGTCGAAAACGACTGGTGCTTGCACAGGGGACTACCTTTTACCTTTAATTTCCAGGTGATACCTGGAAATCTTCCACTGTTACAGTTGATTCCCCAGCTGATCAAGACCTAGTTCCCTAGAGAAAACAACTGCTTTGGAGGGTTGGCTTTATGGCATTTTACCCTGCTAGGGTCACTCCCCTCCCCATTCCCTGTTCTCCTCAGGCTTCAGGGCCGGATCTAGGGAGGGGCAGAGCGGGCGCTTGCTCTGGGCGCCGCCAGAGAGGAATGCCAAATTGGGTATGGAGTTCATTCTATTCTATGGGCCCATAAGATAGAATGGACACATAAGGGTGTGTCATTTTTTAATCCCCCCCTCAAAAAAAAAAAGTAAATTGACTTTTCAGGCTTCACCCTCAAAATCTCCAGGTGTTTCCGAATCCAGAGTTGGCAAGCCGAGTCTTTTCTGGCCTATGCTGCAGAGAATTAAGCTAGCAAGAAAACGAGAGAATTAAACAGCCAACCGCAAGGAATAAGGCTACCTATGCCTTTGCAAATGAGCGAAACGTTGGTTCAGCAGGCTAGAAATGATTATTCGTTTTTGCCTCGGCAGGAAAGGAAAATTCCATCCTGCAGAACTGAACATATATTCAATGAGCTTATAATTAGACCTCGGAAGGCTTTTTTGGAAATAGGACTGCCCAACCATGCAGGGAAGGGTTTCCACACACCCCTTCCCCCCATTTCAATAAATAGATTTTGTGACAACCAAAGGAGCTGAGTTTCAGAAAAGTTTGCAACGATCATACACCCTTCCGATGAAAATGAAAGAAAACAACAGAAAATAAATTAGGGTTTGTAGAATCTTTCGGGCTCAAGTGCCGTGTTCTACTGGAGAAAGTTTTTCTTCCAGACGTTCCGTTCTCAGCTGCGGAGAACATTGAGACTCAATGCACAGCAGCCAAGAAGGTCAGAGCGCCTGCTCCGGCTGCAACGCCACTGAGGATGTTCTCCGCAGCTGAGAACGAAACGTCTGGAAGGAAAACTTTCTCCAGTAGAACACGGCACTTGAGCCCGAAAGATTCTACAAACCCTAATGATGATGCCAGCCGTGAAAACCTGAAATCTTTGAGAAAATAAATTATTTTACCTGTTTCACTGTTTTGTGACCTGCTGTGGTGATTAACTGTCTTTTCTCAGCGTCAGCCTCAGGGCTGGATTAACAATTAGGCAAAATAGGCACTGGCCTATGGGCCCCCATGCCTTTAGGGGCCCCAGGCTAGCTCCCCCCACCCTGGTTTTCTCCCTGCTTGCAGACCTCCCTACCTACACATGCAGCCAGCAACGAAGTCCATCTTTGCCCAACTTGCCTGGTGCAGCTTCTGGCGTCCTTGCCAAGTTTGCCTCTCTCTGCCTCTCCCCCGCAGCTTAGTCAAAGGGGATTATGAAAACGTGCCTGCAGCTGCAGTGGTGGTGGGGGGGGGGCTGCGGGTGGCAGGGTTGGCATTCCAACTGAGACAATCTGCAAGGGGCCGCCCGAGATTTCAACTGCCTAGGGGCCTCCACAGGGCTTAATCCGGCACTGATAAGGCTTTATTCGCTTGGAAGTCAGAGGAAGCAAAATGGCTTCCCACTCCTTTCCTTTCCCCTCCCCACAACAGATACACTGTGAGGTAGGTGGAACGGAGAGAGCTTTAAGAGCACTGCCCTTGAACAGAACAGCCTCTGAGAGAGTTACGACTGACCAAAGGTCACTCCAGCAGCTGCCATGTGGAGGAGTGGGGAATCAAACCCGGTTCTCCCAGGTTAGAGTCCGCTCATTTAACCACTATACCAAACTGGCTTTTAGAAGAGTTTGTTTACCAACCATGTTAGAAACTGGGAACCCTTGATTGGACCTCCCAGCTTGGAAACTGAGCTCAAAAATGAGGGTGGGAATACAGACCAAAGCTTGGGTTCCGGGCGGGTGGTGCTTAACTCTCCTTCCTGCTATTTCTCTATTAAAAAATGTCTCTCAACTTGCTTTTAGCATAGCTGGGGACTGTGTCTTCCTTATTTCCCTAGGCTTTGGGGGCATTTGAACCAGGGAAGCAACACAGAGTCACCCCGCCCCCAGCACCATTGCCCTAATTTGCATTTCCTTCGGCTTCTTTTAGAAACCTCAAATGACTGATACTTAGGGTTGCCAAGTCCATTTCAAGAAATATCTGGGGACAATGGAGGTGGAGCCAAGAGACTTTGGTGGGTGGAGCCAGGAGCAAGGTTGTGACAAGTATGACTGAACTCCAAAGGGAGTTCTGGCCACCACATTTAAAGGGACCGCACACCTTTTAAATGCCTTCTCTCCGTTAGAAATAATGAAGGAGGGGGTCACCTTTTTGAGGGGGCTGATAGAATTGGACCCCCCCCGGTCCAATCTTTATGAAACTTGGAAGTTTTTTGAGGAGGGGTACCAAATGGTATGGTGAAAATTTGGTGACTCGACCTCAAAAAAACAGCCCCCAGAGCCCCAGATCAATTCTCCATTATACCCTATGGGCATTAGTATCCATAGGGAATAATGGAGTGCCCAGCAGACATTTCCCTCCCCCCCCCCACTTTCTGATGACTGTGAAGTGGGGGGAGGGCCCAAGTGCCCCTCAAATAGCACATTTTCTCTGTCATCTGGAAATCAGTTGTAATTCTGGGAGATCTCCAAGCCCTGTCTTGGAGCTCTCCCAGCCCTCCAGAGAGTCTGTTTAGTGCAGTAAGAGCATGGACTCTAATCTGGGGGAGTGGGGTTTGATTTTCCACTCTCCCACTTGCAACTGCTGGTGTGACCTTGGGTCAGTCATAACTCTCTCAGAGCTGTTCCTCTCAAGAGCAGTTTCTGTCAGAACTCTCTCAGCCACGCCTACCTCACAGGGAATCAGTTGTGGGGAGGGGAAGGGAAAGGAGATCGTAAGCTGCCCTGAGACTCTGAGTGAAGGGCGGGGCATAAATCCTCTTCTTCTTCCAAGAATTGTGCGGCTTTCTGTGAGGAAAGAACGAAAGGGAGGAGAAATGTTCGGCCGCTTGTCTTGATGCACAGATGGTGGAAACATTTTTGTGAATCTTGTTTGGCATTGTCATAAGAACATAAGAGAAGCCATGTTGGATCAGGCCAATGGCCCATCCAGTCCAACACTCTGTGTCACACAGTGGCCAAAAATTTTATATACACACATACACTGTGGCTAATAGCCACTGATGGACCTCTGCTCCATATTTTTATCTAAACCCCTCTTGAAGAATGGCTATACTTGTGGCCGCCACCACCTCCTGTGGCAGTGAATTCCACATGTTAATCACCCTTTGGGTGAAGAAGTACTTCCTTTTATCCATTTTAACCTGACTGCTCAGCAATTTCATCGAATGCCCACGAGTTCTTGTATTGTGAGAAAGGGAGAAAAGTACCTCTTTCTCTACTTTCTCCATCCCATGCATTATCTTGTAAACCTCTATCATGTCACCCCGCAGTCGACGTTTCTCCAAGCTAAAGAGCCCCAAGCGTTTCAACCTTTCTTCATAGGGAAAGTGCTCCAGCCCTTTAATCATTCTAGTTGCCCTTCTCTGGACTTTCTCCAATGCTATAATAAATACACGGCTGAGATTCAGGGCCCAGCGCTGAGAAATAACCCCAAGGGGGGGGGATTAAATATTTCTGTAAACACAATTTTATTGATAACATATGGTAACCATATCCATTAATACCTTCTTTTTATCTATCCCATATGCTATTTTCTAGTCCCCCCTCCCCCCGTTACTCGACTCCCACTGAAGTTATATACTTAAAATACTAACATTTAAAGGCACCCTTAAACCATAAGAACCTATATTCATATTCTACTTTTTTTCTAGTATTATCATTATCAAAAAATTTTCCAGTATCCTTTTGTATTCCATTCTTCTTCTGCATAACATCTAAACTTTTCCCACTCCTTTTCATACACTTCCAAATCATAGTCCCTTAAGATTCTTGTTAGTTTGTCCATCTCACTCCATGTTATAACTTTTGCAATTAAATATTTTAATCAAGAAGCAAGAAATCCCAAACTTGTAGCTTTCGATTAAGTTACAAATGCAAACAAATAGTCCCCAGCACTCCTGCCGAAAATTCGCAGTTCTCTCCAGAGGGCTTGGTCCTGCCCGAATCCGGCACTGCGTCCTTAAGAGCCTCTGGCCAATTCAGAGCAATTGGGGTTGTTTTGTTTCACAGAGAAAGCGATTTATTTTCTGAAATAATGTCAGCCCTTTGCTCATGAACCTGCCTCGTTTATTAATAACCTGGGACTTGGCTCAGGCAGGGAATTATAAAGCAAACACTTAAGATGATTAAAAGGCAGGGCGGTCGGCTGCAGTGGGCCGTCGTTCTGGAATGGCCAAGAATTTAGCGGTTTTTTGTTGTAATTTCCCTGCTATTGTATTAATGTCCAAAGCCAGACTTTAGTGCACAAAAGCGATGGCGCTCTCTATGGTCATCCATTAGCATAAGTGGTCCAGCTTCTCAGAGGCATAAAACCTTCTTGCATTGTCCCCCGAGAGATAAGAATGTATTAAAAATCTATCCTGGCAGACTCACACTCCCAAGTTTAGATATCACAGGAAGCGTAGAGGAGATTACAGCAGGGGCCAGCAACCTTTTAACAATGGTGGGCCAGACCATTGTAGGGCGGTCCAGGTGCTGGCTGGAATTATAACCATGGTTGTGATTTGTGGCAGAAGAAGAAGAAGAAAAACAGAAGCCATGTTGGATCAGGCCAATGGCCCATCCAGTCCAACACTCTGTGTCACACATAAGAACATAAGAGTAGCCATGTTGGATCAAGCCAAGACCCATCCAGTCCAACACTCTGTGTCACACATAAGAACATAAGAGAAGCCATGTTAGATCAGGCCAATGGCCCATCCAGTCCAACACTCTGTGTCACATAAGAACATAAGAGAAGCCATGTTGGATCAGGCCAAGACCCATCCAGTCCAACACTCTGTGTCACACATAAGAACATAAGAGAAGCCATGTTGGATCAGGCCAATGGCCCATCCAGTCCAACACTCTGTGTCACACATAAGAACATAAGAGAAGCCATGTTGGATCAGGCCAATGGCCCATCCAGTCCAACACTCTGTGTCACACATAAGAGAAGCCATGTTACATCAGGCCAATGGCCCATCCAGTCCAACACTCTGTGTCACAGAAGAACATAAGAGAAGCCATGTTGGATCAGGCCAAGACCCATCCAGTCCAACACTCTGTGCCACACAGTGGCCAAAAAACTCAGGTGTCACCAGGAGGTCCATTAGTGGAGCACTAGAAGTCTTCACACTGTTGCCCCTCCCAAGACCAAGAATACAGAGAATCACTTGCCCCAGACAGAGAGTTCCAACAATACACTGTGTCTAATAGCCATTGATGGCCGAAGAAGAAGAAAAAGAGGAGGAGGAGGAGATTGGATTTATTGGACTTATTTCCCAGCCTTCACTGGGAATCTCAGAGCAGTTTACAATCTCCTTTCCTTCTTCTCCCCATAGCAGACACCCTACGAGGTAGGTGGGGCTGAAAGAGCTCTGAGAGAACAGCTCTGAGAGAACCACGACTGACCCAAGATCACCAGCTGACTGCATGTGGAGGAGGAGTGGGAATTAAACCCGGTTCTCCCGATAGAGCCCGCCGCTCTTAATCACAACCTTGAGCTGGCTCCTTGGCATAAATTGAAGTGGAATAAATGTTTTAAATAAAGAATACCTCAGTAAAGGTTTTGTGTAGAGGAGGAGGAGGAGGAGGAGAAGGAGAAGGAGAAGGAGAAGGAGAAGGAGAAGGAGAAGGAGAAGATGATATTGGATTTATATCCTGCCCTATACTCTGAATCTCAGAGTGGTCACAATCTCCTTTACCTCCCCCCCCCCCACCACAGACACCCTGTGAGGTGGGTAGGGCTGAGAGAACTCTGACAGAAATTTCCTTTTCAAGGACAGCTCTGCTAGAGCTATGGCTGACCCAAGGCCATTCCAGCAGCTGCAAGAGGAGGAGTGGGGAATCTTGATAATGCTACACCTACAATGTAGGTGGACTTAATATCTCCCACTACTGTACTCTCTGTGGCAGAGGTCATTGTACATTAAGTTCTCCTGATAAGTTTTGCTAACCTTTTCAGAAAAATATCAGCTTCCTTGGAAGGCCTTGGCTATTTTGGCTGAGAAAGCACCTTTGGCTTTGCGTCTCTTATATTACTCAAATTTTGGTGACAGCTCATATGCAGTCATTTTTTCTAAATAGTGCTCCTGTTGCAGGAATATCGCATTTTCCACATCATTAGCAGTAGCTGTATTTTGTTATTGGGAATCTTTCCCCTCGGCTTGTTTCCAATCCAGTTTCTGGTCACCTAGTGCCCTCTACTGGCAAGAGACTGGCTTGTTTTATAAAGCTATTTCCCAGCATGTGCAAGCAGAGAATTCAGATTTTAAACGTGCCCTTGGACTCTAACTTGATTCTGCTGCTTCAGACCGACGCGGCTGCCCATCTGGATCTATCAGCATAGAATTCTGTTCTGTTGGTAGGAAGAGCATGCGTTGAGTCCAGTGGCACCTTTAAGACCAACGAAGCTTTATGCAAGGTGTCAGCTTTTGTGTGCATGCACACTTTCACAAACACTTTCTCATATTTCTCAGCCTGCACTGCTGTTAATGTGGCTCCCGACGAGTGCCGAAAGAGCTGTACTGGTTGCCTAGTGTGTTCCGAGTCTGCTTCAAGGTGTTGGTACTGCCCTTTAAAGCCCTACCTGGTCAAAGGCCTATCTATCTATGGGACCGCCTTTCTCCATATGTCCCCCAGAGAGCACTGTGTTCAGGGGTACAAAACCTACTATCTATCCCTGGACCAAGGGAGCCCAAACTGTGTTCCACACGGGCTAGGGCCTTCTCAGTGGCAGCACCAGGAATGTGGAGAAACCTCCCGGAGGCCATAAGGGCCCTGCGGGATTTCTCAGGGCCTGTAAAAGGCCTTTAACACTTAAATGGGAGAGGACTGTCACCCTACACTGCTGAGCGACATCATTCATGAGGAATCACTGTCAGAAGAAAGAAAGTGAGGATCCTGCCTATATTGAAGTTTTGAGCAGCACCATGAAATGTATTTTAATTGCTGTTTTATTGTTTTAAATTATGATTATAAATTGTTTTTAAATTGACTGTTAGCCACCCTGTGAGAGAGCTCCACTTGCAGAGAGGGCAGGATAGAAAAAATCAATGCAATCAATCAATCGCATTAGCTAACTGCACTCATTTGGTGAGCACTTCCATCCACATCACTCTCTGACTATGAGACTGAGGGCAGTTTCTGTTTTAGGGCTGGACTTCAGGGTTGCCTTGCTAGAATGAGTCAGGAGGATTGCTCACACCCTTCTTTGGGCACAGCAGTCAAGAAGATCTTACAGCAAAGAGTTCTTGTGTATACAGTAGGACTGGCCAAACGTGCTTGACAGGAGAGCCACATAGGATGGACATCAGATGTTTCAGAGCAGGAAGGAAGGAAGGAAGGAAGGGAGGGAGGGAGGGAGGAAAAAAAGAAGGAAGGGAGGGAGGAAGGAAGGAAGGAAGGAAGGAAGGAAGGAAGAGAGGGAGGGAGGGAGGAAAAAAAGGAAGGAAGGGAGGGAGGGAGGAAAAAGGAAGGAAGGGAGGGAGGGAGGGAGGAAGGGAGGGAGGGAGGAAAAAGGAAGGAAGGGAGGGAGGAAGGGAGGAAAAAAGGGAGGGAGGGAGGAAGGAAGGGAGGAAAAAAGGAAGGAAGATAGGGAGAAAGGAAAGGAAAGGAAAGTGAGGGAGGGAAGGAAGGGGAGGGAGGAAGGAAGGAAGGAGGGAGGAAGGAAGGAAGGAAGGAAGGAAGGAAGGAAGGAAGGAAGGAAGGAAGGAAGGAAGGAAGGAAGGAAGGAAGGGAGGATGGGAGGGAGGGAGGGGAAAGGAAGGAAGGGAGGAAGGGAAGGAAGGGAGGGAAAGATGGAAAGATGGGAGGGAAGGAAAGGAAAGGAAAGGAAAGGAAAGGAAAGGAAAGGAAAGGAAAGGAAAGGAAAGGAAGGGAGGGAGAAGGTGGAGGGAGAGAGAGGTGGAAAGAAAGTGACTTTAACTTGAAATGAATTAAGCTGCTGGCTGGCTTGGCTTGGAGAAGTGATTTGAAGAAATAAATGCCTCCAAACCAGCTGATGGGGTGTTGGGGGCTTTGAGAGCCACACAACATATGTGAAAGAGTCACATGTGACTCCCGAACTGCAGTTTCACCACTCCTGGTATACAGTATGATGTAATTATTGGGAAGATTCGGTTAAAGTTTTTGTCTACTTATGTTGTTCTAACTCTGTGCTTCTTTACTTGGTTGTTGCAACCTCTTACTGTAGCCTCCTGAGTTTTAGGGGGGAAAGACAGACCAACAGTGTTTTAATAAAAAAGAACAGAAACAAACTTCTTATAAGTCTGAGTGGCTTATCCTTGGGAAATATAGGAAACTTTGTATCTGTGTTCACGATGATGAGGAGTCATAGCCAGCTTCAAGAGGGGACTAGATAAACATCTGGAGCAGAGGTCCACGAGTGGCTATTAGCCACAACATATAGATGGAACACTCTGTCAAGGGCAGTGATGCTCTGTGTTTTTGGTGCTTGGGAGGGAGGGGCAACAATGGGAGGGCTTCTGGAGTTCTGCCCCTCTGGTGGACCTCTTGAAGGCACCTGTTTTTTTGCTAGTGTTTGCCATAGAATGCTGGACTGGATGGGCCATTGATCTGATCTGAGATGGCTTCTCTTAAGTTCCTCTTCTGTTCTTAAGTCACTCCACGCCTGATTTTATGGATCCTTTAAAAAATGCCACTGAGCATAGTAAAACCTATTGCTTTTTGGATGCATGATTTAATTCCATCGCCTACCCCCTACTTGTAGGGGGGAGGGAGGAATCGTTTTTTACCAGATCTTAAGCTACTCTTCAGCTTGGGCAAGGAACGGTTATAATTCGCCATTTGAGTGGCGCCCTCCCACAGCTGCAGACCAGGCCACTCCTGAGAGCCCCCCCTCCCCCAATCTTCAGAAGCAGCTTTTTGGATGCTAGAGGAGGCTGTGAAAGACACAGAACAATAGCACCTGTTCAGGGCTTTTTTTTGTAGCAGAAACTCCTTTGCATATTAGGCCACACCCTTCTGATGTAGCCAATCCTTCTAGAGCTTACAGATCTCTGAGTACAGGGCCTACTGTGAGCTCCAGGAGGATGGGCTACACCAGGGGGGTGTGGCCTAAGAGGCAAAGGAGCTCACACAAAAAAAAGAAGCAGCAGCAGCAGCTCTGGATCTGTTCCTTCAAGACAGACCTGCTCCTTGTTCCTGTGGTCAGGTGGCTTGAACCCTGCCTGCCTGCTCATTTCTCTGTGAAAGACAACAACAGTTCATTGAAGAAACCCAACAGATCAGTGTTTTCCCACTGTGGACCTGCAGTGTGAAAAAAGTTCAACTTGTCACTCGTCTTTCCTGAACTGTAGTTATTAGAGGAGCAGTGTCAGCGAAGGTTCATTGAAGTTTCCAAATGAGCAGACTTGTTGTTTGAAACAAAGTTGCATTTATTGTATACTCCAAAGTTACTCCAGCATGATAGGTATTGGAACTGATGGCAAGCAGTTCAAATCGTTGCTATTTAACATCTAACATCAATGCAGTAGCATCTACACCCCAATTCCCATAACAAAGGCTGTTTTTGCATGTGAGAGTTTCACACGGCTACCCCCTTTTCAGTTGGTGGTTACAGTTCCCGGCAGCAATGTCCTTGCTGCCTCTAGGGGGGAGGTGAGAGTCTGGCAGACACTCTCTACTTCAAAGCAGGCCTAACAGCCTTTGATATTCCTGGGAAGCTACTTTCTACATTGCCCCCCCCCCCCCGTACTATTCAAGGGCTATAGGTTAGTGGGCATATATCCGCAGCAATCAATATGGTTAGTAATCAACAGTTAGCAAGAGCCTGACAAGCAGAAGAAAAGGGGGGCGTGGCTCAACAACTTTTAGGTAACTCACTCTTTGTGCAACTCTTCACAGGGTCAGACTGGGCCTCCTGGAGTCGCTGGCCCCCCTGGGCCCACCGGACCACCGGTAAGAACTTCCTTTTCTTTTGCAGCTTCTTGGCACTCACAAATTTGGAAGGAGTTAGGGTTTTTTCTCTGCCCTGTAGATGCAGAGGCGACCAAAGGCAGAAACCATCCATCAGTGGCTATTAGCCACAGCATATTGTTGGAACTTTCTGTCTCAGGCAGTGATGCTCTGCATTCTTGGTGCTTGGGGGGGGGAGGGGGGCTTCTGGTGTCCTGGCCCCACCAGTGGACCTCTTGGGGGCACTTGGGTTTTTTTTGGCCCCTGTGTCACACAGGGTGTTGGACTGGATGGGCCATTGGCCTGATCCCACATGGCTTCTCTTATGTTCTTATGTCTAGGGCAGTGATGCTCTGTATTCTTGGTGCTTGGGGGGGCCCAGTGGGAGGGCTTCTGGTGTCCTGGCCCCACCAGTGGACCTCTTGAGGGCACCTGGTTTTTTTGGCCACTGCGTGACACAGAGTGTTGGACTGGATGGGCTATTTGCCTGATCCAACATGGCTTCTCTTATTTTCTTATGTCTGGGGCAGTGATGCTCTGTATTCTTGGTGCTTGGGGGAGGGGCAACAGTGGGAGGGCTTCTGGTGTCCTGGCCCCACCATTGGACCTCTTGAGGGCACCTGTTTTTTTTTGGCCCCTGTGTGACACAGAGCGTTGGACTGAATGGGCTATTGGCCTGATCCAACATGGCTTCTCTTATGTTCTTAAGCCATGGAATGGTATTTAGGACAGTGGTGGTAGACCTCATCAAGTGGGACCATGGATGAGGAAGTTCTGCTGACTCGTTACAAGGCAGGTTTCAGTCTGCACTGGAGCCTGGCAAGGAAGAGAGTGCCCAGTCCTTTAACTGCTGCTTGGTTCTACTATTTGAATTACTGTGGTCAGCTCCTGGTGGGACCCAGCAAGGGTTTCCCCCACTTTTTGGGGCTTTGATCTGTAGCTGTCCAGCTATCCAGCAGGGGGAGCCCCAACTCAAAGCAGACAGATCTTTGTGCAATGTCCCTGACATGATGGCATCCCTTCCAGGTGATGTCATCACGCTGGGGATGTCCTGTGGGTATGCTCTGATATTTGGGCAAACTCTATGGTTTTGAGTGCAAAAAACCCATTGAGTTTTACCCAAATACCAGAGCATCCCTGCACAACGCCCCCACCTACCTCTGGGATGTCCTCTAAATCCCCCTGATAGACAGGCGAGGGGACCTGGCCACCCTAATTTGAAATGAGGGTTTGAGATTAGCATTTTTCAAGGAGGGGGCCCTTGTTTTTAGAGGACATGTTTCTCCCCCCTGAGCCTGAGCCTGCTCCGGCGGAGAGGGCGGGATATAAATAAAATGTGTTGTTGTTGTCCCCCCCCCCCCCCCTTCTTTTTAAACTCTAATTAGCAGAGCAAAGGAGCCGGTTTCAAATAACAAAATGGACTGGAAGCTGAAGGGTTAAAAAATGCCTTTTCCTGCATGGCCCTGAGGCAAGCTGAGGCTGCAGCAGCCTGCCAGTTCTGTTTTGCAAGGGGAGAAGATGTGGATCGAGACTTGTAATCTTTGCTGCACACTTGAGCCTCGAGATCGCCCACTGAGTCCAAGGGCACTTTCTCTATTCACAGTCTCTGTGTTGTGTTCACTCTCGCTCTCTTTTTTTTTTTGCAGCCGAAGTACCCTCCTATTGCAAGAGGGGTGGTCTCATTTCTCTGTTTCCTTTTTGTTCTAGGGGCTGCCTGGCGAAATGGGCAGGAATGGCCAGCCTGGGCCACCAGTAAGTGCATCAAGGAGTGCTTTCGTTTCTGCAGCAAAATGTGTTGTATATTTGAGCGTGATGGGTTTTGCAGTGGGGTTATACTCTGAATAAACAAGCCTCTAGCAATTGAAATTGGGGGTGGGGGCGATAGGCATTCTGTATGAGTGACTTCCATGTTATTTGTCCAATCAGGGCTTTTTGTCGTAGGATGGATAAATCGATAAATAGATGCCCACTGCCTCATCCAAAGACCTGGTGGTGTCAAGCATAGGGATTTCAAAAGAACCAAGCAATCATCTGGATACAAAGTTTTAGTTTATTGATAATCCATTGTGCTCATGGATGGAACAGGTTGAAAGTGATACAGTATAACGTATAGCAGCTGGCTTTAAAAGATGCATCAAAGAGACATTAAAGATAACTAGGAATTATGGTTATACTCTGAATAAACAAGCCCCTAGCAATTGAAATTGGGGAGGTGGGAATAGGCATTCTGTATGAGTGACTTCCATGTTATTTGTCCAATCAGGGCTTTTTGTCGTAGCAGGAGCTCCTTTGCATGTTAGGCCATGCCTCCCTGATGTAACCAATCCTCCAAGAGCTTACAGGGTTCTAAGTATGGACCTACTGTAAGCTCCAGGAGGATTGGCTACGTTAGGGGTGTGTGGCCTAATATGCAAAGGAGTTCCTGCTACAAAAAATAAAGCCCTGTGTCTAATGGTGATGACACAAACAGGAACATCGACCTGCTGTGCTGCTGAGGCATTGGTGTGGCTAAAGGAAAAACTCAAAATCGACAACGCCCCGTTATCTGCTAGAGTTAAATCTTGAAAACCCCACTGGCAATCCAATCCCTTTGTAATAGAGATGTCTTCCTCTCTGCCTTTGGTTTCATATGAACATTACTGACGGATCTTAAATGGCCTTCAGAAACTGGCTTGATGCTCATCTCATCCTCTGCGGGGGCAGACAAACAGGCCTGCCTCTCCTGCACACCTCTGTACACAGCTGCATTCATTATTATTATTATTATTATTCCACCCATTCCCGCATTGGGGGCTCAGAGCGAAGTACAGCAAATAGAAATAAAATCGCAATAAAATCACAATAAAACCAATGACAACATTCATCAAAGTGCAGCAAGATGATTCAGCAAGGTGACATGACAGCAAGGTGGTATATCACAAAATAGTACTGCAATACAGCATCACAGTACAGTAGTGCAGTAGAGCAGCACAGCAGTAGGGGGGAGGCCAACCAATGGATAAATAGATGGCCGCTGCCTCATCCAAAAACCTGGCGGTGTCAAGCATAGGGATTTCAAAAGAACCAAGCAATGATCTGGATACAACGTCTTATTTTATTGATAATCCATTGTGCTCATGGATGGAACAGGTTGAAAGTGATACAGTATAACGTATAACAGCTGGCTTTAAGGGATACATCAAAGAGACATTAAAGATAACTAGTAATTATGGTTATACTCTGAATAAACAAGCCCCTAGCAATTGAAATTGGGGGGTGGAAATAGGCATTCTGTATGAGTGACTTCCGTGTTATTTGTCCAATCAGGGCTTTTTGTCGTAGCAGGAGCTCCTTTGCATATTAGGCCATGCCTCCCTATTCAAGTGGAGGGGCAGAGTCACCATGAGGTGCAAGAGATACTGGATGCAAGGTTCAAGAGGGGAGTACTCTACTTTTTAATAAGGTGGAAACATTTCCCCCCAAGTCATGATGAGTGGGTAGAAGTATCCAATGTAAGGGCGCCCAGGTTATTGAAGAAGTTTCACCCTGGGCTGAGGCTTAGGGGGGGCAGTATGTCAAGCATACAAGTTATTCTCAAAATAAAGCTGCATTGTTTAGTCTGTTACTTTGCTGGTGCATATCAAAGCTATGTAACCCATTCTGTAGCTCCATTTTGCAGGTCCTACGAAAGGTCAGCAAGCTAGGTAGGGCCCGGATCTCCATAGGGAGCTGATTCCACCAGGTCGGGCCCAGGACTGAGAAAGTCTTGGCCCTGGTAGAGGCAAGACGGGCATCTCTTGGGCCGGGGATTATCAGAAGATCTTGGGAGGCCGAGAGAAGCGACCTCTGGGACATATATGGGAGGCGACGGTCCCATAGGTATGCTGGTCCCGGGCCACACAAGAGACTTAGGATGATTCCATATTGCATGCATCGTCGCAGTTTAGCATTGTCACAGAGAAGAAGAAGAAGAAGAAGAAGAAGAAGAAGAAGAAGAAGAAGAAGAAGAAGAAGAAGAAGAAGAAGAAGAAGAAGAAGAAGAAGAAGAAGAAGAAGAAGAAGAAGAAGAAGAAGAAGAAGAAGAAATGGAGTGGGGTGGGGGTAGATGGGAGAATCCAGGCGAACATGAGTTGTAGCTCTGTTTTCCTTCTCCTTCTTTAGAAGCAAACCCTTTTGCGGCTCCTTTAAAAAATGCATAGGGGACATATGAACATGGATCTCCCAGAGCCTGTCTACTGTAGCCCTCCCCGTACTTAGAATCCTTGGCAATTGACATTGACGTTTTTCTGCCGGCCTCAAGGCCCTTTTCTGTAGCACCACTGACATCTAGCGGCCGTTCCTCAAACAGCTCCATTGAAGCCAAAGCTGGAGCTAGCTGTCTGTGGTGCAGTGGGCTGAGAGAGGTGGGCTGTAATCTGGAGAACTGGGTTTGATTCCCCACTCCTCCCCATGCAGCCAGCTGGATCTGACTCGCCTTGGGTCAGTCACAGCTGTCTCGGAGCTCCCTCAGCCCCCACCTACCTCACCGGGTGTCTGTTGTGGGGAGAGAAATAGAAGGCAATTGGAAGCTGCTCCAAGACTCCTTTGGGTAATGAAGGGCAGGGTATAAAACCAACTCCTCCTCCTTCTCTTCCTTCAAGTGCTGTGTTCATACTCAACGTCTCTTTAACTGCACCGCAGAATTCTTTTTGACAAGGGACAATTTATGCCATCCTGTCTAAAATGTATTAAATGAATATCTAGTCTCTTAATAGGTTGCTTTTGTTTTATTTAGGGTATACCCGGCAAAACTGGCCTGGATGGATTGCCTGGACTTCCCGGCTCAAAAGTAAGCCCTGTATCATTTTTTGGAAATGAATTTAATTTATTAAAGTTAATAAAGAACTGTGAGGGTGATTGCCCAGTCACCTCACAGAAGATAACTTTAAGAACATCAGAAGAGCTCTGCTGGCTCAGACCAGTGGTCCATCTAGTCCTGCATCCTGTCTCACACAGTGTCCAACCAGTTCCTCTGGAGGGCCAACAACAGGGCATGGAGGCCTAGGTCTTCCTAAGAACATCAGAAGAGCCCTGCTGGCTCAGACCAGTGGTCCATCTAGTCCTGCATCCTGTCTCACACAGAGGCCAACCAGTTCCTCTGGAGGGCCAACAACAGGGCATGGAGGCCTAGGCCTTCCTAAGAACATCAGAAGAGCCCTGCTGGATCAGACCAGTGGTCCATCTAGTCCTGCATCCTGTCTCACACAGAGGCCAACCTGTTCCTCTGGAGGGCCAACAACAGGGCATGGAGGCCTAGGCCTTCCTAAGAACATCAGAAGAGCCCTGCTGGATCAGACCAGTGGTCCATCTAGTCCTGCATCCTGTCTCACACAGAGGCCAACCTGTTCCTCTGGAGGGCCAATAACAGGGCATGGAGGCTGAGGCCTTCCTAAGAACATCAGAAGAGCCCTGCTGGATCAGACCAGTGGTCCATCTACTCCAGGATCTTGTCTCACACAGTGACCAACCAGTTTCTCTGGAGAACCAACAAAAGGCATAGAGGCTGAGGCCTTCCCCTAATGTTGCCTGCTGGCTCTGGGTTTCAGAGGCTTAGTGCCTTTGAGTGTGAAGGTTCCCCTCAGCCACTGTGTCTAGTAGCCATTGATATCCTCCATGAATCTATCTAATTCCCTTTTAAAACTGTTTACTCCTGCAGTATTTTTCCATCCTCTGGCGGCAGTGAATTTCGCATTACAATCACTCTCTGAATAAAGTATTAATCTTTAAAATGATGTGGAGTGCATTACAGTTGAGTGTTTTGTACTAAAGTTCAACTTTTTGGCTATCATGATACTGGAAGGGGGGAGGGAAGAATCTGAGAACATACGAGCTCAAGGGACAGAACCAGAAGATCTCAGCATGACTTCCAGTGGTCCATGAAGCCCCCTTTACAACTTCAACATGCCCCCCGAGCCAAATACAATAATATTAAAAATGAGTAAACGACACTCAATTTTTTTTTAAAGATCTAACTGATGCCCACCAATGTGTGCTCCCAAAAGCCTTGTTTTATCCTGTTTTGTCTCTGCTGTATGTTGTCGTCTCAGGATAATGCAGAATTTCGTTATATGATTTATGTTTCTGCTAACCATCGCTTATGTTCCCCGCAGGGAGAAAGAGGAGAGAGGGGAGAGGACGGCTTCCCTGGAAAAATAGGCCCCAAGGTAAAAAGCAAAATTTCACATGGCTAACAACAAACCGCATCTATAAGCATCTCCATGCACCCCCCCCTCCCCCGTATAGGTCTTCTCATCCCTGCCTCTTCTTCTAGTCTCCTTGGAAGAAAATGACCAGAGGCCGTGACTGTGAAACGTTCCATAGTCCTCCATTTTAAGGAGATCTTTATACAATGCGGCTATAGCAAAACGCGAATGAGACATAACCAATAACTACCTCAAAATCACGTTCCACTGCACACTTTCAACTGGCCGTACCAACTTCCAAGTGGGGACTGTAGTTTTCCTGGAAATGCATCCTATTCCCAGGCTACAGAGATTGGTTCCCCTGGAGAAAATGGCTGCTTTGGAAGGTGGACTCCGATGTCTCTCCTTTCCCCCAAAGTCTGTCTTCTCCAGGCTCCTCCTCTGAATCTTTAGGATATCCTCAACTCTGACAGCCATTCTTTTTAGTTCAGAACACGGCTTTTTTTGTAGCAGGAACTCCTTTGCATATTAGGCTACACCCCCCCCCCCCCACATGTAACCAATCCTCCAAGAGCTTACAGAAGGCCCTGTAAGAAGAGCCGGGTAAGCTCTTGGAGGATTGGTTACATGGATTGGTTACCCCCTTGATGTACCTTGATGTCTCTCTCTCTTGGCTTGACTTCGCGAACGAAGATTTAAGAAGGGTTCAGTAGTCCACGTCTGCTGCAGGCTCGCTGGTGGCTGACAAGACCAATGCGGGACAGGCAGGTCCGGCCACAGTGGCTGCAGGGAAAAGTCTGATTTGGGGTTGGTGCTGTAGCAGTGCGATTCTTCCTCAATCTCCTTTTGTCCTCAAGACCAGCTATGCGTGCGTTCTCAAAGGAAGAGACAGCCTGGTGGATGGTGTGCCTCCATGCTTTGCGATCTGAGGCTAGGTCAGACCACTGGTGATGGTTGATGCGACAGGTGCCAAGGGATTTCTTCAAGTTACCCCCTTGATGTAGCCTAATACGCAAAGGAGTTCCTGCTCTGAAAAAAAGTCCTGGTTCAGAACAGTAACTAGGGATGCCAGCCTCCAGAATTACCCCCTAGAATTACAGCTCATCTCCAGACTACAGAGACCAGTGGATGTTTTGGAGGGTGGACTCTTTGGCATGGTACCCCACTGAGGTTCCTGCCCCCCCCCCCTTCCCGGCTCCATCCCCAGATCTCCCTGACTTTCCCAAGTTGGCAACATACATATGAACATATGAAGCTGCCTTCTACTGAATCAGACCCTCGGTCCATCAAAGTCAGTATTGCCTACTCAGGCTGGCAGCGGCTCTCCGGGGTCTCAAGATGAGGTTTTTCACGCCTACTTGCCTGGACCCTTTCTAGTTGGAGATTCCAGGGATGGAACCTGGGACCTTCTGCTTACCAGGCAGATGCTCTACCACTGAGCCACCATCCCTCCCCTTAACATATGATGCTGCCTTACACTGAACCAGACCCTCGGTCCATCAAAGTCAGTATTGCCTACTTAGACTGGCAGTGGCTCTCCAGGGTCTCAAGATGAGGTTTTTCACCCCTACTTGCCTGGACCCTTTTTAGTTGGAGATGCCGGGGATTGAACCTGGGACCTTCTGCTTACCAGGCAGATGCGCTACCACTGAGCGACCAACCCTACCCCCCATCTCCACTAGGGTCCAGGGGGCAGGGGTGGAACTCTAACAGGAACTCCTTTGCATATTAGGCCACACACCCCTGATGTAGCCAATCCTCCAAGAGCTTACAGCTCTCTTATTCCAGGGTCTACTGTAAGCTCCAGGAGGACTGGCTACATCAGGGAGGTGTGTTCTAAGATGCAAAAGCGCTCCTGCTAGAATTCCACCCCTGCCAGGGGATATCTGTCAATCTTACCCTTTCGCAAGAGCTGTTCTGCTTACAGCTCGAGAGCCAGTGCAATGTTGGGGTTAGCGTATCATACTAAGATCTGCGTGAACCCGAGTTTGAATCCCCATACATGCCCTGAAAACTCACTGGGCGTCCTTGGACTATTCACCCACTCTCAGCCTGGCGTGCCTCAAAGGGTCGTTGGGAGGATAAAGTGGAGGAGAGGCTACTGAAGTGAGCTGCTTTGAATCACCGTTGGGGAGAAGAAATGGGATATAAAGATCTAGATCGGGGTGTCGAACTCACTTGTCAGGAGAGCTGGATCAGACATAAATGAGACCTTGTCGGACTGAGCCCTGTCATGCTGGGTCAGGCCATGTGTGTACCTATTTAAGATTAGGTAGCGGAGATATAAACTTTATAAAGGGCAGAAACAAACACAATTAAACTTTTTTGAAAAACCACTTAAAATAAAACATGCTTATAACATCAGTACTCATTGGTCTTAAAGGTGCTTTCTTTGTATTTCTCCCACGGGATCCAAGGAACTGGGCAAAGGAAGCTCTGGCTCTTTCCTTTCTTCCTCAGGGAACTGGGGGTGGGGAGGGGAGCCTCAGCCAACAGAAGGAAGAGAGGCTTGGCTCGGTAGCTCTGCTGTGCAATTGAGAGAGCCTGGCAAAGCAAGCTATCCCTCCCCCCTTCCTCCCCAAGGGAGGAGCCTCAGCCAGTGGAGAAAATAGATAGATAGATAGATAGATAGATAGATAGATAGATAGATAGATAGATAGATAGATAGATAGATAGATAGATAGATTTATTGTCATTGTTCTCAACAAAAAGAGAGCAACGAAATGAGGTGCTCTTCCACAAAACACACCAACACATCAAACACACATATTCATATTCATACCATTTAAATACATCTAAAACCATTTAAACCATTAAAACCATTTAAATACATCTAAAACAGATAAACATTCATAAAACCATTTAAACCATTTAAATATATCTAAAACAGATAATCCTTCATAACCCTGCATTTAGCCTAACCACAGCACTTGGATAGAAACTGTCCTTAAATCTGTTTGTCCTAGCCTTCAACACTCTATATCGTCTACCTGACGGTAAGATCTCAAATAGCAAATGGCCCAGATGTGAAGGGTCCCTTAGGATCTTTTGTATCTTCCTTTTACATCCCATATTATACAGATCCACCAATGAGGGGAGAGAACATCCACAAATCTTTTGTGCTCTTCTCGTCACTCTTTGTGACGAGAGGTTTTGAGCAAGCCTGGCAAAGCAAGCTGTGATGCGGAAGGAAGCAAGAGAGAGGGAAAAGGAAGCAAATGACAGCCAGTTGCTCGTGGGCCTGATTTGGCCCCCGGTCTGCATGTTTGACACCCCTGATCTAGATCAATGAATAGTAAGTAAATCACCATTCTGATTTTCCAATCTGTATTTGTGTTTGAGATTTGTGCACCGGGAGATGAAACAGGATTGCCTGGTCCAATTCAAGCAATATCTGGGTACTTTGGGGGGTGGAGCCAGGAGACTTTGGGGGTGGAGCCAGGAACAAAGTTGTGACAAGCATCATTGGGCTCCAAATGGATGGTCTGACCACCACATTTAAATGGATCGCACTCCTGCTCAAGAAAAGCCCTAATTTTTCTCCTTTCTCCCCATGCCCCAACAGTTTGCATCCCTGTTCGTCAAATAAGCATTTAGAAACCTCCCAAACACCAAACATTTTGCTGGCAATCATGTCTTGCATGGAGAATGGAAGAAACCTAGGAAGGTACCCCATCTTCTCTTACCCTCTTCCCAAACAACATGAACCACGATGCTACTACTCCGTGTATTTTCTATCCCCAGGGTGAAACGGGAGAGCCTGGCCTTGCTGGTAGAGTCGGTGAGACGGTGAGTAGATGGAACAGCCTGCATGCAAAGAGTATTGGTGCTGGATGCTAAAAGCGAAGGCTTTGCTTTAATGCCTTCTAATGTGTTCTGACGTAAGAGCCCCATAGCACAGAGGGGTAAGCTGCAGTACTGCAGTCCAAGCCCTGCTCACGACCTGAGTTCAATCTCGGCAGAAGCTGGGTTCAGGGAGCCGGCTCAAGGTTGACTCAGGCTTCCACCCTTCCGAGGTCGGTGAAAGGAGTACATAAGAACATAAGAGAAGCCATGTTGGATCAGGCCAACGGCCCATCCAGTCCAACACTCTGTGTCACATAAGAACATAAGAGAAGCCATGTTGGATCAGGCCAACAGCCCATCCAGTCCAACACTCTGTATCACATAAGAACATCAGAGAAGCCATGTTGGATCAGGCCAATGGCCCATCCATCCAACACTCTGTGTCACACATAAGAAAATAAGAGAAGCCATGTTGGATCAGGCCAATGGCCCATCCAGTCCAACACTCTGTGTCACATAAGAGAAGCCATGTTGGATCAGGCCAACGGCCCATCCAGTCCAACACTCTGTGTCACATAAGAACATAAGAGAAGCCATGTTGGATCAGGCCAGTGGCCCATCCGGTCCAACACTCTGTGTCACACAGTGGCCAAATATATACACACACACACACATATATATACACACTGTGGCTAATAGCCACTGATGGACCTCTGCTCCATATTTTTATCTAACCCCCTCTTGAAGCTGGCTATGCTTGTAGCCGCCACCACCTCCTGTGGCAGTGAATTCCACATGTTAATCACCCTTTGGGTGAAGAATTACTTCCTTTTAGACGTTTTAACCAAACTGGAGAGCCAGTTTGGTGTAGTGGTTAAGTGTGCGGACTCTTATCTGGGAGAACCGGGTTTGATTCCCCACTCCTCCACTTGCACCTGCTAGAATGGCCTTGGGTCAGCCATAGCTCTGGCAGAGGTTGTCCTTGAAAGGGCAGCTGCTGTGAGAGCCCTCTCCAGCCCCACCCACCTCACAGGGTGTCTGTTGTGGGGGAGGAAGGTAAAGGAGATTGTGAGCCGCTCTGAGACTCTTCGGAGTGGAGGGCGGGATATAAATCCAATATCTTCATCTTCTTCTTCTTCTTCATCTTCAACTGCTCAGCAATTTCATAGAATGCCCACGAGTTCTTGTATTTTGAGAAAGGGAGAAAAGGACTTGCTGGAGGGAAGGTGTAGACGACTGGGGAAGGCAATGGCAAACCACCCCACAAAAAGTCTGCCGTGAAAACGTCGTGATGCGATGTCACCCCGGAGTCGGAAACAAATGGTGCTTGCACAGGGGACCACCTTTACCTTTTCTGAATGTGTTCTGGTTCTACTTTGTGTTTAGGGCGAAGCCGGCCTCCCAGGTCCACCTGGTTTACCAGGACTGAGAGGAGAAAAGGGAGATCAGGTGAGTGATCTGTGGGACGGTTCCTAGTTTAACCTCAACCTTGATGGAAAGAAGACTCTTTCATGACGATCTAGGGAGCGTTGGCGTTTTCCACAAATGAACCCTGCCGTTAATAAAGGCCTCTGTTGTCTCTTCCTAATTCCTCTCGTTCCTCAGGCCTTTGATTGAACTGCTGGTACTGCCACTGAACACAAGGAGCTGCTAAATACGATGTCAGGCTATTGGTTAGGGTCGCCATATGCCCTCTGGGGGCGGGAGATGTTTCACCACCATCAGGCCTTACCTGCCAGCACTCCAGTGGCCAGTGAGCAAAAGAAAACAACTGCTATTTGTGACAATGTGATGTCACTTCCAGGGGAAAAAAAACCCAGAAGTGACGTTCGGTCCTCTCTAGGAATTGCTGGAAACTCTTTGGTTTTACTATAGAGTTTTTGGTGATTCCTTGAGCGGTATGATATATTTCTGGTTATGATACCTAGAGAGGTAAGACATATTTCTGGTTATGAAACAGGGCTATATTTCTGGCTATGGATTTCCCCGGAAGTGATGTCACACCATTGCTAGCAGCCTCTCCCTCATTTCTCTTACCTCCACGTCTCTCTCTCTAGCAATCTTACCATTGGTCCGTGTTGCTCAGTGTTGTCGGCTCTGATTGGCAAAGCTATTCCAGAGTTTCCAGCAGACAAGGGTCTTTCATAATCCCCAGTATTTGAAACGACGATGTTGAGGATTAAGCCTGCAGCCCTTTGCACGCTGTGCAAGAGCTCTGCTTTTGAACCAGAATTGCCCACTGAAGAAAGGAGCAACGGTGGTGCTATTGGACATGGACTGCGCAATAGCCGGAATGACATAACCATAATGTGTATGTCTTTTTTATAATGTTGTCTTTTTTATTTCCAGTGAAGACATAAAGAAACATTTTAAAAACGTTAAAATACGTATATGAACATATGAAGAACATATGAAGCTGCCTTCTACTGAACCAGACCCTGGGTCCATCAAAGTCAGTATTGTCTACTCAGACTGGCAGTGGCTCTCCAGGGTCTCAAGCTGAGGTTTTTCACACCTATTTGCCTGGACCCTTTTTGGTTGGAGATGCCGGGGATTGAACCTGGGACAT
Source organism: Heteronotia binoei (assembly GCF_032191835.1). Classification (NCBI taxonomy): domain Eukaryota; kingdom Metazoa; phylum Chordata; class Lepidosauria; order Squamata; family Gekkonidae; genus Heteronotia; species Heteronotia binoei. The sequence continues at coordinate 13,230,958 of NC_083229.1, forward strand.
TCTGCTTACCAAGCAGATGCTCTACCACTGAGCCACCGTCTTTCCCTTATACATAAAAAAAGCATAAAAGACCCAACACATCAGCACATAGTACAACCAACAATAAACAAAACGACAATTAATATGCTGGAGAGTGAGAGCTTAAGTCTGTTTTTTAAAATACACTTCATCATTCACATTTTCAATTCTCCTTTAACCTAACCCCATTTTCTTATTTCTACGTTTTTCCCCCTTCATCTATCCATCTATTTTCAACCAGTCGTATAAAGGTTGTCATATTTCTTTACAGTCCATGATGTGTGTTTGTTCTATGCCTCAACAGGGTGAAAAAGGAAGAGCCGGGCTCGTTGGCTTCAAAGGCGAAAGAGGTGAAAAGGTGAGCTTGATGACAAATAAAAGATTCTCAGGACCTCCCTAACATAAAATAATAGGTGTGGCCAGACCTACATACCTTATGTTTCTTGACCTATTGAATATTTGGCCTACAAATAAAATAACCCCTACTATAACATTTGTTCTTTAATAACCTCTGGGTTATTTGATAACCACTGAAATGCAATTGGGATTTGGAACTTAATTCAACAATTAATTAGGGAGACGGCTGGACCTGAAGTATGGACAGTTAGTAGAATGGAACTTTCCCCTCTCCCTTCTTCCATAAGATAAGAACACAATGGGTGCCATGTTGGATCAGGCCAATGGCCCATCCAGTCCAACAGGATGAAATCCAGGCCCACCCAGTCCAATCCAGTCCAACACTGTCACACAGTGCCCCCCCCCCAAAAAAAATCCAGGTGCCATCAGGAGGTCCACCAGTGGGACTAGGACACTAGAAGCCCTCCCGCTGTTGCCCCCCCAAGCACCAAGAATACAGAGCATCACTGCCCCAGACAGAGAGTTCCATCTATACTTTGTGGCTAATAGCCACTGGTGGATCTCTGCTTCATATGTTGATCCAGTCCCCTCTTGAGGCTGTCTATGGCCAAGAGAGCCAGTTTGATGTAGTGGTGAAGTGTGCGGACTCTTATCTGGGAGAACCGGCTTTGATTCCCCACTCCTCCACTTGCACCTGCTGGAGTGGCCTTGGGTTAGCCATAGCTGTGGCAGAGGTTGTCCTTGAAAGGGCAGCTGCTGTGAGAGCCCTCTCCAGCCCCACCCACCTCACAGGGTGTCTGTTGTTGGGGGAGAAGATATAGGAGATTGTAAGCCGCTCTGAGTCTCTGGTTCGGAGAGAATGGCAGGGTATAAATCTGCAATTCTTCTACTATTCTTCTATGCATGTAGCTGCCGCCACTTCCTGTGGCAGTGAATTCCATGTGTTAATCATTCTTTGGGTGAAGAAGTACTTCCGTTTATCTGTTCTAACCCGAATGCTCAGCAATTTCATTGAGTGCTCACAAGTTCTTGTATTGTGAGAAAGGGAGAAAAGCACTTCTTTCTTCTACCTTCTCTATCCCATGCATAATGTTGTAGCCCTCCATAACATCCTGCTGAGTTCCCCTGGATGCTACTGTTATGGAACAGGGGTCCTCGGAAATACTGTGGAGGGCAATAAGATCTGTAGTAGGATGGAAATTCCCGTGGGTCTCTTTCTCCTCTTTATCCACAGAGCCAGTTTGGTGTAGTGGTTAAGTGTACGGACTCTTATCTGGGAGAACCGGGTTTGATTCCCCACTCCTCCACTTGCACCTGCTGGCATGGCCTTGGGTCAGCCATAGCTCTGGCAGAGGTTGTCCTTGAAAGGGCAGCTGCTGTGAGAGCCTTCTCCAGCCCCACCCACCTCACAGGGTGTCTGTTGTGGGGGAGGAAGGGAAAGGAGATTGTGAGCCGCTCTGAGGCTCTTCGGAGTGGAGGGCGGGATATAAATCCAATATCTTCATCTGCCTCACAGGGTGTGTGTTGCGGGGGGAGGAAGGTAAAGGAGATTGTGAGCTGCTCTGAGACTCTTCAGAGTGGAGGGTGGGATATAAATCCAATATCTTCTTCTTCACACCATGTGTAATTTTGTATGGGATCCTATGATCACCTATTTGTCCCCTCCCAGCCCCCCTCCCGAAAACCATCAGATTATTTGACCTAATAATTTTTTTATATAAAATACAATACAATTGTATCTCACTTTGCTTATAGAAAAATTGGCATCACTAACATCTATCATCTGGAAAGCTATCTTCGCTGGTCCTAATTGACAGCAAAGAGAGAAACCTAGTCTATGTGATCATTTTTATATACGGATGTAATCTTAACCGAAAAAAGCATTGTCTGACATGTATTGTAAAGATTAAAGATTTAGTTTTGTTGCAGTTGATCATCAGTATTTCCATGTACAATATCTTTCTTCTTTTTCAACCTTTTTGGTTACCTGGTTTGCTTTGGGTTGAAATTTTTCTCCGTCCCCTTTTTTGTTTGTTTGTTTTCACTCAATACAGAGAACAGTCAATAATTCTTGGTATTTATTGATGGGATGTGCAGACGTGGAACTTCTATTTGTTTCAGATTTGAGGACCAGAGACTTGATATTTAATTGATCTTTGACCTCGGGGAAATAAGATGATGTTTCATCTATGTCAGGGCTGGGTGAACTTCAGGAATGTTTCATCAATGGTGGGGTTTTATAGACTATTTCAGACCACCTTCCACAGAACTATTTACTCTGAATTCAGGACTCCTGAATTCCTGGAAAAAAACTAGATTGGAGCAGTGCAGGATTGAGACAGAACAGAAGTCGGTTAGGTGGAAGTTGAATTGTATGCAATTTTCACTCCTGACATACAGGAAATGAAGATAAACTTCATTTTTGAGGAGGGGAAGCAAAACAATTAGGGTAGTGTTGGCAGGTCAACTTATCTGGCCAGTTTGGTGTAGTGGTTAAGTGTGCGGACTCTTATCTGGGAGAACTGGGTTTGATTCCCCACTCCTCCACTTGCACCTGCTATCATGGCCTTGGGTCAGCCATAGCTCTCATAGACCTTCTTCTCCTGTAGTTGTTAAGTGTGTAGACTCTTATCTGGGAGAACCGGGTTTGATTCCCCACTCCTCCACTTGCAGCTGCTGGAATGGCCTTGGGTCAGCCATAGCTCTCATAGACCTTCTTCCTCTGTAGTGGTTAAGTGTGCAGACTCTTATGTGGGAGAACTGGGTTTGATTCCCCACTCCTCCACTTGCACCTGCTAGCATGGCCTTGGGTCAGCCATAGCTCTGGCAGAGGTTGTCCTTGAAAGGGCAGCTGCTGTGAGAGCCCTCTCCAGCCCCACCCACCTCACAGGGTGTCTGTTGTGGGGGAGGAAGGTAAAGGAGATTGTGAGCCGCTCTGAGACTCTTTGGAGTGGAGGGCAGGATATAAATCCAATATCTTCTTCTTCTTCTTCTGTTGGGGTCTCCTGACATCCTTCCAGGAGACCAGAAGTGATGTTGGGCATTATTTGGCCTACTTCCAGTCAGGGGAGATACTCTGGTTTTGTGGGAAAACTCTATGGTAAATTCAGCTTCAAATATAGAATTTACCCCAAAACCAGAGTGTCACTCCCAACGGGAAGTAGTCCTGAAACTGGAAGTCAACCACAAAACAGAAGTGGGCCCAAAAAGGTTTGTTGGGGATGGGATTTTCCCCAGATGGCCAGTGGTGGGCAAGAGCCTGTGAAAGCAAGGGCTCCCCCACCCCCAGTGGGGGCTGGCAACCCTAAATTAGAGGAAGAGTTGGACAATTTTTTATCAACAGTTTAGGAGGTTTTTGCTTTGTTTTGCGCTTTGATGAGTCAGTTGTGATGCTCCCAGTGTAACCATTTTCCACCACTATGGAGTGCTTTGGGTTTCATCCTGAACTGGAAGAATGAGGCCCACAAAGATGCCTCATATTGTGTACCATTCAATTAACACCGCTCTTCCCTCATGTAGTCGTTCTCCAGGGCATAGACTCCCAATGGACTAATTCAGCAATGGTAGGCCAAAGGTATTTATCTGTAGCAATTCCAATGTTTTCTCTTATCCGGTGCGATGACTCTTATCTGGAAGAACCGGGTATGATTCCCCACTCCTCCACTTGCAGCTACCGGAATGGCCTTGAATCAGTCATGGCTCTCGTAGAGGTTGTCCTTGAAAGGGCAGCTTCTGGGAGAGCTCTCTCAGCCCCACCTACCTCACAGGGTGTCTGTTGTGGGGGATGGAGATGAAAGAGATTGTAAGCTGCTCTGAGACTCAGATTCAGAGAGAAGGGCGGGGTATCAATCTGTGGTTGTCTTCTTCTCCTATCAGATGAGCTAGTTGAGGTCAGCCATGTCCCTCAGGTAGGAACGCTACGCCGTATTTGCTCCCACCTTTAACTCTTGTCTGCTTTTTTTTTTTTAGGGTGACATTGGCCCTGCTGGTCCCCCAGGCCCACCGGGAACAGTAAGTAGTGGACATCAAATTGCAAAGATTACAACCAACTCACCCTTATATTTGATCACCCGCCATGCTTGGTCTAACTAATCACATAGGCAGGATGGCTCGATATCTCCATAACCTTGATATTCCTTCACAGTGTAGAGCCTTTGTATTAACCAGTGTTAATTCATTCCCTTCTAGGATGCTTTATGGCAGATATCACAAGACCCAGAGGCAAGAACTTTTCTGCCCCTATGGTCTTAATCCCTTAGATGCCCTGGAGAGGAGGTGGCTGAGAGGTGATATGATCATCATCTTCAAGTACTTGAAGGGCTGTCATATAGAGGGTGGTGTGGAATTGTTTTCTGTGGCCCCAGAAGGTAGGACTAGAACCAATGGGTTGAAATTAAATCAGAAGAGTTTCCGTCTCAACGTTAGGAAGAACTTCCTGACAGAGCGATTCCTCAGTGGAACGGGCTTCCTCGGGAGGTGGTGGGCTCTCCTTCCTTGGAGGTTTTTCAACAGAGGCTAGATGGCCATCTGACAGCAATGAAGATCCTGTGAATTTGGGGTAGGTATTTGTGGGTTTCCTGCATTGTGCAGGGGATTGGACTAGATGACCCTGGAGGCCCCTTCCAACTCTATGATTCTAGATACAATTGATCATATAATCATAGATTGCCCTTTGTATGAGTCCCCTGGGGAAAAATTGCTTTCAAACTTACTGCATCCTGAAAAATACTTGAGTAACAATCTGAAATGTCAATTTCTTCTGAACAATTTGGCTCCTGAAATTACTAATGTTGTCGCTAAATTTCTTGTGGAAGTCCCTAAAGTTCAGGGAGGTTTTAGATAATATTGTTTTATTCCATGTAGGGTTTTTTGTATGGAATTTTACACTGGATAGATTTTAGGTATCATGGATTGGATATTTTATTTATTCTGTGACTGCTGATATGCCAATAAAGGTCTATGAATGAACAGTAAGTCATGTGATGGGACGGGAGGAAGTGGCGATTAAGGGGACTATAAAATGCTCAAGTATTTCCTTTTATCCTTTTAAACTTCAAATTATGGGGACCTTGTAGGGTTTCCAGGGTTAGAGACAGGCAAAGGTGGTTAGAGACAGGCAAAGGTGGTTTGCTGTCTCCGGCCTCTGTGTCATGACCCTGGATAACCATGGCAGTCTCCTAGAATCATAGAATCATAGAGTTGGAAGGGACCTCCAGGGTAATTAGTCCAACCCCCTGCACAATGCAGGAAACCCACAAATACCTACCCCAAATTCACAGGATCTTCATCACTGTCAGATGGCCATCTAGCCTCTGTTGAAAAACCTCCAAGGAAGAACATAAGAGAAGCCATGTTGGAGCAGGCCAATGGCCCATTCAATCCAACACTCTGTGTCACAGAAGAACATAAGAGAAGCCATGTTGGATCAGGCCAGTGGCCCATCCAGTCCAACACTCTGTGTCACATAAGAGAAGCCATGTTGGATCAGGCAGTGGCCCATCCAGTCCAACACTCTGTGTCACACAGTAGCAAAAAAAACAACAACACCAAGTGCCATCAGGAGGTTCACAAGTGGAAACCCACAAATTTGGCCAAGGAGAAGGAGAGCCCACCATCTCCCAAGGAAGCCTGTTCCACTGAGGAATCGCTCTAACGGTCAGGAAGCTCTTCCTAATGTTGAGCTGGAAACTCTTTTGATTTCATTTCAACCCACTGGTTCTGTCCCTACCTTCTGGGGCCACAGAAAACAATCCCACACCATCCTCAAGGACTTGAAGATGGTGATCCTATCACCTCTCCGCCTGTCCAAGGACTAACCCGGGCTAATCCTGCTTAGCTTTTGTCAGGATCAGACTAGCCTGAGCCATCCAGGTTAGGGTAGAGAGACTGGAGTCCACTGTGCTGATGGTGGAAAGAGCCACCCAGTCGCAGCTGACTTATGACAATCCCAGGGGATTTCCAAGCCAAAAGATGATCAGAGGTGGTTCGCCATGGTCGACCTCTGCACAGAGACCCTGGACTCCCTTGGTTTATTTTTATTTATTTTATTTTAGGCAATTTACAGTCCGCCCTTTCCTGAGGATGGGCTCAGGGCGGATCACAAAGTATATAAAAGCAACAGCTAAAACCAGAGCGATGTGGACAGTACAGTTGGACAGAGCATACGGATTATAAATGGTGGCTCAGTTGGGCACGTATAATATGAACCGAAGAGAGTCAATAAAATAAATTTATGTTACAGCAGAGATGGATTGCCATATAGGGCCCGCCGGTGGAGTAGGACGCCCACTGCCTCAACCCAAGGGTAGCTCCGTTTTACAGGCCCAACGAAAAGATAACCATTTGTTGACGGGACGGATCTCTAGAGGGAGCTGATTCCACCAGGCTGGGGCCAAGGCTGAAAAGGCCCTGGCCCTGGTTGAGGCAAGACAGACGTCCTTCGGGCCAGGGACGGTCAGTAGATGTTGTGTGCTAGATTGTAGTGATCTCCAGGGCACATATGGGGAGTGGCAGTCCCGTAGATGCTCTCCCATCCAAGCAGGGATCTTTTTCTAGCAGAAGCTCCTCTGCATATTAGGCCATGCCCCCCCCCCCCGGATGTAGCCAATCCTCCAAGAGCTTAGAGGGCTATTAGTACAGGGCCTATTGTAAGCTCCAGGAGGATTGGCTACATTGGGGGTGTGTGGCCTAATATGCAGAGGAGCTCCTGCTGGGAAAAGAGCCCTGCATCCATGTATTAACCAGGGCCGCCCCAGCGTAGCTTCCACGATCCTACAAGATCAGGCTAGCCTGGACCATCCAACTTCAGATGAGATTTCTCTTTTTCTTCACCCAGGAGAAGCCAAAATTGCCCCCATGTATTTGTTGACGTGGACCAAAGCGACATAATTGCAAATGCAGCTGGCAGCCATCGCAGTACCCAGGTTTCCCCTCCATCCTGATTATGACCATGCATAGCAAAGCATCTTTGGGACTGCCCAGTTTGCACATCATTTCTGTATGCCTTCGTAGGCTCTGAATCAACAAAGAGCCGCTTTATTGCAAGAAGAAACAGTTACAGAGAAACACCGGCAACACGGCAACGATATACAATCTGGCCACGGTTAACCACACACCCCTGGCAGGCAACAGTTGCTCCTGTTGGCTCACTTCACGATCTTTCATTTGCATCTCTTTGTTACAAGTTGTTACATGCCTAGCATCCTGATTGGCCAGTTCTTCCAGGCTTCAGGATCCTGGTTTGCAAGGAGTGTCTGCCTCAAAGTCAGGTGACAAGAACCCAGTAAACCCAATACATAACAGTGTGCACAAACAGGGAGGGGGAACGGATTTTCAGTGAACCACCTCAAGGAGAGAGAGTGAAGTCTCCTGAAGTTAATGGGTACAATTTGCCTTGAAGTCCCCCAGTATTCTTGTTTCATTCCCGTTCATTTTAGTAAGGTTTGCAGTGTGTAATATCCAGGGAGGAAGTATCTAAGAACTTTTATAATAACTGTGTTAATTCTTCTCTGACATTTGAGATACGATAGGGATTCCTTATTTCCCAGGTGTTCCTGGATCTTTCTTCATTTTTACCATCCTTGTTCCATGCTGTGCTGTTGAATAATAGAATCAGATCTCTCTCTCTCTCGGCTTGGCTTCGCAAACGAAGATTTAAGAAGGGTGCAATAGTCCACGTTTGCTGCAGGCTCGCTGGTGGCTGACAAGACCAATGTGGGACAGGCAGGTCCGGCCACAGCGGCTGCAGGGAAAAGTCTGATTTAGGGTTGGTGCTGTAGCAGTGCGATTCTTCCTCAATCTCCTTTTGTCTTCAAGACCAGCTATGCGTGCGTTCTCAAAAGAAGAGACAGCCTGGTGGATGGTGTGCCTCCATGCTTTGCGATCTGAGGCTAGGTCAGACCACTGGTGATGGTTGATGTGACAGGTGCTAAGGGATTTCTTCAAGGAGTCCTTGTACCTCTTCTTTGGTGCCCCTCTATTTCGATGGCCGGTGGAGAGTTCGCCATACAGAGCAATCTTGGGAAGGCGGTGGTTTTCCATCCTAGAAATATGCCCTGCCCAGCGCAGCTGCGTCTTCAACAGCAGTGCCTCGATGCTGGTAACCTCTGCCCGCTTGAGGACTTCAGTGTTGGTCACAAAGTCACTCCAGTGGATGTTGAGGATGGTGCGAAGGCAGCGCTGATGAAAGCGCTCAAGGAGTCGCAGGTGATGACGGTATAAAACCCACGATTCGGAGCCATAGATGAGGGTTGTCATCACAACCGCTTTGTAAACATTGATCTTTGTGCCTTTTTTCAGATGCTTGTTGCTCCACACTCTTTTGTGCAGTCGGCCAAATGCACGGTTTGCCTTTGCCAGCCTGTTGTCAATCTCCTTGTCGATCTTGGCATCTGAGGAGATGATGCACCCCAGGTAGCTGAACTGCTGGACTGTCTTCAGAACTGATTCACCCACAGTGATGCAGGGAGGGTGATAATCTTCCTGGGGTGCAGGCTGGTGGAGAACTTCTGTCTTCTTCAGACTAACTTCTAGGCCGAATAGCTTGGCAGCCTCTGCAAAGCAGGACGTCATATGCTGCAGAGCTGATACCGAGTGGGAGACGAGTGCAGCATCATCAGCAAACAGTAGCTCTCGGATGAGTTTTTCCATTGTCTTGGAGTGTGCCTTTAGTCGCCTCAGGTTGAACAGGCTGCCATCGGTGCGATAGCGGATGTAGACACCATCGTCCTCATCTAGATCTACTGCGGCTCTTTGAAGCATCATGCTAAAGAAGATCGTAAAGAGAGTTGGCGCGAGAACGCAGCCTTGCTTTACACCTGTGCCTATTGGGAAGGGCTCCGAGAGGTCGTTGCAGTGTCTGACTTGGCCTCGCTGGTCTTCGTGTAGCTGGATGATCATGCTGAGGAACCTTGGGGGACATCCTAAACGTTCCAAGATTTGCCACAGGCCTTTCCTGCTAACGGTATCGAAAGCTTTGGTAAGGTCGACAAAAGTCACATACAGACCCTTGTTCTGTTCCCTGCATTTCTCTTGGAGCTGCCTGAGAACAAATACCATGTCGGTGGTGCTCCTGTTAGCTCTGAAGCCGCACTGGCTCTCTGGGAGGAGTTCTTCTGCAATGGTGGGCACCAGTCTGTTCAGGAGTATTCTGGCAAGGATTTTGCCTGCGATGGAGAGCAGGGTTATCCCCCGGTAGTTGGAGCAGTCTGACTTTTCCCCTTTGTTCTTGTATAGGGTGATGATGATTGCATCGCGAAAGTCCTGTGGTAATTTGCCTTGTTCCCAGCAGGTGACAAGTACTTTGTGAAGTGAGCTATGTAGTACTGTGCCCCCATGCTTCCAGATCTCTGGTGGAATCAGATAACTCGTCAATTAAGACCGATTTATTGCCATCACAAAACCGGTGCTGTATGCTACTTTCTCTCTCTTTATTCTCTTTCCAGACATCCGTGTTTACACCTCATCCTAGCGTTCCTGTAAGTCTGATTTTTTTTTTTAAAAAAATATTTTTAGTTTTGTAAAGATTTTGCAGAAGTAACTAATTCAGGGGTGGCCAAACTATTCACACATATTGTATGGCTCTTGAAGCCCGCCCCCCCCCCCCGCCCTGTCAGCTGGATTGAAGAAGGCATTTCTCTCTTTAAATCACTTCTCCAAGCCAAGCCAGCTAGCAGCTTGGAGAATAGATTTAAATCACTTCTCCAAGCCAAGCCAAGCTTGGAGAATAGATTTAAAGTTAAAGTTGCTTTCTTTCCACCTGCGCCTCCCTCTCCATCTATTTGCCTTCCTTCCTTCCTTCCTTCCTTCCTTCCTTCCTTCCTTCCTTCCTTCCTTCCTTCCTTCCTTCCTTCCTTCCTTCCTTCCTTCCTTCCTTCCTTCCTTCCTTCCTTCCTTCCTTCTCTTGTGGGTCTCAAACATCTGATGTTCATGTCTTGTGGCTCTTATTCTATAAGGCAGGGGTGGCCAATGGTAGCTCTCCAGATGTTTTTTGCCTACAACTCCCATCAGCCCCAGCCACCATGGCCAATGGCTGGGGCTGATGGGAATTGTAGGCAAAAAAAAAACATCTCGAGAGCTACCATTGGCCACCCCTGCTCTATGGCTCTTAAGTTAAGCAAGTTTGGCCACCCCTGGACTAATTCATCGTTATAGCTGAGCATTAGAGTGTATCTATGTATTTATGTGTGTGTGTGTGTGTAAGGATTGATCTTGCTCCAATCCTAGAAATCCAATAAATCAAATCAAATCCTACCCACTCTCCTACCAAGAGTGGAGGAGCCTGGGAAAGAAGCCTTCAAAAGCATGGTTTGCTCGGGGCCCTCAGTTACCTCTGCATGGTCCTGATAAATCTTCTGGGTTCCATTGGCTTGGTCTAAAAATAAAGAGTCAGGCCTCCAGACTACTTCAGTTAAAAGAGCAGTTCCTTCTTCTAGCTTAGGGGTAGGGAACAGTGGCTCAGCAGATGTTTTTTTTGCCTACAACTCCCATCAGCCCCAGCCAGCGTGGCCAATGGCTGGGGCTGATGGGAGTTGTAGGCAAAAAACACTGTTCCCTACCCCTGTTCTAGCTGCTCAGACAGTCTCGTGTTGGCATTAAACTGGCCAACAACCTGGAGGGAAAATTGCTGTGCCCTTTTAAGAGAGGCTTAATAGGACATTATTTTCTAATGGATACTATTTGCCTCCATACCTTGAAAAGCTTCACCTGCCCCATTTCCACATTTTAACCTCTTTTTAAAGGACAGGGCACTTTTTTCACACTGAAGTCCGAAACCTGGGTGGAAAAATATGTATTCTTATTTGCAATTAACAGAAGATTTGTATTCCTCCGCTCCCCCCCAAGCTGGGAAAAACAGCTGGAACAGCATGCGACCAGCAAAAGGGACAAAACGTATAAGTAGCTTCCATTAGGTTAATTGGCAATTTCTGTTTCCAGGACAACGCTGACTAGCCTTTACAGTTATTAAAGATTATCCTTCTCGTTATTTTGATTAAGCTGTAAGTTTGCGCCTTGGCCGGCTTCATCGTTAAAAAGAGGGTGTCAAGATTTGGAATGGCTTTATGGGTCCCCCCCCCCCCCCCCTTAAACGAGCAGTCCGCGCTGGCAAACTGAACGAGGAAAAAGAAACGATCAAAGCCATTCTCATTGTCCTGTCATCTTTCTCCAGGCCACTAGATGGCAGCGGAGATTCTCCGTGCAAGATTAATGCGAACTTTGTTTTGAATAGCTGGAGCTGCCTTATCCTAAATCAGGAACCCTTCCATCTCTCTGACCTTGTCCTGTCTGCTGTGACTGGCAGGAGCTCTTTCCAAGCCCCGCTATCTGTTGGTTTGCAGACTCCAGAAGAGGAACCGATGGGTTACGTTTCAACAAAAACGCTTTCTGCAAAATGCATTCCCATTTAAGAATCCTTCCAAGCCGGAGTCGCTTGCAGGCTCTTGCTCTCAATGTAATTGGCCATCTCGGGAGGCTAGTTTGCATATATTGCATTTGCGCGACTCTGGGCTGCCATCATCTCTGTCGGCTGCGGAATGAAATTGTGATTTGCGGCCACCTGGTTTTGCCTCGGGAGCGCTTGCTGGCCTGGAACAATCAGGAGGGCGCGTTGGCTCGCGCGTGGTTAGGGATTTTAATCCACTTTAGTGATTAGCGCAGAAGCGGAGGGGAGGCGGTAACGCCAATTGAATGCACAATATTATTTGCGTGTAGCTGCTTTCCTCGCAGCGAGCCAAGGTAGGGAACCCAGGCCAAGCCTGCAGTCTGCCCCAGGAAACCTGTTTCTGGATCAGACCTACTGGATCGGTCCAGCCTTCTGTTTCCTATAGCGGCTCTTCAAGCAGGAGAGCCAGTTTGGTGTAGCGGTGAAGTGTGCGGACTCTTATCTGGGAGAACCGGGTTTGATTCCCCACTCCTCCACTTGCACCTGCTAGCATGGCCTTGGGTCAGCCATAGCTCTGGCAGAGGTTGTCCTTGAAAGGGCAGCTGCTGTGAGAGCCCTCTCCAGCCCCACCCACCTCACAGGGTGTCTGTTGTGGGGGAGGAAGGTAAAGGAGATTGTGAGCCGCTCTGAGACTCTTCAGAGTGGAGGGGCGGGATATAAATCCAATATCTTCATCTTCCTCACAGGGTGTCTGTTGTGGGGAGGAAGGTAAAGGAGATTGTGAGCCGCTCTGAGACTCTTTGGAGTGGAGGGCGGGATATAAATCCAATATCTTCTTCTAACTTCTTCAGGGCACAAAGTCTTCACCCCCCTCCTCCATTGTTGGCCTCACAGCAGTTGAAATTCAGTGGTAGACTGCCTCTGAATATGGAGGTTCTGGATTAGATTTGGATTTATATCCTGCCCTGCACTCTGAATCTCAGAGTCTCAGAGCAGTCACAATCTCCTTTACCTTCCTCCCCCACAACAGACACCCTGTGAGGTGAGTGGGGGCTGAGAGAGCTCTTACAGCAGCTGCCCTTTCAAGGACAACTCCTGCGAGAGCTATGGCTGACCTAAGGCCATTCCAGCAGCTGCCCGTGGAGGAGTGAGGAATCAAATCAAGATTCTCCCAGATAACATTCCATGCACTTAACCGGACACCAAACTGGCTCTGTAATCTGCTTCGGAAGCCATTGAACCTAGAGGCCGGTGCTACATTTGGGGGCAGTCAGTTCTGATCAGTGCATTTTGCCCCCGGTTGGCCACTGATCAGTTTCAGCGTGAGATCCAAAACTATGAAGGAGAATTGACTTCTCTGCTCTGCTTTTCTTTGTCCTAAGACGTCTCAAAGAAGATCGCAATCGCCTTCTTCTTCTCGCCACAGGCCTCTTGTGAAGTAGGTGGGGTTAGTCCACGCCATCCTCGTCAGGGCAGTCGTCCAGCGCCATTAGGTCGCTGTCAATTTATGGAAACCCCTGATGCCATTTTCAAGGCAAGAGGCAAAGAGAGGTGGTTTGTTGTCGCCTGCCTCTGCGTAGCAACCCTGGACGTCCTCGGTGATATTCTATCCGAGTACTATGCAGGGCTGACCCTGCTTAGCTTGTTTTATCGATGCTGTGGCGTATTGTTTCTCCCGAAACGTTTTCCTCTCGCCGCTGTCAGGGCTCTGGAGGGAAACGTCGACAGTGTGTACCTGGACCCATCTGTCACTGTCACAAGTGTTTGTCTCCTCTTTTGATCCTCAGGGAGAACAAGGACCGCAGGGTGAAAAAGGGGACCGTGGAGAAAGAGGTGAACCCGTAAGCATTTAATATTCTTTCATTTCCTTCCAGAAGGCCCCGGGATGGGGTGTGTGTGTGTGTGTTGAGACAGAAGGGTTGCTCTTTGAGGCGGAAGGGTCGCTCTTTGCATCTTAAATGGCGTACGGGATACTGTGGTGAATTCCGACTTTGCAATGTCCCCCGTGCGCTTGGCCTCTGATCACCATGGGATCAAACTGTTCCAAGTGATGGGAGAAGCAGTAACGCGTCTGTCTCTGAAGGGGCCTGAGTGCCAGGAAATGGCTTTATTGGCGTGTCCCTCAGGGCTGAAAGAGGTGAGCCTCATGTCTGTAGGAAAAGGAAGTGCAGTAATTTAGGCTGGTATAGAGACAAAGAAAGAGAAGTGGGTGCTGTAAACTGTCCTAAGGCAGGGGTCCCCCAGGGCCATGAACCAGTACTGATCCGTGGCCTGTTAGCAACGGGGCTGTGAATTGTATAGTTATTTAATTATATATTACAATGTAATAATAAGAAGGAGAAGGAGAAGAAGGAGAAGGAGGAGGAGAAGGAGGAGGAGGAGAAGGAGGAGGAGAAGGAGAAGGAGAAGGAGGAGAAGGAGAAGGAGGAGGAGGAGGAGGAGGAGGAGGAGGAGGAGGAGGAGGAGGAGGAGGAGGAGGAGGAAGGAGGAGGAGAGAGGAGGAGGAGGAGGAGGAAGAAGAAGAAGAAGAAGAAGAAGAAGAAGAAGAAGAAGAAGAAGAAGAAGAAGAAGAAGAAGAAGAAGAAGAAGAAGAAGAAGAAGAAGAAGAAGAAGAAGAAGAAGAAGAAGAAGAAGAAGAAGAAGAAGAAGAAGAAGAAGAAGAAGAAGAAGAAGAAGAAGAAGAAGAAGAAGAAGAAGAAGAAGAAGAAGAAGACGACGACATTGTTAGGGTCTGTAGAGTCTTTCGGGATCAAGTGCCGTGTTCTACTGGCTGCTGTGCATTGAGTGAAAACCTGAAATCTTTGATAAGACGACATTGGATTTATAACCTGCCCTCCACTCCAAATCTCAGAGTGGTCTCACAATCACCTTTACCCTCCTCCCCCACAATAGAAATCATGTGAGGAGGGTGGGGCTGAGAGAGCTCTCACAGCAGCTGCCCTTTCAAGGACAAGCTCTGTGAGAGCTCTGGCTGACCCAAGGCCATTCCAGCAGCTGCAAGTGGAGGAGTGGGGAATCAAACCCGGTTCTCCCAGAGAAGAGTCTGCACACTTAACCACCACACCAAAATAAAGTGTACAATTGTATCATCCCGAAACCATTGCCACCCCCCCCCCGACTCCACCCCTGGTCCATGGAAAAATGGTCTTCCACAAAACCGGTCCCTGGTGCCAAAAAGGTTGGGGACCACTGGTCTAAAGCACCTGAAGAGCGTAAGAGCTCTCTTGCTACCACTAGGGGGATCTGATAGCCAGGGATCCCCTATAGCAGTACCACTGTCCCACCATATATATATTGGTGACTTAGTAAATGCCAGTAAATAGAGCGAGCAGCTTAGGAAATGGATATCAAGTCTATGGCATTTTCTCTTTTGAAGGAAGCCAACTTAGGTAAGGCTAGACCAGGGGTCTCTTACCTTGTTGAACCTATGACAAATTTGAAATTTTGATAGTGGGTAGCAGGCACCACAACAAAATGGCAGCCACAGAAAAGGTGGGGGACAATCACAAAATAGCTCCAATGGGGGCTATGTCCAACCTCAAAATATTGGAAAGTTCCACAGAATGTTAGGATCTTCCTATCAGATTCAGCTGTTTCTGAACGGGTGCTGTCTAAAGTCAGAGGAGCATGAACCAGTTTGTATTGGCTCGTAAGCCATTTAAAATTTAAACCCTTGCTTTCTGCTCTCCATGAAAAGCCACAGGGAGCAGAGAGGAGGAGTTTCCAAACAGCTGAGCAGTGGAGAACCAAGCCATTTAAACCCTTGCTTTCTGCTCTCCATGAAAAGCCACAGAAAGCAGAGAGGAGGTGTTTCCAAACAGCTGAGCAGTGGGGAACCAAGCCATTTAAACCCTTGCTTTCTGCTCTCCATGAAAAGCCACAGGGAGCAGAGAGGAGGAGTTTCCAAACAGCTGAGCGGTGGGAAACCAAGCCATTTAAACCCTTGCTTTCTGCTCTCCATGAAAAACCACAGGGAGCAGAGAGGAGGAGTTTCCAAACAGCTGAGCGGTGGGGAACCAAGCCATTTAAACCCTTGCTTTCTGCTCTCCATTAAAAGCCACAGGGAGTAGAGAGGAGGAGTTTCCAAACAGCTGAGCGGTGGGGAACCAAGCCATTTAAACCCTAATTTTCTGCTCCCTGCAAAAAGCCATGGGGAGCAGAAAGCAGAGGTTCCCAAAGAGCTGAGGGGTAGGACCACTGCCCCCCACCCCCAGTTCGTGAAAAACCACAAAACCAGTCCCTGGTGACAAAAAGGTTGGGGACCACTGCCATAGTGGATAGAGTCTCAGAATCCCAAGAGGAGGAGGAGAGTTGGTTTTATACCCAGTTTGGTGTAGAGAGCCAGTTTGTTGTAGAGAACACTGAACATGAAGAAGAAGAAGAAGACTGCAGAATTATACCCCCGCCCTTCTCTCTGAATTAGAGACTCAGAGCGGCTCACAATCTCCCATATCTTCTCCCCTCACAACAGACACCCTGTGAGGTGGTGGGACTGAGAGAGCTTTCTCAAAAGCTGCCCTTTCAGGCCGAAGGCCATCCCAGCAGCTGCAAGTGGAAGAGCGGGGTATCAAACCCGGTTCTCCCAGATAACAGTCCGCACACTAAGCACTACACCAAACTGGCTCTGGGTGTATGACATAGCTCATGTCCCAGGGACCACTGAATATTGAACTTTCATTCCTGGTCCCCAGTTTTTTTAGAGCCAGAACAACTACAGGCTTCTAAAGGGGGGAGAAGGAGGAGATGGCAAAACAGAGCACACTACCCCATGGTTCAAAAAGGGCATGGCCCATCTTTGCCTTAGGGCAAGCTCAAGCAAATCTTCTCCTTAGGGCAAGCTCAAGCCAGCAGTATCTGAAGAAGTATCTGAAGAAGTGAGCAGTGATGCAAAAAAGCTCACATTAGTCTTTTAAGGCTCTTCTGGACTGCTGCAGACAGACTAATGCGATAACCCACCTTGACCTAGCAACAGGGCTGGATTAACAATTAGGCAAATTAGGCGCCGGCCTACGGGCCTCCACACCTTTAGGGGCCCCGGGCCGGCTCTCCCCCCATTCTCCCCCCTGCTTGCAGCCCTCCCAGCCGCACGGGCAGCCAGCAACGGAGCCGTTCTTTGCCTGGTGTGGCTGCCGCCATCATCTCCACGTTTGCCTCTCTCTACTTCTCCCCCCACAGCTTCGTCAAAGGGGCTTTTGAGAAGGTGCCTGCGGGCTGCAGTGCAGACTGCAGGCAGCGGGGCGGCCGCTCCGACGCTGAGATAATTTGCGAGGGGGCCCCCCAAGGATTTGACTGCCGAGGGGCCTGCACAGGGTTCAATCCGGCACTGCCTAGTATAGCAGTATTTATGGTTTTTCTTCCATCCTCTCTTTTCAACAGGGACCACGAGGCACCCCAGGTGAACCAGGGCCGCCTGGACCGGCAGGGCAGCAGGTAAGCGGACAGGAACGGTCTTGATGAATGAATTGCAGACGAGCATTTTGTTTTTCTTCCAGCATCCTTTCAGACACGCCTATGTGCTGGGGTGGAATTCTAGCAGGAGTCCCTTTGCATATTAGGCCACACCCCCCCGATGTAGCCAATCCTCAATGAGCTTATAAAAAAAGAGCCTTGTAAAACTCTTGTAGGATTGGCTACAGCAGGGGTGTGTGGCCTAATATGCAAAGGAGCTCCTGCTAGAATTCCACCCTTCCTATGTGTGGGATGACTGATCGCTGAACACAGCGGAGGCTTCTAAATGTCGTGAATACGGCGTCTTCTGCTCACTTTGGCACGAGGAAGTGATGGATTGGTTGGCTGGCTAATGCAGAGCAAAATGTTGTGTTAATGTGCTAATCCGTTTCGTTTTTTGCAATGCTTCTATTCCGCCTTTCTGCCTTCGCAAGCGTCATCAAGGCGGCTAGCGAATGAAAAGGTGCATAATAAAAATCGCATTTTAAAACCATCCCCCCCCCCCCCAAAAAAAAGAATTAAATCATTAAAACAATTAAAACCAGAACTAATGAATTTATGGATGTTCCCTCTTCCTCCTCATAGGGCCATGAAGGTGGCTAATGAATTAAAATATCCATAAGATCTCATTTGCACGTGTGTTACCATTATTTTTTAAAGACCATTGAACCCAACCCAAAGAATAGTCCTCAATACCAAAGAGGTGGCGACTTGTCTAGGAGAGCCAGTTCGGTGTAGTGGCTAAGTGTGCAGACTCTTATCTGGGAGAACCGGGTTTGATTCCCCACTCCTCCACTTGCACCTGCTGGAATGGCCTTGGGTCAGCCATAGCTCTCATAGACCTTCTTCCCCTTTAGTGGTTAAGTGTGCAGACTCTTATCTGGGAGAACTGGGTTTGATTCCCCACTCCTCCACTTGCAGCTGCTGGAATGGCCTTGGGTCAGCCATAGCTCTCATAGACCTTCTTCCCCTTTAGTGGTTAAGTGTGCAGACTCTTATCTGGGAGAACCGGGTTTGATTCCCCACTCCTCCACTTGCACCTGCTGGAATGGCCTTGGGTCAGCCGTAGCTCTCATAGACCTTCTTCCCCTTTAGTGGTTAAGTGTGCGGACTCTTATCTGGGAGAACCGGGTTTGATTCCCCACTCCTCCACTTGCACCTGCTGGCATGGCCTTGGATCAGCCATAGCTCTCATAGACCTTCTTCCCCTGTAGTGGTTAAGTGTGCGGACTCTTATCTGGGAGAACCGGGTTTGATTCCCCACTCCTCCACTTGGACCTGCTAGCATGGCCTTGGGTCAGCCATAGCTCTGGCAGAGGTTGTCCTTGAAAGGGCAGCTGCTCTGAGAGTCCTCTCACCCCCACCCAGCACACAGGGTGTCTGTTGTGGGGGAGGAAGGTAAAGGAGATCGTGAGCCGCTCTGAGACTCTTCGGAGTGAAGGGCGGGATATAAATCCAATATCTTCTTAGACGGGCAACAAGCAGATGTTAGCGCAGTGTTCCTCAAACCCTCGAGTGAAGCATAAGGAACTTTGATTTCCTTCCAAGGGTTCGAAGTGACACAGCCACAATTCTTCTTGCAGTGGCTCATGACACTCTGAAAAAGTCCCCTGGTAGAACCGGCCCGTGCAAAAGTGCTTTATTCAGCTTGAAATGAGAACCTCAGACACCAACGATGGGTCATTAATCATCCCTCTTCTGCCTTCCAGCCTGGTGATTGGGTTTTATTATCTCTCGGCGAGTGGAACTAGGAACAGGGTTTTATTTTATTTTGTCGTCCGTTAAAGCTCCTTTGTGGAGCCGGGAGCTTGAGTAGGCGTCTTGACACTTGCCTTGAGAGCTGTCTGAAGCTGCAGCCGCCTAGCTGCGATTTCACGTCATGCTGACTTCTTTTCTTTCCTCAGGGTATGAAGGGACAGGACGGAGCAGTAGGAAGACCAGGAGCCCCTGGAGAGTCCGTGAGTAAATGTTTCGCTCCAAAGAGCTGTTTTCCCAGGTAGTAGTAGTAGTAGAAGAAGAATATGAGGATGATATTGGAGTTATATCCCACCCTCCACTTTAAGTGGCTCACAATCTCCTTTATCTTCCTCCCTAAAAGGTACTCTGTGAGGTGGGTGGAGCTGAGAGGGCTCTCACAGCAGCTGCCCTTTCAAGGACCCTTCTGCCAGAGCTATGGCTGACCCAAGGCCATTCCAGCAGCTGCAAGTGGAGGAGATGGGGAATCAAACCCGGTTCTCCCAGATAAGAGTCCGCACACTTAACCACTACAGGGGAAGAAGGTCTATGAGAGCTCTGGCTTACCCAAGGCCATCCCAGCAGCTCCAAGTGGAGGAGGTGGGGAATCAAACCCGGTTCTCCCAGATAAGAGTCCGCACACTTAACCACTACAGGGGAAGAAGGTCTATGAGAGTTATGGCTGACCCAAGGCCATGTGAGCAGGTGCAAGTGGAGGAGTGGGGAATCAAACCCGGTTCTCCCAGATAAGAGTCTGCACACTTAAGCACTACAGGGGAAGAAGGTCTATGAGAGCTATGGCTGACCCAAGGCCATGTGAGCAGGTGCAAGTGGAGGAGTGGGGAATCAAACCCTGTTCTCCCAGATAAGAGTCTGCGCACTTAACCACTACAGGGGAAGAAGGTCTATGAGATCTCTGACTGACCCTAGGCCATTCCAGCAGCTGCAAGTGGAGGAGTGGGGAATCAAACCCGGTTCTCCCAGATAAGAGTCTGCGCACTTAACCACTACAGGGGAAAAAGGTCTATGAGAGCTCTGACTGACCCAAGGCCATTCCAGCAGCTGCAAGTGGAGGAGTGGGGAATCAAACCCGGTTCTCCCAGATAAGAGTCTGCGCACTTAACCACTACAGGGGAAAAAGGTCTATGAGAGCTCTGACTGACCCAAGGCCATTCCAGCAGCTGCAAGTGGAGGAGTGGGGAATCAAACCCTGTTCTCCCAGATAAGAGTCTGCGCACTTAACCACTACAGGGGAAGAAGTTCTATGAGAGCTCTGACTGACCCAAGGCCATTCCAGCAGCTGCAAGTGGAGGAGGTGGGGAATCAAACCCGGTTCTCCCAGATAAGAGTCTGCACACTTAACCACTACAGGGGAAGAAGGTCTATGAGAGCTATGGCTGACCCAAGGCCATTCCAGCAGCTGCAAGTGGAGGAGTGGGGAATCAAGCCCGGTTCTCCCAGATAACCATTACACCAAACTGGCTCTCCTGCTGAATTAGGGCAGTTTTCCATCTAGTCCAGCACCCTGCCTTGCACTGTGGCCAGCCAGTTCCTCTCGAGGGCCAACCACAGGCCATAGAGGCTGAGGCGTCACGTCACCTCCTCTCTTCCGGCTGCTGATGTTCACCTGGAACAAAAAGAGGCATTCCAAAAGTCTGTGTGAGAGTCTGATTTGCCAAACAACACAATAAGCAAAGGGATGTCCTGCGGAAACATGTCAGTGAGGCAAAGGGGCTTTGCGGCAGGCAATGGCTTGGCATTCAGGAAGTCCCAGGCTCAATCCCTGGCATCTTTTCTTTATTTTATTGTTTTATTGAATTGGATTTTTATCCTGCCCTTCCCCTGCATAGTAGAACTCGGGGTGGATTAGAACCAGTGTTCCCTCTAAGCTGAATTAGTGCAAGCTAGCTCACAGTTTTCTAGCCTGTCAGCTCACACGTTTTTTTTATCTTCGCGCAGGAAATATGGCTCCAGGGCAAACTAATTTTTTGCAGTAGCTCACAGCCTTAATGCCAGTGGATCAGGAAAATGCCAGTGGATCAGGAAGCAGAGTTTTTGCTCACAAGACTCCCCAGGGTAGAGCAAGGGTGTCAAACATGCAGTTCGGGGGCCGAATCAGGCCCCCAGAGGGCTCCTCTCAGGCCCCCAAGCAACTGGCTGTCATCTGCTTCCTTCTCCCTCTCTCTCGCTTCCTTCTGCATCACAGCTTGCTTTGCCAGGCTTGCTCGATCACGCGGGAGCTACAGAGCAAAGCCTCTGTTTTCTCCATTGGCTGAGCCTCCTCCCTTGGGGAGGAATGGGGCGGGGGAGAGAACTTGCTTTGATACGGACCACAAGATTGCAAGAACGCTAATGCTTTAAGCATGTTTTGTTTTAGGTTGTTTTTTTTTTTTTTTAAAAAATCTTTAATTGCGTTTGTCTTGCGTCCTTTATAAAGTTTGTATCGCCGCTACCTGGCGTGACGTTTCATGGCGTGCACGGCCCAGCCCAACAAGGTCTCATTCGTGTCAGATCCGGCCCGCATAACAAATGTGTTCAACACCCCTGCCTTTTCCAGTTCAGTCTGTACAAGGTCAATGTCTTTTGACCAACAAGCCATCCCAGACACCGTGCCATTTAAAGAGCTCGTGAAAGACTCATTGAATAAGCATTTCCCACTGGAGCTTAGAAGTGCAGTTCGAGGATTTCCAAAACTAAGCTCAGCTGAAGAAGAAGATATTGGATTTATATCCCGCCCTCCACTCCGAAGAGTCTCAGAGCAGCTCACAATCTCCTTTCCTTCCTCCCCCACAACAGACACCCTGTGAGGTAGATGAAGATATTGGATTTATATCCCGCCCTCCACTCCGAAGAGTCTCAGAGCGGCTCACAATCTCCTTAACCTTCCTCCCCCACAACAGTCACCCTGTGAGGTAGATGAAGATAGTGGATTTATATTCCACCCTCCACTCCGAAGAGTCTCAGAGCGGCTCACCATCTCCTTTACCTCCTCCTCCACAACAGACACCCTGGAGAGGGCTCTCCCAGCAGCTGCCCTTCAAGGACAACTCCTATGAGAGTTATGGCTGACCCAAGGCCATGCGAGCAGGGTGCAAGTGGAGGAGTGGGGAATCAAACCCCGTTCTCCAGATAAGAGTCCACACACTTAACCATTACACCAAACTGCTTAAGTTCTAGGCAGCCTGACTTGTCTATGACGTCGAAGCAGCTGACCTTGGCAGCCGGGGAACCTGTCATCCATCCTTCTTCCGCCAAGACCGCCTTGGAGATCACCCAGCTACATTTAGAGAGATGAGAGAAGCCAAGGACTCTGTTCCAAAGAGGCTGAACAATGCATTTTTTTTTATTCGTTGCGATGAGATACAGTGCACCTACTCGCATGTGACCAAAGGCTGTGACCAGCATTCGTAGCCAGTGTATTGTAAGTAAGTTATTAAGACAGATGGTGTTTCCATATACCAGGGGTGGCCAACGGTAGCTCTCCGGATGTTTTTTGCCTACAACTCCCATCAGCCCCAGCCGTTGACCATGCTGGCTGGGGCTGATGGGAGTTGTAGGCAAAAAACATCCAGAGAGCTACCGCTGGCCACCCCTGCCATATACAAAGTCAGAACAGTGGTTCATCTAGCCCATAGCATTTACTGTAATCAGCTGTAACTCCTCATGAGCCTGTCTTTCTCAACCTTCCTGTCTGAGATTTGCCCTCCACTAATAGGCAAGCTCATCATAGGAGCAGGGCTTTTCCCCCCATTTGCATATAGGCCACACACCCCTGATGTAGCCAATCCTCCTCAGCTTACTACAGTAGGCCTGTACGAAGAGCCCTGTAAGCTTATGGGGGATTGGCTACATCAGGGGGTGTGGCCTAATAGGCAAGGGAGTTCATGGTACAAAAAAAGCCCTTCATAAGAGCATACTTCCCCTAAACAGACACACCGGAAAGAGCTTCCCCCTTCATTTCTTCCATCAATCTGAAGAGCTTTAACATTAACAATGCAAATGTTAAAAAGAAAATGGAAAACTCGTGAAATTTCAGTTTAGCATAATTTGAATTGTTGCTCCAAACAAGCTACGGTTGATATCGTGGTTAAGACCGGTGGACTCTAATTTGGAGAACCAGGTTTGATTCCCCACTTCTCCACATACAGATAGCTGGGTGATCTTGGGTCAGTCATAGTTCTCTCCAAGCTGTTCTCCCAAGAGCATTCTCTCAGAACTCTCTCAGCCCCACCTGCGTCACAAGGTGTCTGTTGTGGGGAGAGGAAGGGAAAGGAGATTGTAAGCCTTTCTGAGACTCCAGGTAAAGGCAGGGTATGCATCTGATTTCCTCCTCCTCCTCCTCTTCTTCTTGAAAGAGCCAGTTTGTTGTAGTGGTTAAGTGCGTGGACTCTTATCCGGAGAACCGAGTCTGATTCCCCACTCCTCCACTTGCAGCTGCTAGAATGGTCTTGGGTTAGCCATAGCTCTCATAGGCATTGTCCTCAAAAGGGCAGCTTCTGGGAGAGCTCTCTGAGCCCCACCTACCTCACAAGGTGTCTGTTGTGGGGGAAGAAGATAAAGGAGATTGTAGGACACTTTGAGTCTCGGATTCAGAGAGAACGGCGGGGTATAAATCTGCAATTCTTCTTCTCCTTCTTGTGCTACTTTGAAGTTACACAATCTGTGGTCAGTAGTCGAATTTCAGGGAATCATAGTCATTATTTTCATATTGTCCTGAGAATGGACCACATCGATAGTTCTCCTTTAACTTTTTGCATTGCAAACAAACTTTTTGGCTTTTCTTTTTCTTGACAGGGAGCTTCTGGGCCTGCAGGTCCCCCAGGTCCGCGTGGCTTGCCCGGAAACGTGGTACGTATCAACCGGGTTACAAATTTATGATTGTCTGAGACAAGGGTAGCTCTGAACAGGACAACAACATATAGCCAGCTGGCTGTGTGAGAACTAGCGTCCCAGGATCCTCACATCTGAAGGCACTCACTCTGTGAACTTTATTACTTTGGGATTCTCCAGCCATCAGTAACATTGCAACCGCTACTGGATCTCAAGAACTTTGTTCTCTCTGATTATTAGAAAACATGCCAGTTGTTGACTAACCACTCTTTCAGCTCCCTGTCCTGTAATTCAGTTTAACGTCCCACTACGCTGCTCTCCACAGAAAAGATTTAAGCGGTACATTTTGTCTTGTTTTTGTTTCATGGCAGGGTATTCCTGGAGACCCTGGCCGACCAGGAGATAGTGGACAAAAAGGAGACAAGGTACAAAAGAACCTCAGTTATTATCTATGACATACCAGGGGTGAGATTCTAGCAGGAGCTCCTTTGCATATTAGGCCACACACCCCTGATGTAGCCAATCCTCCAAGAGCTTGGAATTCTAACAAGAGCTCCTTTGCATATTAGGCCACACACCCCTGATGCAGCCAATCCTCCAAGAGCTTGGAATTCTAGCAAGAGCTCCTTTGCATATTAGGCCACACACTCCTGATGCAGCCAATCCTCCAAGAGCTTGGAATTCTAGCAAGAGCTCCTTTGCATATTAGGCCACACACCCCTGATGTAGCCAATCCTCCAAGAGCTTGGAATTCTAGCAAGAGCTCCTTTGCATATTAGGCCACACACCCCTAATGTAGCCAATCCTCCAAGAGCTTGGAATTCTAGCAAGAGCTCCTTTGCATATTAGGCCACACACCCCTGATGTAGCCAATCCTCCAAGAGCTTGGAATTCTAGCAAGAGCTCCTTTGCATATTAGGCCACACACCCCTGATGTAGCCAATCCTCCAAGAGCTTGGAATTCTAGCAGGAGCTCCTTTGCATATTAGGCCACACACCCCTGATGTAGCCAATCCTCTGAGAGCTTACAAAAAAGAGCAATAACAGATGAAGAATTAAAGCTAGCAGGGTTGGGGGTGTAGCTTCAGACTTCAGGTTAGAGCTCGGAGATGAAATTCATTTCCGTACGGAAAAAGTAGCTCTTCAGAGAATATCACTGTGTCAGAGAAAAAAATGTTCTCACCTCATCTCCATTCTGGGTATGATTTACTGCTTCATCTGCTGTTTGTGAAAACGTTGTCCGTGTGCCTTTGCAGTGGAAAGACTGCGATCCCAGATCTCCTTTGGAGAACCATGTAGCACCACAAGATCCGAGATATTTGAGCACCCCCAGGGGTTGTTTCATAGAAAAAGGGGTGCTGGAGCTCATTATCACAACTCATTTGCATATGCCACACACTCCTGACATGACCGGATTGTGTACTACATCTCATCAGCTCAGCAGAGTGCGATCCCAGCGGAAGCTGGTTCAGGTAGCAGGCTCGAGGTTGACTTAGCCTCCCATCCTTCCGAGGTCGGTCAAATGAGTACTCAGCTTGCTGGGGGGAAAGTGCAGATGACTGGGGAAGGCAATGGCAAACCACCCCGTAAAAAAGTCTGCCATGAAAACATCCTGATGTGACGTCACCCCATGGGTCGGTAACGACTGGTGCTTGCACAGGGGACTACCTTTACCTTTTTATCTACCTTAAAATGCTTCATGAATTATAATTTCCATAATAAAACCTTACTCCCATCATACTTTTATTTTTTTTTCCTATGTGACCATAGAGGCTTGATGAAGATTTCCATCTGCCTACTATATATGTTTTGGTTTATTTTCCCAATTTTTTACGGGGGTGGGGGGGGATATTAGAAAGTTTGTCAGATCTTAAAGTTCACCAATATTCTCAAAACAAGGGGTTTGAACAATTGAGTCCAGAAGCAAGTTTGGGGTGTTAAGGGAGGGGGGGTGCAAAGAAAGAACACAACTAAATGTAGAGGTTCCAGAGCTCTGCTCCTGTGAAATCCTGCCCAAAATGTGGCCGGAGCACCCTCCTGATTCAGCTCATGAGCTGAGCACTGTTGGTTTGAAAAGAGGAATGGCTGAATGAACAAATATCTATATCTGCTTCATTATGAATATAAGAAGAGCCCTGCTGGATCTGACCAGTGGTCCATCTAGTCCGGCATCCTGTCTCACACAGTGGCCAACCTGGAGGGCCAGCAACAGGGCATAGAAGCTGAGACCTTCATAATAATGTAAGAAGAGCCCTGCTGGATCTGACCAGTGGTCTATCTAGTCCAGCATCCTGTCTCACAGGGTGGCCAGACAGTTCCTCTGGAGAGCCAGCAACAGGGCATAGAGACCAAAGCCTTCATTAGAATGTAAGAAGAGCCCTTCTAGATCAGACCAGTGGTCCATCTAGTCCGGCATCCTTCCTCACACAGTGGCCAGACAGTTCCTCTGGAGGGCCAGCAACAGGGCATAGAAGCTAAGACCTTCATAATAATGTAAGAAGAGTCCTGCTGGATCAGACCAGTGGTCTATCCAGTCCAGCATCCTGTCTCACATGGTGGCCAACCAGTTCCTCTGGAGGGCCAACAACAGGGCATAGAGGCTGAGGCCTCCCCCTGATGTAGCTTCCTTGCTCTGGGATCCAGAGGTTTGTGGCTGCTGAATATGAAAGTTACTGTTAGTCACCATGACTAGTAGCCACTGATGGTCCACTCCTCCATGAATCCTTTAACACCATCTATGCTTGTGACCATCACTGTTGGTTAAGAAAATGGCGCATCCAGTCCTACACTCTGTTTCACATAGTGGCCAAAAAGCCCAATTGCCATCAGGAGGTCCACCAGTGGGGCCAGGACACTAGAAGTCCTCACACTGTTGCCCCTCCCAAGCACCAAGAATACAGAGCATCACTGCCTCAGATAGTTCCAGCAATACGCTGTGGCTAATAGCCACTGATGGACCTCTACTCCATATATTTATCCAATCCCCTCTTGAAGCTGTCTAGACTTGTAGCTGCCACCACCTCCTGTGGCAGTGAATTCCGTGTGTTAATCACCCTTTGGGTGAAGAAGTCCTTCCTTTTATCCATTCTAACCCAACTGCTCAGCAATTCCATTGAGTGCCCATGAGTTCTTGTATTGTGAGAAAGGGAAAAAAGTACTTCTTTCTCTACCTTCTCTGTCCCATGTAAATCTTGTAAACCTCTATCATGTCACCCCTGAGTCAACATTTCTCCAAGCTAAAGAGCCAAAAGCGTTTTTTTAACCTTTCTTCATAGGGTTGGCTCTGCTAATTTTTTTCCACCCAGTTCAGACACTTTTATCCCTGGAATAGAACATTCCACTCCCTTCCCCACTGCAGCCCATGGACTTCCCCAAATTGCTTATTCTAGGGTTCAGGGAATCCTCAGTAATGACAGGAATTAACCACAAATGGTAAAAGAATTCTGGGGACCAAGCACGTTAAATAATCCTTGAGGTTGCATCCATGCAAGAAGTCCTAAATCTTGTGCTGTTCCAAGAATCGTCCCTCCCAAAGCCCCCAAAACAAATATGGTTGGTAGAACATTGCTTTACTCTGAAATGCAGAAATGGCTCCCAACGCAGTGGTTCCTAAATTCTCCTAATGAACGTCCGTTGTTGTCATGTCTCCTTCAGGGGGATCCTGGGAAGGATGGGAAACCAGGACTACCTGGCCGGGGAGGTGACCCAGGACCTGTTGGAGAACCGGGGTTACCTGGCAAGATTCGAGATGGAGAAAGAGTGAGTCCAGCCCTCTAACTCGATACAGTTCCAGAACTGAAGAGTGGAGGGGAGGGAATGATCTTACAATCTATTTTCTTCTCATTTCATGGATTAACTGCTTCCCGCATTCCATTCCAATTTCTTTCTACTTTAACTTGGAGGCTTTCCTTATTTTTGTCAGAAATAGCACATAAAATCATTATTCGCTTCACATATGGAAGAACACCTGCGATCATGTATCAAAAGATCGCACAATAGCATCTTATACCGTTGCACAAATATTAATGTAGCATGATAGTGCATTATGATTGGGGGATTGTTGGTTGGTTGGTTGTACTGTGATTTCAATAACATGCATAACCGGTAAAGGAAAAAGCAATGACGTGAAGTAAAGATGTGCACAGAGACCATGTTGGTCAATAACTAATGAACAGTGATGTAAACCTAAGAGTTTGGCCCCTTCCAGCTGTACAGCAATGTGGGAAAGAGGGAATCCAAAATTAAAATCTGTAGTTCAGCACTTCGCTGTCTCACTGCAATAGAGGGTAGCCACACAGTGGAAGAGTGAGATTTGAATCCAGTACCACCTGAGAAACCACAAGATTTTGGAGGTATGAGCTTTCAAGAATCAAAGCTCCCTTCAGCCAGTTTGGTGCGGTGGTTAAAGTGTGTGGACTCTTATCTGGGAGAACCAGGTTTGATTCCCCACTCCTCCACTTGCACCTGCTGGAATGGCCTTGGGTCAGCCATAGACCTTCTTCCCCTGTAGTGGTTAAGTGTGTGGACTCTTATCTGGGAGAACCGGGTTTGATTCCCCACTCCTCCACTTGCACCTGCTGGAATGGCCCTGGGTTAGCCATAGCTTTGCCAGAGGTTGTCCTTGAAAGGGCAGCTTCTGTGAGAGCTCTCTCAGCCCCACCCAGCTCACAGGGTATCTGTTGCGGGGGGAGAAGATATAGGAGATGGTGAGCCGCTCTGAGACTCTGAGATTCAAAGTGGAGGGTGGGGTATAAATCCAATATCTTCTTCTTCATCATCATCATTGGATACATTCGACGGACAACATTGCTCTCCTGTAATCAAGCCAACTACATTTTGCGTTGTACTTTTGCATCCTGAGTGCCTTCTTTGCAGTACCTCTCCCACCTTCTGATATAAGGAGTCAGGGATCTCCATTCTGACTTCTACCTGACGAAGAGAGCTTTGACTCTTGGAAGCTTATTCCTTGAAGACGATCCAGCATCCCAGGGTGAAATTTGCACAGGAAGATTTCAGAAGCCACAACATCCCAGTTCAGAGCAATGGTACAGTTCTGACCCATCAGAGCAGCACAAAGGCACATTCTTACTCATCGCTGTCGGGGTTTCAACATACTGCTAGCAGAGTAACGTGGAGAGAACCACAAATAAAAGCCAGACACACAGTTTAGCTTAAGAATAAAAGTAGTTTACTTTACTAATGAGGAAAGGTATGACTTGGATTTCTAGAAAACAAAGAAGGATTTAATATCCTGTCTAGCTTCTAGGCTACATCTTGACTCTCTCGAGTCTTAACTTCAACTGCATGGAGATCTGAGGGCTTAACACAAAGGGCAATAAAACTGACTAAATGGTTTCCCTCAGACCACCACCCAAATATATGGATTAGCCTATTAGGGCTCTCCCTCAATGGTCACTATGCATATTGACACCTAGCCTTGGCGGGAAGTACATGCAGACATTCTCATTGGCTCTGCCTACTCACTGGCTAAACATCAGCATGCATATACAAACACTTAATTAACTCATGACAACAGGAAGTGAAATTGCATCCGAAACCCAACAATCACCCTGTTCCCTACAGTTTGGAAGATCTATGAGTGGAACCCAAAGGCCAAAACTGGGGGTGTGCATTCAGTTCAGCCAAACCAAATACAACACAAAATGACAGCTGATTCAGCTATATGCTGCACCACATACAGCCAAATCAGATTCCCTATGTTTTGCCTTTGACTTCAATGGCCCATAGCAGGGTTTCCCAAACTTTTCCCCACCGTGGCCCGGTTATTTTTACACTTCTCCTTCATGGCCCACTAAAATTTGGGGGTGGAGACAGGAGACTTTGGGGGTGGAGCTGGGAGACAGGAAATGATGTACAAACAAACCTAAAACTCTTGCAATATTTTGTTTAGGAAAGGTAGGAGAATAGTGGGATTTTGCAATGCAATGGTAAAAATAAAACATTAAGAAAAAGCACAAGGACCACACAGCAGAAAACTAAAAATATGAAATGCTGTCAGCCTGGGAAAACATGAAATGGCAGGGCATTTAAAGCTTCTTCCCACCCACCACCCACCCCCAGGTCTACTCAGATTAGCAATGGCAGGGAAGGAAGGAAGGAAGACAGGGGAAAAGACTGACTGAGAGAGAGAGAGGGAGAGAGAGAGGAAAGAAGGAAGAAAGACAGAAAAAGTCTGATTGACAGAAAGAGAGAGAGAGAAGGAAGAAAGATGGGAAAAGACTGAGAAAGAAAGAAAGAAAGAAAGAAAGAAAGAAAGAAAGAAAGAAAGAAAGAAAGAAAGAAAGAAAGAAAGAAAGAGAGGAAGAGAGGGAGGGAGAGTTGGAAACATAGAAAAAAGAAAGAATGGAAATAGGAAGGAAGGAAAAGGGAGGGAAAGAGTGAAAGAAAGGAGGGACAAAAGGAAGAAAGAGAAAAGAAAGGAAAGGAAAAGAAAAGAAACTGGAGCAACTCACCTTTAAAACTGCTCACTCTCCATGGGAAATCTGGCCACGGAGCCCTCAACGCCAGGCCGTGGGGCCTCCAGTTCCCTGGCCACTCCCCGCCTTCCCCCGCATCCGCCTCCCCCTCCCCCATCGCTTGTCTCCATGCCTCCTTCTCCCTCCCTTCCCTACCAGGTCAGTTTCATCTTGCATGAAGCCCCCACTTGATGGCCCAATTGCTCGGAAATCGGCGTGGAGCTCATTCCATGCCGGGCCAAGCCGGTGGCAGCTCAAACTGACTGCAGCCGAAAAGGGCGTGTGACTTCTTCCTCCTTGGCACTCCCTGGATGGGAAGGAAGTGCCAGGGAGGGAGAAGCCACACACCCTTTTCGGCCGCAGTCTGTATGAACTGCCGCCAACTTGGCCCGGCGTGGAATGAACTCCGTGCCGATTTCAGAGTGATGGGGGGTGGGAAGAAGGGCTTTGCACAGCATGAAACTGACCTGCCTGAGGTGGGGAAAGGTGGGAGAAGGAGGCGCGGAGGCGTGCGACCCGGGGGAGAGAGGCGCAATGTGGGGGGAGGGGAGGCCAGGTGCCGGGTCGCGACCCTGATTTTGGAAAACACCGGCCCATAGAGTCATATATTCGGGAATAGCCAAATAAATCCCAAATCGGATTCAGCTACCAAATCTGATACACAGGAATATTTGGTCCCCAAATATTTTTGCCTCCAAGTAATGCAAATCTGAAGCTTACTGTATATGTGTGTGTGATTTGTTTTCTTTTGCAGATCCCTAGCCAGAAACCCTCTCCCCCCAAAAAAGAGTATTGTCCCTCACCCTCACCAGAGCCAGTTTGGTGCAGTGGTTAAGTGCGTGGACTCTTATCTGGGAGAACCGGGTTTGATTCCCCACTCCTCCACTTTCACCTGCTGGAATGGCCTTGGGTCAGCCATACCTATCTCAGGAGTTATCCTTGAAAAAGGCAGCTGCTGTGAGAGCCCTCTCAGCCCCACCCACCTCACAGGGTGTCTGTTGTGGAGGAGGAAGGGAAAGGAGATTGTAAGCCACTCTGAGTCTCTTATGCAGAGAGAAGGGTGGGGTATAAATCTGCAGTCTTCTTAATATTCAGAGTACTCTGCTTCTGAACATGGAGGTTCCATTTAGCCTTTAATGGACTCCTCTTTGGATTTGCCTTTTAAAACCATGTAAGCTGGCAGCCCCCTTTCCATCTGTTGGCAGTGAATCCCGCAAACTGATTATCAACTTCCTTCCTTCCTTTCTTGTAAAACATCATGAATCTGGAAAGCAGATATTCATTGTGTCTATTTTACTTAAAAGAATAACAGGAGAAGAAAGAATTACTGTGCAGGGCTTTCCTGATTTCAGATTACAAATGAACCAAAATCCCATTCTATTTAGCCTAATCAAGAGCATTCAGGCTTTAATTTTCAACTGCCTGTAAGTGATAGAGCTGTAATTATTTCCCGGGTGAAGACCTGTACACCTGCCGATTTCATTTCCTTTGAATTACATCTGTATTCCGAATTGCTTCCTCGAAGCAAAATTAACTGTTTCTGTCTAGCTGATGCTTTCAAGAGACTCCTCTTCTCCCTCAGTCGGTGCGATT
Source organism: Heteronotia binoei (assembly GCF_032191835.1). Taxonomy (NCBI): domain Eukaryota; kingdom Metazoa; phylum Chordata; class Lepidosauria; order Squamata; family Gekkonidae; genus Heteronotia; species Heteronotia binoei. The sequence goes on from NC_083229.1 coordinate 13,262,794, forward strand.
TTGCAATAATGAGGTTCGGAAGGGTAGCCATATTGGAAGACTGCACTCCTTTTGCACAGATGTGTCCGCTCAAAATGGACACATGGTCTACCTGAAATTTGGCAGGGAAGATGCAATTACAGCAACATCATAATGGATCCTTAATAAGCAAGAATAATCATAGAGTTGGAAGGGACCTCCAGGGTCATCTAGTCCAACCCCTTGCACAATGCAGGAAACTCACAAACACCTCCCCCTAAATTCACAGGATCTTCATCGCTGTCAGATGGCCACCTAGCCTCTGTTTAAAAACCTTCAAGGAAGGAGAACTCACCACCTCCCGAGGAAGCCTGTTCCACTGAGAAACCGCTCTGTCAGGAAGATCCCAATAGGCAGCCGTGTTGGTCTGAAGCAACAGAACAAAGCAGTAGACAAGTGCACCTTTAAGACCAACTAAGTTTTATTCAGAATGTAAGCTTTCGGATGCTCTTAAGCAGACTTCATCAGACAATATGGGAATGGAAGCAGCAATTCTTAATATAAGCGGGCAGTGCAGAATCACGAGAATGTTTTTAGCAGATTAAAAGCATCACAAATAGGGATCTGTGTGTGTTAGGGCTGAAACGACACTGGACGGTGATAAAAAGCCAACTGCCGTTGTAGGTGCGAAGTGCCATAAGTCTAGGTAACATTCTGGCTTTGTTAGTTTAAATAGAGGGCACGGTTTCTCAAGAGATTATTGTTTGCCATTAGAAAAAAAAGGAAGACATTAAAATACAGCGGAGGATGGGTTGGTATATGCAATAAGATAAATAGCCAATATCCACCATTTGAGTATGTCAATAAAAAAAACCCAAACCCAAATATTCTGATACAGTGTTCTAAAAGAGAAATAATACAACTTGGCCATTAGAAAAACAGGGTGCGCTTGTCTACTCCTCTGTCAGGAAGTTCTTCCTAATGTCGAGCCGGAAACTCTTCTGATTTCACTGCAACCCACTGGTTCTGGTCCTGCCTTCTGGGGCCGCAGAAAACCGTTCCACCCCATCCTCTAGACGGCCATCCATACCATCCGCTATAATAATGTCAGCAATACAAACAACAGTGCCATCTCAAGGAATAACGGTCAAGGGACTTGTTCCTGACACATTGCAGAGCAGAAGAAATCCATCAAGGTTCCCAAAGGAAAAAACCCAACTGAGCCCTGTCTGTCACAGTAAGTGCCCCGCCAAGCCATTAAGCTCTGGTGACCTGGTACTGATCCAGCCTCCAGGTGGGACCTGAGGATCCCACAGAATTACACATCATCTCCGAGCTACAAGCTACAGTTCCCACGGAGAAAGTCGGATGCTTTGAGAAGGGTAGACTGCAGGCATTGTATCCCACTGATGACCTGGTCCTCTGCAAGTTGCGCCCCCGAATCTCCAGGAGTTTCCCAACCTGGATCCGACCACCCCACCCACCAGGGCTTTATTTTCAGGAGCAGGAACTTCTTTGTATATTAGGCCACACCCCCTGATGTAGCCAATCCTCCAAGAGCTTACAGTAGGCCCTGTAATAAGAAACCTGTAAGCTCTTGGAGGATTGGCTACATCGGGGGGATGTGGCCTAATATACGAAGGAGCTCCTGCTACAAAAAAACCAAAAAAGCTCTGCCACTCATCATCCCTCTCTAGTGGACGGTGGGGGGAGGGACCTGACAACGCTAGCTTGATGTCAACCTTTCCTACCTTTCCTGGGTTGTCAGGAGAATAAAATGGAGGTGAGGACACTCCATCCTGATTTACTTGGAGGGGTAGGATAAGAAAGTAATGGATAGCAGACAAAGGGTAATGGATTTGGGACATAGCACATCAGGGGACATAGATGGGGTTTTTTTGTTTCATTTCAAAATGGGCAGAATTCCAATCCATAGTGCAGAGCAGTAAAGCCGCAGTACTGCAGTCCTCTGCAGTCTTCTTTGCATACCAAAGAGACAAATATATTCTTTCCAAAGCTCTGCTCACGACCTGAGTTCGATCCCAGCGGAAGCTGGGTTCAGGTAGCCGGCTCGAGGTTGACTCAGCCTTCCATCCTTCCGAGTTTGGTCAAATGAAAACCCAGCTTGCTGGGGGGAAAGTGTAGATGACTGGGGAAGGCAATGGCAAACCACCCCGTTAAAAAAGTCTGCCATGAAAATGTTGTGATGCGATGTTACCCCAGTGTTGGAAAGGACTGGTGCTTGCGTAGGGGACTACCTTTCCCTTTTATTTGGGTCAAAAGGATTTGCAGAGGGAAGAGAAGCAATGTCAGCTTTTCAAAATGGCTCGAAAGAACTACATCAAGATTTTCCAACGGGGAAGATGAGGCCCATGCTTCTGCTTATGACGCTCTCTGTTTCTAGGGTGAAAGAGGACCGCCTGGTTTACCTGGACCCTCTGGACACAAAGTAAGTACCGTACTTCCCTTCTCATGTTTGTGAACAGCTGTCTTCCAAAACTGGGGCGGCTGCACCCTTCTCTCCGAAATGATCAAAGTTGATTTTTCTCCCCCAGTTGGGATTTGGAACTTTTTATTCTGATGAACTGTGGGGGAGGAAGGTAAAGGAGATTGTGAGCCGCTCTGAGACTCTTCGGAGTGGAGGGCGGGATATCAATCCAATATCTTCATCTACCTCACAGGGTGTCTCTTGTGTGTGGGGGAAGGTAAAGAAGATTGTGAGCTGCTCTGAGACTCTTCGGAGTGGAGGGCGGGATATAAATCCAATATCTTCATCTACCTCAGAGGGTGTCTGTTGTGGGGGAGAAAGGTAAAGGAGATTGTGAGCCGCTCTGAGACTCTTCGGAGTGGAGGGCGGGATATAAATCCAATATCTTCATCTACCTCAGAGGGTGTCTGTTGTGGGGGAGAAAGGTAAAGGAGATTGTGAGCCGCTCTGAGACTCTTCGGAGTGGAGGGCGGGATATAAATCCAATATCTTCATCTACCTCAGAGGGTGTCTGTTGTGGGGGAGAAAGGTAAAGGAGATTGTGAGCCGCTCTGAGACTCTTCGGAGTGGAGGGCGGGATATAAATACAATATCTTCATCTACCTCACAGGGTGTCTGTTGTGTGTGGGGGACGGTAAAGGAGATTGTGAGCCGCTCTGAGACTCTTTGGAGTGGAGGGCGGGATAAAATCCAATATCATCATCATCATCATCATCTTCTTCTTCTTCTTCTTCTTCTTCTTCTTCTTCTTCTTCTTCTTCTTCTTCTTCTTCTTCTTCTTCTTCTTGTAATAGAGTATGGGCTGTAGAGATAGACGCGTTAGGGTCTTTGTTTATTTTCCCTTCATCCTTTTAATGCACCTTGTTCATTTATATTGCACTTAAATAAACTTTTTTTGTGTTGTTCACTCTGCCTAGGCACTAGAAACCCTCCCACTGTTGCCTCCCTAAGTACCAAGAATGCAGAGCATCACTGCTCCAGACAGAGAGTTCAATCAATACGCTGCAGCTAATAGCCACTGATGGACCTCTTTTGGAGCAGGAACTCCTTAGCATATTAGGCCACATGCCCCTAATGTACCCAATCCTCTAAGAACAGGGCCTACTGTAAGCTCCAGGAGGATTGGCTACATCAGAGGGGTGTGGCCTAATATGCAAAGGAATTCCTGCTACAAAAAAGCCCCGGCGAGTTCAACTTCTAAGGCCATCCAAAGTGGACTTTGACCAACTATTACTATCACCATTAGCCTTGATGATCACAATTCTGAGCAAATAATTTTGGCTAACCTCCCTTTTTCTTTTTCAGGGAGATCGAGGTGCTCCCGGTGTTCCTGGCCAGCCAGGAGACAGAGGCGCTCCTGGAATTGGACTTGTTGGACCACCTGTAAGTACCAACCTCTCAGCTCTTCCTTCTCTGCTGCCACATAAGCATCCATATCTGGTCCTTTGTATGACAGAGACGTATTTGGAGTTGTGATCAGAGATGAACCTCTGTCATATAGCAGCAGAATGCTGGTTGTTTGAGAGCCTTCCGTTGTCTCTTGAAGATGCCATGTGTTTCCATGGCCTGTGGGAAGCCTTGGGTGGAAAGGAGAGATGTGAACACATATGAATATCCCTTGCACTCAGTCAGACCCTTGGTCTATCAAGGTCAGCACCAGGACTTTTTTTGTAGCAGGAACTCCTTTGCATATTAGGCCACACACCCCTGATGTAGCCAATCCTCCAAGAGCTTACAGTAGGCCCTGTAACAAGAGCCCTGTAAACCCTTGGAGGATTTGGCTACATAACAGGGGTGTGGCCTAATATGCAAATGAGTTCCTGATACATATAAAGCCCTGCCAGTACTGTCTATTCAGGCTGGCAGGAGCTCTCCAGGGTGCTAGGTGGAGGTCTTTCGTACACCTACCACCTGGACCTTTTAGCTGGAGATGCCAGGGATTGAACCTGCGATTTTCTGTGTGCCAAGCAGATGCTCTGTCACTGAGCCTGTATATATAATGAGACTCCATGACTTCAGCTCTCATCTCACTCACTGATTCATCAACTGCCTCTATATGTAGAAGTCAGGAAGGCATTTGAACGCATGAAGCTGACTTCAACTGAATCAGAACCTTGGTCCTTCAAGGTCGGTCTTGTCTGCTCAGACTAGCAGTGGCTCTCCAGGGTCTCAGGTTAAAGTCTTTCACAACACCTTCCACCTGATCCTTTTAATTGGAGATGCCAGATATTACTTCTTATAGAGAAAGAAGTCCTTTTCTCCCTTTCTCACAATATAAGAACTCGTGGGCGCTCAATGAAATTGCTGAGCAGTCAGGTTAGAACGGATAAAAGGAAGTACTTCTTCACCCAAAGGGTAATTAACATGTGGAATTCACTGCCACAGGAAGTGATGGCAGCTACGAGCATAGATGGCTTCAAGAGGGGATTGGATAAACATATGGAGCAGAGGTCCATCAGTGACTCTTAGCCACAGGATATAGAAGGAACTCCCTGTCTGGGGCAAGTGATGCTCTGTATTCTTGGTGTTTGGTGGGGGGCAACAGTGGGAGGGCTTCTAGTATCTTGGCCTTCCTGATGGCACCTGGTTTTTTTGGCCACTGTGTGACACAGAGTGTTGGACTGGATGGGCCATTGGCCTGATCAAACATGGCTTCTCTTATGTTCTTATGTGACTCAGAGTGTTGGACTGGATGGGCCATTGGCCTGATCCAACATGGCTTCTCTTATGTTCTTATGTGACTCAGAGTGTTGGACTGGATGGGCCACTGGCCTGATCCAACATGGCTTCTCTTATGTTCCTATGTGACACAGAGTGTTGGATTGGATGGGCCATTGGCCAGATCTAACATGGTTCTCTTATGTTCTTATGTGACACAGAGTGTTGGACTGGATGGGCCGTTGGCGTGATCCAACGTGGCTTCTCTTATGTGACACAGAGTGTTGGACTGGATGGGCCATTGGCCTGATCCAACGTGGCTTCTCTTATGTTTTTATGTGACTCAGAGTGTTGGACTGGATGGGCCATTGGCCTGATCCAACATGGCTTCTCTTATGTTCTTATTGAACCTGGGATTGTCCGCATGCTAAACTGATGCTCTACCATTGAGCCATGCCCACCTCCCCATGACAGTGTAACACAGTCTTCACTTTAAGTGTCTTGCAGTATAAAGTGCAGTTGGCTCTGTTTATTTTAAATGTTAAGAAAGATGACTTTGGTGCATGAACACCCATAAATTACATGATGAAATAGTGCCATGTTAATTCATCGAGAGGAAAGGATGTAGGCACTGAAGATTTAGAAGCCTGCATTAGGAATTCATGAAAAAGTTCTGAGGTTTATCAAGTGAACATCTAATTTAGCATCTTTTAGAGGTGGAAGTGGTTACCTTTGACTTACATTGATACAGTTCTCAGCGAGGAAGGATCTGCAGGCTATTTACACCAAGGGTCAATTGAAAAGAGGTGTGGGAAGTTCTGTGATCTCCACCATGTTTTCTCTGTAAGAAGTAATAGCACGTGGAATCCTGATTCAATTTGAGGATGGAACTTAAGGGGAGCATATTTAACTCTTTATTGGCCCCATTTTCTGACCATTCCATTTACCTAGCACTCCTCCTGGGATACTAAGGTCTCAGGGAGAGCTGTCTTGACTGTCCCATTGGCCCAAACTGGACCTTTTCCATGGCAACCATAAGAACATGAGAAGAGCCCTGCTGGATCAGACCAATAGTCCATCTTGTCCAGCATCCTGTCTCACACAGTGGCCAACCAGTTCCTCTGAAAAACCAACAACAGGGCATAGAGGCTGAGGCTTTCATTAGAATGTAAGAAAAGCCCTGCTGGATCAATCCAGTGGTCCATTTGGTTCAGCATCCTGTCTCACACAGTGGCCAACCGGTTCCTCTGGAGGGCCAACAACAGGGCACAGAGGCTGAGGCCTTCCCTTGATAAGAGCATCAGAAGAGCCCTGCTGGATCAGACCAATGGTCTATGTAGTCCAGCCTTCTGTCTCACCCAGTGACCAACCATTTTTGCTGGAGGGCCAACAACAGGGCATAGAGGCCAAGGTGTTCTCCAATAAGAACATTACAAGAGACCTGCTGGCTCAGACCAGTGGCTTACCTAGTTCAGCAGGGTACTTTTATGCCTAGTCAGGGCCTGTTCAGGACTAAGGAGTGCAAAAAGAAACTGTTGAGTCACCACCTCTGCCCTTGTCATGTCTCTGACCATAGCTGGGGCTCCCTGTGTGTTATTTATCTAGAAGATGTGCTAGAAATAGATGTGATCTCTACCCCTGGGGGTGGTCTGGGTTCCCTCAGTCAGATTCTGATTCATGTCAATCAGCCAGAAGTTGCTGGAAACTAATTCACAGGGGTCACAAGAGTCAAATTCAGATCAAAACTATGGGGGGGGGGAAGTGGTATCAACATTACTTCATGCAATTTTTCTGACCCCAATGTCCACAGGGATGTTACTTGCTCCTTTGTGGGGCTGTACATTCATTCATTCATTCATTCATTCATTCATTCATTCATTCATTCATTCATTCATTCATTCATTCATCCATCCATCCATCCATCCATCCATCCATCCATCCATCCTATTTTATTTATATCCCGCCCTCCCTGCCGAAGCAGGCTCAGGGCGGCTTACAGCATAAAATCACAACAGCAATTAAAAGCAATAAATATTAAAAATTGCACATTCAACGGTTAAAACAGAATATTAATTTTAGTGCTATTTCAGTGGCAACGGCCTTTCTTCAGATTCCCTGAGATACAGACGCTGTGTCAGTTAAACGCCAGCCGGAAGAGAACAGCCTTGCAGGCCCTGCAGAACTGTGCAAGGTTCCCCAAGGCCCTCACTCCCTCTGGCAGTTGATTCCACCAGCAGGGGGCTGCAATCAAGAAGACCCTGTCTCTAGGGGTTTTTCATTTGGCTTCCTTCGGCCCGGGGATTACTAGTAGATGTACATGCAGCATACCAGTGCTTGTGCAGTTGCCAGTGGAGCAGATGCTGCCCCCAAAGCAATTGTGGGTTGGAAAACTGGTGCAGTGGGGAATGCTGATGCTTCTTCCCTCCCCACACCACAGTTCCCATCTGAACCGGGCTCCTGCACTATTTGGAAAATTTGTGCCCATTCCTTCCCCCCCCCCCCCCCGAAACCTGAAATTCTCCAGGAATTCTGTGAGACACATTTTTGTTACTCCTTGAATTTTGCTAGTACGGTCGGTCTTTTCAATATTCCCCAAACTGCCAATCTTGGGTTTATTTTTGGTTTGGAAATATGAGAACTCTCGCCCCCTGTTGTGAGACCAGTGCTCCCCGTAAGCTGTGGAGTTTTGTGAGCAAAAATTCTGCTTCATGAGCTACTAGCATTAAAGATGCCAGCTGCTGCACAAATTTGCTTGCTCCGGGGCCATTTTTCCTGATCTAAGACTAAAAAACCCTGTGAGCTAGCTCACACTAACTCAGCTTAGAGGGAATGCTCTACGATACCAACTAGTTCCATCATGTACAATAGCGAAGTGAAGCTGTCTTCATAGCACCTACTGGAGTACAATCAACATAAAGAAACTTTAATTCTCAAATCCTTTTTTTAATGTTTCTTTTCAGGGCCCTGTGGGACCATCTGGAGAGAAAGGGCCATTGGTACAGTATGTCTTTCTACCTATACACTGCTTTTTGCGGGGGGGGGGAGGGGGAGGTTATTTATTTCTGAATTTCTGTCAAGGTTAGAAGGAAATCAAACTTGCGTGCTTGCTTATACTTGGTGTAGTGGTTAAGTGTGTGGACTCTTATCTGGGAGACCCAGGTTTGATTGCCCCACTCCTCCACTTGCACCTGCTGACATGGCCTTGGGTCAGCCATAGCTCTGGCAGAGGTTGTCCTTGAAAGGGCAGCTGCTGTGAGAGTCCTCTCAGCCCCACCCACCTCACAGGGTGTCTGTTGTGGGGGAGGGAGATAAAGGAGATTGGGGGCCGCTCTGAGACTCTTGAGTGGAGGGCGGAATATAAATCCAATGTCTTCGTCAATGTCTTCTTCTATCTTACGAAAGTTTAACAAGGATAATGGATAATTATGTTACAGATTTCATTGAGACTGTTTCAGGTGTGTGTGTGTGTGGGGGGGGGGGGTGGCCTCTCTTGGCAATTGGACACACCTGGCAACTGACTTATATGGAATCAGATCGTCGGTCCATCAATGTCAGTATTGTCTACTCATGCTGGCAGCAGCTCTCCAGGGTCTCAGGCTGAGGTCTTTTCCATCACCCGCTACCTGGTCCTTTAACTGGAGAGGCCGGGGATTGAACCTGAGACTTTCTGCATGCAAAGCGGAGGCTCTTCCAATGAGCCATGGCCCATCCTTCTCGACCAAATGCTAATTTGAGCTTAGAGGGGAAAGGATTCAGCACAAATTTATCCCCATCCCTTGGAGAGCTTAGAGAATTCTCACAGTACATGGATTTTCACTGCAGGATTTCTTCCCCTGCAGGATTTTCAAAAACTCCCAGGGACTCCACTCTCCCCCAGCCCCGCTCTGTTTTTGGGGGAGGATGTCAAGCATCGATATTTCCCAATAATCAGCCTTTTGTTATTGAATCAAAAGTTGCTTTATTGTAGAAACTCAATAGCTTTACCAAGGACAGAATCCTTGGAAGTAATGATGTATACAGACTTACATAGGGTGCGTTCAGACGTACCATTAGCGGCGACACAGCTCCGTCTCGCTGACGGATGAAATATGTTCGTCCAGACATCCACATCTGGCAATCGAGCGTCATCCAGGGTCATCCCAGCTTGCTGCGGATCGATGCTGCATTAATTTGATAGCGCAGAAAGTCCCGCCTTTTTTCAAAGAAATGGCACAAGATCATTTTTTTTCCTGTTTGGACAGCTCACGTGCGATACCGCCCCTCCACCTTTTTTTTTTTTTTTTAAGTCCCAGCAAACATGTGCATTGCCAGATCATCCGGGAATCTGAGGTGATGTTTCTGCTTCTCCAATCAAACACAGGATTGGAGGGGCGGGGAAACGTTATCCCACTATTCAGAACAGGAAAAAAATTTTTTTTTCAGTGTGGAGGATTTCCAGATATCATTGTCACTGCCAATGTCTAGGAAAGTAATTCCTGACAGTTCCCTGGTTTGAATTGGCAACATTAATTCCGGAAACTTTCCCCCCTTCCCCCCGCCTCTGAAGCAACATTTGATTTCCCACCTCCAAACAGTTGGGTGCATGTTCAACCCCCCCCCCCTCCCAAAATCACCATCTGATCACACATGCGCCAAGAAAAGAGCGTGATAGTATTGGATGTCTGATCGCTCAACAACAGAATGAGTCGCATTCTTGGATGCTCGTCTGATCGGCCCTGCATCGAATCAATATTCGGCAGTTCACATTTGAGCGCTGCACACCTGCTTTTAGTGTGACGTGTGACCGCACCCATAGTTACTTCATAGGATAGCTTCAAAGGGTATCATAGAGATGCCATTTGAGTCACGGGTTCAAAGGTTACTACATAGTATCTCTTTTATTACTAAGGAATGCAGGCTATTAAAAACATCTCCCTTTCTCACACTTTCTCGGAGGCCAGATAAGACCTGTCTGTGTGAATCTGGGGGAGAGGCGCATCACACTGTTACCAGCCGGGCTAACCTAAACATCCTTGGGCCAGATGGATTTATTACTCACCTCTAGGTTGTAAAAGAGGGGGGAGCAGGAGAGGTTGGTGATCTGCTCTTTGTCTCAGGGACCATCATGGCATACCGAAATATGCATGCTTGACAGAGGGGGGCATGAGCAATATTCATCAAATAATTTATTTAGGCAGGCCATTGATTTGAAATGTAGCTGCCATTTAAAGGTATTTGGAAATTCTTCGCTGATTTTCATCTGTTCATAACATGCCTTCTGCTCTGGACCCAGGTCCCCTCTGGCTAACTGATAGAGTCACATTTCTTTTTTTGCATACCTGGAGAGTCGAGAAGTATGTAGACATCACTGTCTTCTCCGACAAGGACAGTTTCATCACCTGTATTTAGGAGGGGGCGTCATTGGGTATGTTTTTGATATAGGCATTTCCACCCCCACCTTAAAAAAAATTAATGAGCATTAAAAACATGTTAATATCAGAGCAGGCTTAGCGCTTCTTTACGTTTAGATCTATGAATCCCACCCACCGCCCCATATACAGGAGAAATCAGTGCTGCTGACATAATAATCAGAATTCTTTCTCCTCTTCTGACCAGGGTCCCCGAGGCTCGCCAGGCATGCAAGGTCCCCCTGGACAATCCGGTCAGGATGTGAGTAAAGAGAATGGGTGTTCAACAACCTCTCAGCAATGCATTGTGGGTCAGCAGCGATGCTAGGGACAGCAGCCCCCACCCAGGCTCTGTTTGGTGCATTGGTGAAGAGCGTAGACTCTCATCTGGGAGAACCACTCCTCCACTTGCACCTGCTGGAATGGCCTTGGGTTAGTCACATGTTCTCAGCAGAGCTGTTTTCCCAAGAGCAGTTCCTGAAAGAGCTCTCTCAGCCCCACCTACCTCACAGGGTGTCTGTTGGACGGAGAGGAAGGGGAGGTGATTGTAAGCCGCTCTGAGTCTCCAAGTGAAGGGTGGGGTATAAATCCAACTCCTCCTTCAACTCCTCTCCTTTTCTCCTCCTCCTCCTCTTCTTCTCCTTCTTCTACTCCTTCTCCTCCTCTACCAGCTTTCGCACATATCAGGGGTCTGGGGTTTTTTTAACAATGAATTGTCAAATAATTGCATTAGACAGGACATTGATTTGAAATGCGGTGGCCATTTAAAGATGAATGTACACACCGGAGCACACCTGGAGTTCCTGTACAAGCCCGTGCTTCGTCGTCTCAAAAGGGCACTTTGGTTGTCTCTGTTTTTCAAAAGTAGAAGATGGAATATAAGGTGCTCTTTTGCCCTGATCTGAAAGACCCAGGCTAGCCTGATTTTATCAGATCCCAGAAGCTAAGCAGCTTGGACGGGAGACCTCTGAGGAAGTCCAGCCCATGGTTTCTATGCAGGGAAAGGGGAGGGCAAACCACCCTTATTCATTTCTTGCCTGGAAAACTTCAGAAAGAGTTGTCATCAGTTGGATGCGACTCGATGGTGCTTTCCACCACCAATAGACTATTTTAATAGCATGCACCAGGGGTGGAATTCTAGCAGGAGGTCCTTTGCATATTAGGCCACACGCCCCTGATGTAGCCAATCCTCCAAGAGCTCACAAGGCTCTTTTTTTGTAAGCTCTTGGAGGATTGGCTACATCAGAGGGGTGTGGCCTGATAAGCAAAGGAGCTCCTGCTAGAATTCCACCCCTTGCATGCACAAAGAGACCCGATGCCATTTGTGGGGGGAAGGGAATTGATGGGGGCAATATTCAGCACAGAAGCAATAGAAAGCAGAGGTGCACAACCCTTTTCATACAGGCTCTAGATCAGGGGTGTCAAACACATTTGTTATGAGGGCCAGATATGACATAAATGAGACCTTGTCGGGCTGGGCTATGTTGGGCTGGGCCATGTGTGTTCCTGTTTAAGATTAGGTAGCAAAAATATAAACTTTATAAAGGACACAGACAAAGAGACAAAAAAACCCCCTTAAAATAAAAATATGCTTAAAACATTAGCACTCAATGGTCTTAAAGGTACTTTTTTATATATATTTCTCCCATGGGATCCAGGGAACTGGGTAAAGGGATCTCTGGCTCTTTCCTTCCTTCCTCAGGGGACCAGGAAAGGGAGGAACCTCAGCCAATAGAAGGAAGAGAGGCTTGGCTCGGTAGCTCTGCTGTGTGATTAAGAGAGCCTGGCAAAGCAAGCTCTCCTTTCCCCCTTCCTTCCCAAGGGAAGAGCCTCAGCCAAAGGAGAAAATAGAGCTTTTTTCTCTGTAGCTCCCGTATGATTGAGCAAGCCTGGTAAAGCAAGTTGTAACGCAGAAGGAAGCAAGAGAGAGGGAGAAGAAAGCAGACAACAGCCAGTTGCTCAGGGGCTTGATAGGAGCCCTCTAGGGGCCTGATTTGCCCCCCACCGGTCGCATGTTTGACACCCCCACTCCAGGTATGCCTGATACCCAAGCTGATTCTTTTTATTATCCTGTGAGGTTCAGTGCACGTGTTTGTAGCATTTGGGAACTTACAGAAAGCAAATCAGTTTGGGGGAGTGACTCTCAGTGGGGATGTTGCAGGCATGAAAAGGATTGAGCATTTAGAGAGCCAGTTTGATGTAGTGTTAAGTGTGCGGACTCTTATCATGGAGAAGCAGGTTTGATTCCCCACTCCTCCACTTGCACCTGCTGGAATGGCCTTGGGTCAGCCATAGCTCTGGCAGAGGTTGTCCTTGAAAGGGCAGCTGCTGGGAGAGCCCTCTCAGCCCCAGCCACCTCACAGGGTGTAGGGTTGCCAATCCCCAGGTGGGGACAGGGGATCCCTGGTTTGGAGGCTCTCCCCCCACTTCAGGGTCATCAGAAAGCGGGGGGGTGTGTGTCTGTTGGGCACTCCATTATTGCCTATGGAGACCCATCCCCATAGGGTATAATGGAGAATTGATTTCTGGGGAGGCTGTTTTTTGAAGTAGTGGCACAAAATTTTCAGCATAGCATCTGATGCCTCTCTTCAAAAAACCTGCCGAGTTTCAAAAGGATTGGACCAGGCGGTCTAATTCTGTGAGCCCTCAAAGAAGGTGCCCCTATCCTTCATTATTTCCAATGGAAGGAAGGCATTTAAAAAGGTGTGCGGTCCCTTTCAATGTGATGGCCAGAACTCCCTTTGGAGTTCAATTATGCTTCTCACAACCTTGCTCCTGGCTAGCCCCACCCCAATGTCTCCTGGCTCCACCCCCAAAGTCCCCAGATATTTCTGGAATTGGACTTGGCAACCCTACCAGGGTGTCTGTTGTGGAGGAGAAGATAAAGGCGATTGGGAGCCACTCTGAGTCTCTGAGGGTATAAATCTGCAATTCTTCTTCATTTCTTCCCCTCCCATCCTGTGGTTTCTCTGCTCAAAGCCCTGCCCTTCCCAGGTTGGTTTTTTTTCTTTTGTTTCCAAACCGCTGTTCAATCGGTATGGTTCTGCACGACAGCATAGTCTGCCAGGAAAGAAAGCAGCCCCCCCTCCATCTTTCTCACCCCCTCTGCAATTTCTGCATTTCCCCTGATTCTGCTGTCCCATTCGTTGCGACGACGTGGGGGCCGCTCAAGGAATAATGTCAAGGGAAAGTCTCTTTCAGCTAAGGCACGACTTTCCGACACTTGTCATTATTCCCTGGTGAGAATCATTATCTTTGCTTTCCCCTTCTCTCTTTCCTGCTGAAAAAGTCAAAGAAAGGGGCAGGAGTGCACAGGAAACATACAAAGGGAGAGGGGGCGGGAAATCAATGTGGTCTCTTTTTCTCTTTTCCTACTGGGCCCTGCACACTGGCTGGGCTAGCAAAGCAGCATCTGAAAAACCTAGAACGGCAGGGAGTAGACAGCAGAGGAGGTGAGTCTGCCTAGCAAGACTCTGAACTTTTAAAATGTGTGTGTGTGTGTTTGTGATAGGGCTGCCAAATCCAATTCAAGAAATATCTGGGGACTTTGGGGGTGGAGCCAGGAGACTTTGGGGGTGGAGCCAGAAGACATTAGGGCGGAGCCAGGAACAAGGGTGTGACAAGCATAATTGAACTCCAAAGGGAATTCTGGCCATCACATACATACATACATACATACATTCATTCATTCATTCATTCATTCATTCATTCATTCATTCATTCATTCATTCATTCATTCATTCATTCATTTAATTTGATTTATATCCCGCCCTCCCCACCGAAACAGGCCCAGGGCGGCTCACAACATAAAATCCCACAAACAAATTAATAAGTATTAAAATTACACATTCGGTAATAAAATAGATATACAATGATTAAAACAGTTAAAACAGAAAAACAGAATATTGAGCTGGTGCTATTCTGGCGGCGACGGCCTTCTTCCACTTCTCTTAAGTACCGGTGCCAAGTCAATTGAATGCCAGCCGGAAGAGGACAGTCTTGTAGGCCTTGCGGAACTGCACAAGGTTCCGCAAGGCCCTCACTTCATCTGGCAGTTGGTTCCACCAGCAGGGGGCTACGACTGAGAAGGCCCTGTCTCTAGTTGATTTCAATCGGGTCTCCTTAAAGGCACCGCACACCTTTAAAGGCGCCGCACACCTTTTAAATGCCTTCCTTCCATAGGAAATAATGAAGGATAGGGGCACCTTTTTTGGGGGGGGGGCTCATAGAATGGGACCCCCTGGTCCAATCCTTTTGAAACTTGGAGGGTGTTTTGAGAAGAGTCACTGGATGCTATGCTGAAAATTTGGTGCCTCTACCTCAAAACAGCCCCCCCCCAGAGCCCCAGATACCCACGATCAATTCTCCACATAGGAATCTGTCTTCATAAGGAATGATGGAGTGGCCAGCAAAGATTTCCCTCCCCTCCCCCTGCTTTCTGATGACCCTGAAGTGGGGGGAGGGCCTCCAAACCAGGGGATCCCCTGCCCCCACCTGGGGATTGGCAACCCTAGTTTGTGAAGCCAGCAAATCCTTGCAAGGATACATCCATAAGACAGCCCAGTCCAAGACCACAGATGGCCGTAAAGGACAGAAACCAGCACTTTGAATGGGACTAGTCAGAAACTTGGGTTGCCAAGTTCCCCGCTTCTGGCAGGGGAATTTTTCTCACATGTCATCCAGAAGTGACATATTGCACTGGGCACGTCACACAGGATGCTCTAGGAAGTCACTTGAAACTCTGTGGTTTCATGGGGCGGGGACACTTTAGCCATTTGTGGGACAACTCTTTGAGTTTCCCCCCAAATTGCTAGAGAGTCCTTGCGTGAAATCATAGAGTTTTAAATGACTTCGTAGAGCATCCTACACAGTGTATCTGGTGCAATACGTCACTTCTGGGTGACATCATCACACCACATGACGACAGGCTCTTTGGGGGGTGGGGATTGCCCTGGCGGCTGCCTCCCTGCCGGCGGATTGGGGCCTGCCAAACCGGGGTATCCCCCGCCCCCAGCAGGAACACGGGAGCCCTATCAGACACTAAGTGGAAGCCAGTGGTGCTTCTTCAGGAATGGTGGTGCATCTTTGTCACATCTGTGTACCCATTAAAATCTAGTCCGCCCTCATCTGCAGGAGGATGTTACTCCTATCATATTTACCAATTTAGTGTAGTGGTTAAGTGCGTGGACTCTTATCTGGGAGAACCGGGCTTGGTTCCCCACTCCTCCACCTGCTGGAATGGCCTTGGGTCAGCCATAGCTCTTGTAGGAGTTGTCCTTGAAAGAGCAGCTTCTAGAAGAGCTCTCTCAGCCCCACCTATCTCACAGGATGCCTGTTGTGGGGGGGGGGGAAGGTAAAGGAGATTGTAACCACTCAGATTCAGAGTATGCAGCAGGATATAAATCCAATTTCTTCTTCTTCTTCTTTTCTTCTTCTTCTTCTTTTTTCTTCTTCCCTCTTTCAGTATTTGTACTCTGCTTTTCTCCCTGGGTGGAGACCCACACCGGGTTACAAAAATTTGTTAAAAATACAATTTAAATAAATACAGTTTTAAACAAACGGATACAGAGACTCAAATAATAACGGGTGATAGACCTGGTCCCACACTCTGGAGGCCAGGTCTCCTACCTATTGTAAGAGAAGTCGTGTTGAGGAGGAAGAATCTCGAAGCATCTCTGATGTTCCTCTCTGTGTCAGATGGCATGATAGGAATATAATGACCTCCTAGACCAGGGGTGGCCAAACCATGGCTTGGGAGCCACATGTGGCTCTTTCGCACATATTGTGTGGCTTTCGAAGCTCCCACCACCCCGCTGGCCAGCTTGGAGAAGGCTTTGGTATCTTTTAATCACTTCTCCAAGCCAAGCCAGGCAGCGGCTTGGAGAATGCATTTAAAGTTGCTCTCTTTACTCCTCTCCCCACCTTTCTCCCTCCCTCCCTCAAACATGTGACATTCATGTCTTGCAGCTCTTAAGAACATCTGGCGTTTGTGTCGTTCTTACATTAAGCAAGTTTGGCCACCCCTGTCCTAGAAAGTGTTCCCTATAAGTTGTGCCTGTGAGCAGGCACTCTTTAACACAGGAAGCTCACCTCAGCAGCAGTCTGGAGCTGTTCAGAGTCTTGCACCGCCCATTGCCCAATTTAAGACCGCCCAAGCAAAAAGAAGTCACAGGCAAGACAGCAATGGGAAACAAACTCTGACCAAAAATACATGAAGGGAAAGGGTAGGAGGGGGTTGCAATTTCGACTGTATTGCTTCAAGAAAACTTTTATTATTATTATTCTTTTGCCTTAAGTTACCTGTGCTTCAAATAACCACTCTACACAATATAGTTTCAGCATTTGCTTTTGTAATTTATTGTTCGTTCTGCTCCATCGTGGTTTTTGTTTCCTGCTGCCATTTGAAGATTACAGCAGTTACCTTCTGCTCAGTGGGGGATGGAAATTGGTGAGAACATTGTGATCTCTTTTATTGTTTTGTGATTGTAGGGTTTGCCAGGCAATCCAGGGAAAGGGGGCCTCCAGGAAAACCGGTATGTCATTCCTCTCTCCCCCATCCCTCCCTTTTCTCTCAGCACCTTTTGATGTTCAGGAGAACCCTATGTCGGGTGCAAGATAGCCTTCTTTCCTGTAGGCCAATGTCCTAAATGATCAGTAAATTATTATTATTATTATTATTATTATTATTATTATTATTATTATTATTATTATTATTATTATTATTATTATTATTATTATTATTTTCACATTTGATAAATCACCCCATCCCGGATAGCGCCAGGCTCAGGGCAATGTGCAACATTAAAAAATACATATATATAAAATCAGTTACATTTAAAAAAAATTACATATGATTCCAAATATATGATGCCAAACGACTCTCAGACACCAATGTCTGGATAGCCCTTTCTCATGCTCCGTTAGTGGCATGGACACTATTTCTGTCCAGCAAGAAGACCTTTAGCAACCTCCCAACGAGGGTTGCCAGGTCAGTGCTGGAAAATACCTGGACACTTTGGGGGTGGATGCAGGAGAGGGCGGGGTTTGGGGAAGGGAGGGGCCCCAGCATGGGACAACGCCCTGGAGTCCACCCTTCCGAGCAGCCATTTTCCCCAGGGGAGCTGATCTCTGCCGACTGGAGATTAGCTGTAAAAGCGGGAGATCTCCAGGCCCCACCTGGAGGCTGGCAACCCTACCGCTATTACACATTTATACCATTCACTTGTGTCTGGTGTGCGGTTGATCTCTTTAACAAGCTGGAGACTGTTTTGCCTTTGAGTGTGCCTTCTGAGAGCCCAGTTTGGTGTAGTGGTTAAGTGTGCGGACTCTTATCTGGGAGAACCGGGTTTGATTCCCCGCTCCTCCACTTGCAGCTGCTGGAATGGCCTTGGGTCAGCCATAGCCCTGGCAGAGGTTGTCCTTGAAAGGGCAGCTGCTGTGAGAGCCCTCTCAGCCCCACCCACCTCACAGGGTGTTTGTTGTGGGGGGGGAGGTAAAGGAGATTGTGAGCCGCTCTGAGACTCTTCGGAGTGGAGGGTGGAATATAAATCCAATATCTTCTTCTTCTCAGAAACTGGTCTTCGAACTGGGATAAAATGGAGGTGTTTTGGTTTTGTTTTTTTTCTCTCCAGGGCGCTTCCCCTCTCCTTTCTCCTGGTGATATCAGCCTCTTGGTTAAGGTACGGATCCTTGGAGGTGCCTAAAATGCAATATATACCATGGGTGCAGTCACACAGACTAAATAATGCACTTTCAATCCACGTTCAATGTACTTTCCAGCTGGTTTTTGCCAGTTCATGCCCATCCAATAAAGCAGAGGGATTTTCAGTCTATGGGGCTTCCCTACTGTTTGGAGAGTCAGTTTGGTGTAGTAGTGAAGAGTGCGGACTCTTATCTGGGAGAACCAGGTTTGATTCCCCATTCCTCCACTTGCACCTGCTGGAATTGCCCTGGGTCAGCCATAGCTCTTACAGAGGTTGTCCTTGAAAGGGCAGCTGCTGTGAGAGCCCTCTCCAAGGTGTCTGTTGTGGAGGAGGGAGGTAAAAGAGATTGTGAGCCGCTCTGAGACTCTTCGGAGTGGAGGGCGGGATATAAATCCAATATCTTCATCTACCTCACAGGGTGTCTGTTGTGGGGGAGGAAGGTAAAGGAGATTGTGAACTGCTCTGAGACTCTTCGGAGTGGAGGGCGGGATATAAATCCAATATCTTCATCTACCTCACAGGGTGTCTGTTGTGGGGGGAGGGGAAGGTAAAGGGGATTGTGAGCCCCTCTGAGGCTCTTTGGAGTGGAGGGCGGGATATCAATCCAATATCTTCATCTACCTCACAGGGTGTCTGTTGTGGGGGGAGGAAGGTAAAGGAGATTGTGAGCCACTCTGAGACTCTTCGGAGTGGAGGGTGGGATATAAATCCAATATCTTCATCTACCTCACAGGGTGTCTGTTGGGGGGGGGGGGTAAAGGAGATTGTGAGCCGCTCTGAGACTCTTCGGAGTGGAGGGCAGGATATAAATCCAATATTTTCATCTACCTCACAGGGTGTCTGTTGTGGAGGAGGAAGGTAAAGGAGATTGTGAGCCACTCTGAGACTCTTCGGAGTGGAGGGCGGGATATAAATCCAATATCTATAATACCATATTTTACCAAACTTGTAGGTAATCCCATCTGACTCACCCAGAGTAACATCTGTGGATTTCTTCTCTTTATACCCTTTCCCTCTTTTAGGATGTATGCAGTGACTGCCCCCCTGGACCACCTGGACTCCCTGGAATGCCAGGATTCAAGGGTGATAAAGGCACCCAAGGCTTGCCTGGCACAGAAGGACCAGTTGGAAAGATGGTAAGGCCAAATTACATCCCTTACCTTCCTGCTTTCTTCATCGAGACTGGGAGGTCAGTGATTGGATTCAGGCACAGCTCCATTTATTTGCACAGAATCTTCCCCTCCCTCCCCCCAGCTTTACAAGGGATATTGTCTCTTCAGAATATTTGGTGTATAGGTTTGGCATAAACCGCCATCCTTCTTCGACTCAACAGAAACAACCATCCAAACACATGAAGTTGGCTTATACTGAATCAGACCAGGCCTCAGATTCAGCTCCTGAACCTTTCAGAGAGTTCCACCTCCTCCTTCTGAGAGTTCCACCTCCTTGTCCATTGAATAGTATGTGCAGCTGCAGAACAATCCCTGGATGAGCTCCACCACCTATTTTTCTACAAAACGACCCCTGAATCAGACCATTGGTCCATCAAGGGCGATATTGTCTACTCAATAGAAACAACCTCCCAAATGCATGATGATGGCTTATATGAAATCAGACCATTAGTCCATCAAGGGAAGTATTGTCTACTCCAGGGGCGGCCAACGGTAGCTCTCCAGATGTTTTTTGCCTACAACTCCCATCAGCCCCAGCCAGCATGGTCAATGGCTGGGGCTGATGGGAGTTGTAGGCAAAAAACATCTGGAGAGCTACCGTTGGCCACCCCTGGTCTACTCAATAGAAACAACCTCCCAAATACATGAAGTTGGCTTATACTAAATCAGACCATTGGTCCATCAAGGGCAATATTGTCTACTCAATAGAAACAAGCTCCCAAATGCATGATGCTGGCTTAAACTGAATCAGACCATTGGTCCATCAAGGGCAGTATTGTCTACTCAATAGAAATAACCTCCCGAACACATGAAGTTGGCTCATACTAAATCAGACCATTGGTCCATCAAGGGCAATATTGTCTACTCAATAGAAGCAGCCTCCCAAATGCATGATCTTGGCTTAAACTGAATCAGACCATTGGTCCATCAAGGGCAGTATTGTCTACTCAATAGAAATAACCTCCCGAACACATGAAGTTGGCTTATACTAAATCAGACCATTGGTCCATCAAGGGCAATATTGTCTACTCAATAGAAACAAGCTCCCAAATGCATGATGTTGGCTTAAACTGAATCAGACCATTGGTCCATCAAGGGCAGTATTGTCTATTCAATAGAAATAACCTCCCGAACACATGAAGTTGGCTTATACTGAATCAGACCGTTGGCCCATCAGGGGTAGTATTGTCTACTCAGACTGGCAGCTGCTTTCCAAGGTTTCAAGCAAGGTCTTTCATATCACCTACTGGTACTTTCAGCGGAAGTGCCAGGGATTGAACCTGGGACCTTCTGCATGCCAAGCAGATGGTCTACCACTGAACCACAGCTCTTTCCCTCTGACCTTGAGGCAACTGCTATAAATTGATAAATCCCAGGTAATAGTAAACCTGCCCTAGTCCCCTGGGGGCCACAGAGAGAGTTTAACTGTTAAGGCATATCAATGGAAAACAAGGCCATGCATGTCAGTGGCTTGTTGTGATGGTTCAAGAGTCTTTAAGGTCCTTAATTCAGAGTCTGAAAGAGGGTTTAAGGGGGGATTGGATAAACATGTGGAGCAGAGATCCATCAGTGGCTATTAGCCACAGGGCTGGAACTCTCTGTCGGGGGCAAGTGATGCTCTGTATGCTTGGTATTTGGTGCTTGGTGGGAGGGCTTCTAGTGTCCTGGCCCCACTGGTGGACCTCCTGATGGCACCTGGGTTTTTTGGCCAGTTGTGTGTCACCAAGAGTTGGACTGGATGGGCCATTGACTTGACCTAACATGGCTTCCCTTGTGTTCTTATGTTCTCTTAGGGTAATGCATCATTCATCCTGACATCTCTAGATTTTTTTTGGGGGGTGGGGATGTAGGAATAGTCAGTCATGCACAGCAATATTGTGAGCCTCATATGGCCGAGGACCTGCCTACCTTAGGGACCGCCTCTCTCCATGTGTTCCCCAGAGAGCACTGAGATCCAGCTCCCAAAGTCTTCTAAAAATCCCTGGACCAAAGGAGGCCACACTGAAAGTAACAAGGGAGCAGGCCTTCTCAATAATGGCTCCCCACTGGTGGAATCAGCTACCGGAGGAAGTGCGAGCCCTGCGGGGCCTTAACCAATTCCGCAGGGCTTACAAAACTACCCTCTTCCAACAAGCTTATTGGGAACTCTGAATGTGACATCTAGCCATCTGGATAGACATCCCACTGAATGTAGCACCTTTAATTTACTATGGTTTTATAATTTTTATGTAACTTTTAAACTGTATTTTAACTGTATCTTTTAAGAATTGTATAACTGATCATGGTATATACCATGTCCTGTTAGCCGCCCTGAGCCTGCTCCGGCGGGGAGGGTGGGATATAAATAATAATAATAATAATAATAATAATAATAATAATAATAATAATAATAATAATAATAATAATAATAATAATTATTATTATTATTATTATTATTATTATTATTATTATCATTATTATCTGCTCTTGCTGAGAACTAGGCCTAATAAACGTTGTTCAGCTTCCACCTAAACAAGTCATTCTGAATGAAACGCTATGCATTAATTTTACACACTCCTGCACCGGCTTATGTATCTTGGTTCAGAGTACGTGAATCAGCTGGCAAGTTACATATTCAAATTACACGCTCGGTGAACAAATATTGAGCAAGCAACAAATAAGAAAACACACGCCTGAGCAGGAAGCCTGAAGAAAGGGAAGGCAGTAGCGGAGCCTCCCGTTCTTTTTCATGCAATAACGTTGCAGCTTTGTATTTTCCAAAAACACCTTCCGTCAGCTCATGAGAAGCTGTTTTCTGAGCTTCTGCCAAACTAACATTCTTTCTCCTTTACTAAACAATGTCCTCCGTGGAAGTAGGGTTGCCAATCCCCAGGTGGGGGCAGAGGATCCCCTGGTCTGAAGACCCTCCCCCCGCTTCAGGGTCGTCAGAAAGCGGGGGGAGGGGAGGGAAATGTCTGCTGGGAATGCTATTATTTCCTATGGAGATTTATTCCCATAGAAAATCATGGAGAATTGATCCGTGGGTATCTGGGGCTCTGGGGGGGGTCTGTTTTTTGGGGTAGAGGCACCAAATTTTCAGTGTAGCATCTAGTGCCTCTCCCCAAAATACCCCCCAAGTTTAAAAAAGATTGGACCAGGGGGTCCAATTCTATGAGCCTCAAAAGAAGGTGCCCCTATCCTTCATTATTTCCTATGGAAGGAAGGAATTGAAAAGGTGTGCTGTCCCTTTAAATGTGATGGCCAGAACTCCCTTTGGAGTTCGATTATGCTTGTCACAGCCTTGATCTTGGCTCCACCCCTCATGTCTCCTGGCTCCACCCCCAAAGTCCCCAGATATTTCTTGAATTGGACTTGGCAACCCTACGTGGAAGTGAGCTTTGGTTATACACAGAGTAGGATCTCTTGTACTCAGGGCTATTTTTGTAGCAGGGCTTCTTTGCATAATAGGCCACATGCCCCTGATGCAGGCAATCCTCCAAGAGCTTACAGTAGGCCCTGTAAGAAGAGCCCTCTAAGCTCGTGGCTACATTGGGGGAGGGGATGGCCTAATATGCAAAGGAGCTCCTGCTACCTCACAGGATGTCTGTTGTGGGGGAGGAAGGGAAAGGAGATTGTGAGCCGCTCTGAGAGTCTTTGGAGTGGAGGGCGGGATATAAATCCAATCTCTTCATCTACCTCACAGGGTGTCTGTTTGGGGGGGGGGGGGAGGTAAAGGAGATTGTGAGCCGCTCTGAGACTCTTCGGAGTGGAGAGCGGGATATAAATCCAATATCTTCATCTACCTCACAGGGTGTCTGTTGTGGGGGAGGAAGGGAAAGGAGATTGTGAGCCGCTCTGAGACTCTTTGGAGTGGAGGGCAGGATATAAATCCAATATCTTCATCTACCTCACAGGGTGTCTGTTGTGGGGGAGGAAGGGAAAGGAGATGGTGAGCCGCTCTGAGACTCTTTGGAGTGGAGGGCAGGATATAAATCCAATATCTTCATCTACCTCACAGGGTGTCTGTTTGGGGGGGGGGGGAGGTAAAGGAGATTGTGAGCCGCTCTGAGACTCTTCGGAGTGGAGGGCGGGATACAAATCCAATATCTTCATCTACCTCACAGGGTGTCTGTTTGGGGGGGGGGGGGAGGTAAAGGAGATTGTGAGCCGCTCTGAGACTCTTCGGAGTGGAGAGCGGGATATAAATCCAATATCTTCATCTACCTCACAGGGTGTCTGTTGTGGGGGAGGAAGGGAAAGGAGATTGTGAGCCGCTCTGAGACTCTTTGGAGCGGAGGGCGGGATATAAATCCAATATCTTCATCTTCTTCTTAAAAAAGTACAATTCTGCCTTTTGAAAGTTGCTGTAGTCAGTACTTCTGCCCTTCCCCTTATAGTTTCATTTCTGCTCCTTGAACCTTGAATTCGTTAATAAGAAAGTTGGCATAGAGATATGCTGAATTGTAATTTGATCCCTTGAACCTAACTTTTCACCCCCACACTCCAAGGAGGCTTCCTTAAAGCTCTGTTAGGTGGTAAAGCCAGAGATTGCCTGTAAAGCAGTCTGGATTTAGACCCCAAATCTAATTCAGTCACTACACACAATGCCTTATGATAATCAAATTTAGCTTGGCGTTCATTCAAATAATGGGAAGTGAAGTGACATCATCATCTTAAAGGCAGACAAAAGTGGCAAGGTGTGAGCTTTTGGGAGCCGCTGCTCACTTCTTCAGGTATCAGGTGATTCACGAAAGCTCAAATTTTGTTAGTCTTGAAGGCGCTCCTGGACTCGCACTCTTTTCTGCTGCTCCGGGCAGATTAACAGGGTGGCCCATCTTGGTCTAAGAACATAAGAGAAGCCATGTTGGATCAGGCGAATGGCCCATCCAGTCCAACACTCTGTGTCACATAAGAACATAAGAGAAGCCATGTTGGATCAGGCCAATGGCCCATCCAGTCCAACAATCTGTGTCACATAAGAACATAAGAGAAGCCATGTTGGATCAGGCCAGTGGCCCATCCAGTCCAACACTCTGTGTCACATAAGAACATCAGAGAAGCCATGTTGGATCAGGCGAATGGCCCATCCAGTCCAACACTCTGTGTCACATAAGAACATAAGAGAAGCCATGTTGGATCAGGCCAATGGCCCATCTAGTCCAACAATCTGTGTCACATAAGAACATAAGAGAAGCCATGTTGGATCAGGCCAGTGGCCCATCCAGTCCAACACTCTGTGTCACATAAGAACATCAGAGAAGCCATGTTGGATCAGGCGAATGGCCCATCCAGTCCAACACTCTGTGTCACATAAGAACATAAGAGAAGCCATGTTGGATCAGGCCAATGGCCCATCCAGTCCAACAATCTGTGTCACATAAGAACATAAGAGAAGCCATGTTGGATCAGGCCAGTGGCCCATCCAGTCCAACACTCTGTGTCACATAAGAACATAAGAGAAGCCATGTTGGATCAGGCGAATGGCCCATCAAGTCCAACACTCTGTGTCACGCAGTGGCAAAAAATTTTATATATACACACACACTGTGGCTAATAGCCACTGATGGACCTCTGCTCCATATTTTTATCTAAACCCCTCTTGAAGGTGGCTATGCTTGTGGCCGCCGCCACCTCCTGTGGCAGTGAATTCCACATGTTAATCACCCTTTGGGTGAAGAAGTACTTCCTTTTATCCGTCTTAACTTGGCTGCTCAGCAATTTCATTGAATGCCCACGAGTTCTTGTATTGTGAGAAAGGAAGAAAAGGACTTCTTTCTCTACTTTCTCCATCCCATGCATTATCTAGTAAACCTCTATCATGTCACCCCGCAGTCGACATTTCTCCAAGCTAAAGAGGCCCAAGCGTTTCAACCTTTCTTCATAGGGAAAGTGTTCCAGCCCTTTAATCATTCTAGTTGCCCTTTTCTGCACTTTCTCCAATGCTATAATATCCTTTTTGAGGCTATCATGTTTACTGTCTTTCAGGGAGAGCCTGGACCGAGAGGTCATCCCGGACCACCTGGTGTCGAAGGTCCCAAGGTTAGTTAATATTCAGTCTCCAAATCCAACGGATATATTTTTTCAAATGACTTGAAAGAACCGAAAGACAAAGTAAAAATCTCAACTATATTGGGTGAAGAGCTTCCGATTGTACCGGGTTTGATTCCCCACTCCTCCTCATGCACCTGCTCGATGTGACCTTGAGTCAGTCACGGTTCTTGAAAGAGCTGTTCTGTCAAGAGCAGTACTCCTAGAGCTCTCTCAGCCCCATTTACCTCAGAGGGTGTCTGTGGTGAGGAGAGGAAGGGAGGGGGAAGAGATTGTAAGGCACTTTGAGACTCCGAATGAAAGGCGGGGAATAAATCCAATCTCCTCTTCTTCTTCTAGAGCCAGTTTGGTGTAGTGGTTAAGTGTGTGGACTCTTATCTGGGAGAACCGGGTTTGATTCCCCACTCCTCCACTTGCACCTGCTGGAATGGCCTTGGGTCAGCCATAGCTCTCACAGGAGTAGTCCTTGAAAGGGCAGCTGCTGTAAAAGCTCTCTCAGTTCCACCTACCTCATAGGGTGTCTGTTGTGGGGGGGGGGAGAAGGTAAAGGAGATTGTGACCACTCTGAGACTCTAAGATTCAGAGTATAGGGTGGGATATAAATCCAATTTCTTCTTCTTTTTCATCAGGACATCCTTTTTTGTACTCCTGCTGGTTTTTAGCAGCCGTGTTTATACGAATTCGTGATACACTGCCCACCTTGATATATCTTGATTTGTTTTAACTGATTATCTGTGTTTTTGATATTTATTGCTCTAATTTCATGTATATTTATCAGTTTGTGTTACTGGTAGCCATCTTGGGACTCAATAGAGTGAGAGTGTGGCATACAGATGCCATAACTTAATACATAAACATGCGGAAGCCAGTTCAAGGATGTTTGGTTTAAAAGCACTGTTTATGTATTTTTAAATAAATAATTGTTTTATTTGTCACTAGGGTCCTAAGGGAGACCGTGGAACAATGGGAGAGGCTGGTCTGAAGGGTGAGCAGGTAATAGAAGGCCTCCTTGAAACCATCTTCCTTGTTCTTGCCTCAAAGAGCCAGTTTGGTATAGTGGTTAAGCGTGTGGACTCTTATCTGGGAGAACCGTGTTTGATTCCCCACTCCTCCACTTGCATCTGCTAGAATGGCCTTGGGTTAGCCATAGCTCTCGTAGGAGTTGTCCTTGGAAGGGCAGCTTCTGGGAGATCGCCCTCAACCCCACTCACCTCACAGGGTGTTTGTTGTGGGGGAGGAAGGTAAAAGAGAATGTGAGCCACTCTGAGGCTCTGGCTGGTTTCACACTATGAATTTGACACAATTTTATCCCGTTCAGAAAGAAATCCACTAAAATCCGGGCAATCAGATAGCTGCTGCTGAATGGCAGAATCCCGGCAACAGTCGGCGGTTGCCCATTCACACTGCTAGCCCAGCTCAAGCACAGACCCGCTGCAGAAAGGGTTGTCTCTTTAAAAAAGGCTGTCATGTGTGCGCTCAATTGGAGAAGCAGAGAAGCGCACCTCGGAGAGGGGCGAGGGGAACCCCCCCCCCCCCGACCTTGCCCGAAAAGGCTTGGCGCGATCACACAGCTCTTTCACTTATGAGTTACCCCGGGGCATTTAAACAACAGCTGATTTTGCGACCCACATACAATTCAGGGGGATGATACCGGGAAAATCCAGGTAGCTTTTTAATGCGGATGGGAGGCATCTGGAGATGGGGTGAGAATGGGTGCAGCTCAGAGGGCAGATGTGCAAGTGGGATCGTGCACTTTTAATCCGAATGGGAGGCATATCATATCATATCAATTTTATTTATATCCCGCCCTCCCCACCGAAGCAGGCTCAGGGCAGCTAACAACACAATCAATACATTAGCTTTACAAGGTATTTAGGCAAACTAATTAACACATTAATTAAAATTCGACTAAAACTCTAAAATCAATAAATTTAATAAAATTAACATACTGGTGTTATTATTCAGATGGCGAATTTCATTAGCAGTTTCCCCCTTAGTCGGTGAAGGCCAATCGAAAGAGGGTGGTCTTGCAGGCCCTGCAGAACTGTTCAAATTCTCGCAGGGCCCGCATATCCTCTGGAAGCTGGTTCCATAGGCGTGCAGCCATAGCAGAGAAAGCCCGGTCACGGGTGCTCTGCAGCTTTACCTCTCTCGGCCCGGGGATAGTTAGCAAGTTCTTCCCAGCTGACCTCAGCGCTCTCTGGGGCTCATATGGAAAGAGACGGTCCCTAAGGTAGGCAGGTCCTCAGCCATATAGGGCTTTAAAGGTGATAACCACCACTTTGTAACGAATCCGGTATATGACTGGCAGCCAGTGCAGTTCACGCAGCCCCGGCTGTATGTGCTCCCACTTTGGGAGCCCCAGCAGCAGTCTAGCAACTGCATTCTGCACCAGCTGCAGCCTCCGGGTTCGGTACGAAGGCAGCCCCATGTAGAGGGCATTACAGTAATCCAATCTCAAGGTGACCATTGCATGAATCACTGTTGCCAGATCCCGACGCTCTAGGAAGGGAGCCAACTGCCTTGCCCGCCTCAGGTGAAAAAAGGCTGACTTGGCAGTGGCTGCTATCTGGGCCTCCATTGATAGTGAAGGCTCCAGTAGAACTCCCAGGCTCCTGACCCGGCACGCCGCTTTCAGCGGCGCCCCGTCGAAGACCGGGAGAGGTATTTCCCCTCCCAGAGCGCCCCGACCCAGGCAAAGGACTTCTGTCTTCGCTGGATTCAATTTCAGCCCACTCAGCCTTAGCAGGGCTAGGCCAGGGCAAATCTCCAGTGTGAAACCATCCTCTGTGATTCAGAGTGGAGGGTGGGATATAAATCCAATTTCTTCTTCTTCTTTTCCTTCTTCTTCTTCCTCCTTTAGGGAGGGACAGTGGCTCAGTGGTAGAGCATCTGCTTGGGAAGCAGAAGGTCCCAGGTTCAATCCCTGGCATCTCCAAAAAAGGGTCCAGGCAAAGAGGTGTGAAAAACCTCAGCTTGAGACCCTGGAGAGCCGCTGCCAGTCTGAGAAGACAATACTGACTTTGATAGACCAAAGGTCTGATTCAGTATAAGGCAGCTTCATCTGTTCATATGTTCCATCAAATACAACACAGCCTGGCATGTGCATTTGATGTCCTTAGGCAAGATACTGACCACACAGAGCAGCAGTAAGAATTAGCTGCGCAAGAGAAAACTGAACAATATTAAGACATCTCATTTGTATTGGTACTAAGTGTTTTGGGCAGAGTTGCCAGGCTTGGAAGGGTGGTGAAGATGTGGGTGGCGTCTTGTGTGCCATATTGTCGCTTTTGAGGTGGGGAGGGGAAAACCAAAAGTGATGTTACCACTCTAGGAATTGGCAGAAACTCTATGGTAAAACCACAGTTTCTGATGATTCCTAGAGCCTTGTGACATTCCTTCTGGGTGTTCCCTGGAAGTGATGTCACGCCGTAGTGATGCTGGCAGGGTTGTTGTTTTTTTTAAATGTTTTCTCCTGCTGCCTCTTGGGGCAGCGGCAGGATTGCTGACAGTAGGGGACCACTCTACTTCTAGAAGGAAAATTTTAGATAAAAATTAGGTTTCCGAAGCCATATGTGAGCCAGCATTTTGCACAATCGGCGATTATTCAGTTTCAGTTTCAGTTTGCTTTATTACGGTCCATGACCAAATACACAGCACAATGCAGGCCAACAACAGCCACATAAAAATTGTGAAAATCAAGATGGACCTAAATAGGTGAAACGTAAGACATTTAAAAAAATAAATGTGAAAATGAAATATAGGACATTAGTATGAATAATGAGATATGACAAATAATGCAGTAGTGGTCAAACATCTTCTAGCTTAATAAATATAGTACATATAATAAAAAAAATTAAAAATGATAGAGCTCCAGAAAAAAAAAATTAACTAGAATACACTGGTTGAAATTACAATCTGTTGCCTCGACATTAACTTGTAAGAACCATAAAACGCAATCGGCGATTATTCAATGGAAGTGCCCGCCCCCCCTTAACGGGGATCATCAACTAATGCTGCCTTATCCTTTGAAAGAATATTCATTCTAGTTGTATCCAATTGTAGATTTGGTGAATGATTGTTTTCTTCCTCCTTGTGAGAGCCTTTTATGGTCCTCCACTTGGATTAAAGAGCAAACTAGGAGAGGAGGGTTAATCTCCAATTGTCTTTTTAAACAGTGCGCGGACACTTTTAAAAGTACGCGGACTCTTATCTGGGGAGAACAGGTTTGATTCCCCACTCCTCCACTTGCAGCTGCTGGAATGGCCTTGGGTCAGCCAAAGCTCTTGCAAGAGTTGTCCGTGAAAGGGCAGCTTCTGGGAGACTTCTCTCAGTCCCACTGACCTCTCAGGGTGTCTGTTGGGAGGGGGAAGGTAAAGGAGATTGTAAGCCGCTCTGAGACTCTGAGGTTCAGAGTGAAGGGTGGGGTATAAATCCAATATCATTGTCGTCGTCATCATCATCATCATCATCATCATCATCATCATCATCATCATCATCATCATCATCATCATCTTCATCAATTATGCTAGAGCCATGATTCATGCGCATTAGGATTGCCAGGTCCCAACTGGCAGCTGATGGGGGGGATGCTTGGGCCTTTCCAGGATCTTCTCCCACAGCGCAAAACAAGCATGGCATGATGACATCACCCAGAAGTGACGTCATCACATCACCAACGTTGCGGGGGTGACATTCCATTTTTTGGGCAAAACTATGGTTGGTCGCTG
This sequence comes from Heteronotia binoei, assembly GCF_032191835.1. Classification (NCBI taxonomy): domain Eukaryota; kingdom Metazoa; phylum Chordata; class Lepidosauria; order Squamata; family Gekkonidae; genus Heteronotia; species Heteronotia binoei. The sequence goes on from NC_083229.1 coordinate 13,292,917, forward strand.
ATTTTACCATAGAGTTTTGCCCCCAAAAACTGGAGCGTTGCCACATGACGTTGGCGATCTGATGGCATCGCTTTTAGGTGACATCATCATGTTACTTTTCAGGCCATCTGGGGGTGGGATTTCCCCTGTGTTGGCCAGCGTCGGAGAAGTGCACTGCAAAAGCGGTTTCTCCCAACCCTGGCAGGGGGGCTGGCAACCATGGAGCTCATAGAGTTCACCCAACCCAGTTCTTTGGCATTTTACCACTTCAGTCCTTGCCATCCTACACAAGATATTTAATGATTCTTCATAATGCTAGGGCATTTGGTCTAGCTCATAGGTTTCCAACACCTGGCTAGGGGCCAAATCAGGGCCCCAGAGGGCTCCTGTCAGACCCCCGAGCAACTGGTTGCCACCTGCTTCCTTCTCCCTCTCTCTTGCTTCCTTCTGAATCACAGCTTGCTTCACAAGGCTTGCTCAATCACACAGGAGCTACAGAGGAAATACTCTGTTTTCTCCATTGGCTGAGGTTCCTCCCATAGGGAGGAAGGGGGAAGGGAGAGTTTGCTTTGCCAGGCTCTCTCAATCGCACAGCCAAGCTACTGAGCAAAGCCTCTCTTCCTTCTGTTGGCTGAGGCTCCTCCCCCTCCTGGTCCCCTGGGGAGGGAAGGAAGGAACCAGAGCTTCCTTTGTGCAATTCCCTGGATCCCATGGGAGAAATACAAAGAAAGCAGCTTTAAGACCAACAAGTGCTAATGTTTTAAGCATGCTTTATTTTAAGTTTTTTTTTAAAAAAAATTAATTGTATTTGTGTCCTTTATAAAGTTTATATCTCTGCTACCTCTTCTTAAAGAGGTGTGGCCTAATATGTAAATGAGTTCCTGCTGGGCTTTTTCTACCAAAAAAGCTCTGCATATACAAATAGTTCTTATGGTCTGGGTAAAATTGATACTTTATCTCATAAAATTCTGGAATGTTCCTTTTATACCGTTTTTAGGAAATGGTGGGTTTAACCTCTTTTTATCACATTTCTCATTTAGCAATTTGCAAAAGGATGTTATCCCTTACCTCATGCTAGTCAGTGATCCAAATATGACCTTATTGGTTGTTAAATTCCTGTATATTGTATTTTCCTTCAGAAACTAATTGAGTAATCTTTTAGTCATTGCTCAAGATCTGTTGATCAGAGGAGCTGTGAAAAAGAAAGCAAAAGGAAGGGAGGAAAGGCTCTGTTAGACACATTTGTGTAAAATGTATGCTAAGCCTCATTCGGGCTTAGCACTCGGGCCTTTTCCGTTGCGGCCCCACAACTCTGGAACCAACTCCCAGAGGAGGTGCGGGCCCTGCGGAACTTAGACCAGTTCCGCAGGGCCTGCAAGACCGCCCTCTTCAAACAGGCGTTCACCAATAACTGAATTAATGTTTACCGCCAGATTAATAACGTTTACCGCCAGTGTTAATTTAGGAATGTTTTAATTAATTATTGACTATTGACTGGTTTTAATGTGAATTTTAATGTGAATTTAATGTTTTTATTATTGTATTGTCTACTTGAAATGCTGTTAGCCGCCCTGAGCCTGCTTCGGCAGGGGAGGGCGGGATATAAATAAAATTTTACATTACATTACATTACATTACATTACATTCGCTCAGCTAACCTTGCACTGTTTCTTGACACATCCTTTAGTTCCAAAAACGTATGTGGATAGGAGGGATTTGTGGTTGCAGCAGACACCGTCATGTTCTGGAAACCTGTGCAGGAAATTACAGGATCAGGATTGTTTCTATTCGGGAGTCCAACTCCCCTGTTTGCTGCCTAGTTGAAAAAGCCTTTTTAGAAGATCCATGGGCATTTGTGAACGGAATTGAAATGTAAAAGTAAAGGCTGCTGTTCTCTTCTGCAGGGCCATCCTGGTATACCTGGCTTCTTGGGCTCACCTGGAAACCCAGGCCCACCTGTAAGATCCTTTTGAATATATTTCCCCCCCCCCCTGCATTAAAAAAAGTGATCCGTTGTTTTGCATGTTTCTTTATAATGTTGTGTGCTGTCTACTCTGGAAAAAACAACAAGAACATTTCATTGGGGACTAGAGTGTTCCTTTTCTAGCTGGAAGGAAAAAGAAGAGCTGGAGGAGGGAGGGAGGGAGAGAAGGAAGGAAGGAAGGAAGGAAGGAAGGAAGGAAGGAAGGAAGGAAGGAAGGAAGGAAGGAAGGAAGGAAGGAAGGAAGGAAGGAAGGAAGGAAGGAAGGAAGGAAGGAAGGAAGGAAGGAAGGAAGGAACTTTAAGGGCATCTATTAGGGCATCACAGAAGCAAACTTTAACAATTGTGCCTTCGAAAAGCAATCCCTATTTATTTGTGGTTCAGCATAAGAGATCTGTACGTTTATTAAAATTATTTTCATCCCGTCCTTCTCCGTACAGACCCAAGGCAGCTTACACAAATTGAGATCAACAGAAGCAGCCAAAAACCCACACTTACAACACCAGAAACAAACCGACTTTAAAACGTAGCCAATTGTACAAAAAGCACTAAAAAGAAATCCAGGCCTGCCTTAGCCTGAAACAATCAAAAAGCGAAAGCCTTCATATATTCTGGAAGGCTATTCCACAAAGAAGAGAGTGGCAGGGAAGTGGTGTTTGTGTGTGCGTGTGTGCGCAGAACTGGATTAACACTTAGGCCAAGTAGGCACTGACCTGGGAACCCCCACAGGCTTAGGGACCCTGTGCTGGCTCCCCCCCTCCAGTTTCCTCCCTGCTTGCAGCCTTTCCAGCCTGTGCACGCAGCCAGCAACTGAGCTGCTCTTTGCCTGGTGTGGCTGCTAGTGGCATCACCATGTTTGCCTCTCTCTTCCTCTCTCCTGCAGCTTAGTAAAAGGGGCTTTGATGAAGGTGGCTGCAGGCTGCAGTGAGGACAATGAGTGATGGGGCGGGCTCTCAGGCTCTGAGATAATTTTTGAGGGGGGGGCCAAGATTTTGGCTGCCTAGGGGCCTCCACAGGGTTTAATCCATCGCTCTGTGTGTGTGTGTGTATCGAATGAATCTGAAACGATGACGAGGTAAACTGCAGACCTGCACTTTTGTAACATATATGATTTCGCTGTGAGTGAAGACTGCTGCTCATTCTCTTTTCCTCTTATGATTCAGGGCTCCGAAGGCCCCCCTGGACCTGTGGGACCTCCAGGGAACCCTGGAGATATAGTAAGTGACTGTCCGGTTTGCAGTTGGTGGTGAAAAGTATGCCATGACAGAGTTGTAGAAGAAGCTCCCACTGGTCAGACCAGTCTCGGTTGCAGTCCCAAGGAAGGCACTCGACACAGATAGCAGGTTCAGCAAACTGTATTGGGTTCAGGCAGGTATCAGAGTCAACAGGCAGTCCAAGAGTCATACACTTACACACAAGTAGAGCCAGGCAGAGGTACAAATACAGAGTCCAAGAGAATAGTCAATACACAGTCCACAGTCATCAGTCCAATAGCCATCCAACAGTACGCCACGCTAGTATCGTCCTTTCCTATCCCACAGTGAACTGGTAGCTGGCTACTGCATTTCTAGTGGCCTTAGCCAATCCCATTACAAATTGGTTAAGTGGCTCACACCTGATGACAATGTACCACCTGCAGTCAAGGATGACTCGATCTCTGGCAGTTCCAATTCTCCTTAAAGGAATAGGACACTAGGGTTTGTAGAATCTTTCGGGCTCAAGTGCCGTGTTCCACTGGAGAAAGTTTTTCTTCCAGGCGTTTCGTTCTCAGCTGCGGAGAACATCCTCAGTGGCGTTACAGTCATAGCAGGTGCTCTGACCTTCTTGGCTGCTGTGCATTGAGTGAGGCCAGGGCTGCTGGAGAGCTGCTATTTCTAGGCTGGAGGGGGTGTGGTGAGAGGGCAATTGGTTTGTGAATGTACCCATTGTTTGGTGGGGATTCCTGGAAGGGTGGCGATAAGGAAACATTCCAGAGAACATTCCAGCACATTCCAGAGAACAATCAGCACAATCAACAACCATCTTCCTTATCTTCACACCCCTTCCAACCCTCCCAGCAATCAACACAGAACAATGGTCACATTCCACAGCCAGTTTCCTTATCACCACAGCTGAGAACGAAACGTCTGGAAGGAAAACTTTCTCCAGTAGAACACGGCACTTGAGCCCGAAAGATTCTACAAACCCTAATGATGATGATGCCAGCCGTGAAAACCTGAAATCTTTGAATAGGACACTGTCATGCCATCCAGTGGCAGTTGACTTACGGCGATCCTGCAGGGTTTCCCAAGACAAGAGAGGCTCATAGGTGGCTTGCCATTGCTCCCTCTTGCCTAGCAACCCTGGACTTCCTTGGTGGTCTCCCATCCTGACCTTGCTTGGCTCCTAAGTTCTTACAAGATCTGGTCTGTTCCGGGCCGTCTAGATCAGGATTCGCTTTGTATTTATTCAAGTAGCTTTTGTAATTCCGAAGAACTGACTGACTGAAGAACTGAGGGAATGGCGGGCAGGAAGAGTCCCAGCCCAGGGAAGCGACAAGCTCTGAAGCACCTTCATTACTGAATTAGACCTTTGATGTATAAAGGTTAACCTGAATGCTGATAGTTGGCCAGGAACTGCCTGCTACATTTTATGCAGCCAAAGAAAGATTTCAGTGAATGATCCATCTAGTCTAGTAGCTTGTTTCACACAGTGGCCCAGTAGATACTCTTGTGAGCAGGGCAGATAGGCCAGAACCTTGCCGTGTTTTGCCACTGAAGAAGGAAGGTGTCGGCAAAGGGTTCATTGGAGTTTCAAGAATGAATAGACTTGTTTCTTTTCCCAAACTAAGTTTCCATTTATTGATTACAACAATGCTACTCTCTACACAGGTTCATTGAAACTGATAACACATAAGGCAAAAGCGTTGGCATTTATGGGCATACATCAAAGACTAGGGGATTTAAGTCACTTCTCATAATAAAGTAACCATTACACACACTCCTTATCTCCAGCCTAGGCAGGCTGTGTCTTCCCCCTGATGGTGTCCTTGCCCGGCACCAGCAGGCGCCTGAGAAGCAGCTGGATGTTTTGCACTTCAAAGACCTTGCTGGCCTTTGGCACCTCAATCACCCCCCTTCCTTCCCCCCTTACATTCTACAATGGCACTGGTGTTAGTAAGGCAAAGATTTACAGGGTTAGTTGGCAGTAAATAAACATTTCAGAATAACAGAGTTTACTACAATGAACACAAGCTGACAGAAGGTCTCTATAGCAGGGGTGGCCAACGGTAGCTCTCCAGATGTTTTCTGCCTACAATTCCCATCAGCCCCGGCCTATGGCTGGGGCTGATGGGAATTGTAGGCAAAAAAACATCTGGAGAGCTACCGTTGGCCACCCCTGCTCTATAGCCGTCATGTGGAACAGTCACGGATGAACCTAACCTACATGAATTTATTTATTCCCTATTCAAAGCCACGTAAACTAGTGGTTATCACCACATCCTTTGGCAGGGATTTCCACAAGCCAGTCGCTCTTTAAGTGAAAAAGTCCCAAAGCTACTGTCTTTCCTGAATCAACTGTTCACCGTCTTCATTATGTGCATGTTTCTTCTAATCTAAATCAAACTCTCTCGTGCTCCTTAGTTGTCTTTAAAAAAACAAGCAAACTGGAAATTCCCTAACATCTTAGCCTTTCCTCATAGGAAATGATCTCATTATGATTTTAGTAGCCCTTTTCCGCAGCTTTTTCTACACAACAAAATCCTTTTGGACATGCCTACCTATGCGCTGTCGCGGAGGTGGTTTCTCACTGCCTTTCTCTTCGGATCTTCTTTGGTGGTCTCCTATTGAAGTATCAACCGTGCTTCGATTGTGAGAGGCTGCCTTCCCTCCCCTTTTTGACGTGCACTGACCAGATCTCAATCTGTCCACACAAGGGGTGGGATTCTAGCAGGAGCTCCTTTGCATATTAGGCCACACACCGCTGATATAGCCAATCCTCCAAGAGCTTACAAGGCTCTTTTTTGAAAGCTCTTGGGGGATTGGCTACATCAGGGGGTGTGGCCTAATATGCAAAGGAGCTCCTGCTAGAATTCCACCCCTGCCCATGATCCATTTCATTTCCTAGGACACTTCCTTCCCAAGGAGCAGAGGAGACCAGGGGTGGAATTCTAGCAGGAGCTCCTTTGCATATTAGGCCACACACCGCTGATGTAGTCAATCATCCAAGAGCTGACAAAGAAGAGCCTTGTCAGCTCTTGGAGGATTGGCTGCATCAGGGGTATGTGGCCTAATATGCAAAGGACCTCCTGCTAGATCTCCACCCCTGGTCCACACCATCAGTCTGCCTACCTCCAGCGTCGTAAAGGACCATGTATCGTAAGCACTTTGGAGAAAAAAAATCCAGATAATGCTTTCCTTGGTCATATGCACTGATTCAGCAGAAGATGAAAAGGGAATTCTTGGATAAATGAATCAGTGTGAAAAAGGTTCTTCAAATGATTCTGGTATCTAATGTTGTAGCCCTCTTGATTCTCCAGATTTCACTCTCTCCCTCCCCAACCCCCACCATGCACTCGTGAATGTTCTGAGATGTTTTCTTACCTGGCTATATATGTTTTGAGAGGAGATATCTGTCTGGACAGCTGGTGAGAACACTGTCACATCTGTAACTCTTTGTCAGGGCAAAGAAGGCCCATCCGGACCCCAGGGACCCCCGGGATTACCTGGACTCCTGGTGAGTATTAAATGCTATTCATTTGTTTAAGAAAATTGATGCCAGTCATTAGAATCATAGAGTTGGAAGGGACCTCCAGGGTCATCTAGTCCAGTGGTCCCCAACCTTTTTGGCCCAAGGGACCAGCCCCAGGACTGGCCCGCCCACTGTGGCCCCACAGCTGGCAGGGTGGGAGCACTGAATTTGGCCTCCCTTTGGCAGGGCCTCCTCTTCCCCGCACCCCTGCGGTGCCTCCCCCGCCTCCCTGCAGTGCCACCTCCTCCCTGTCTCCCCATGGCACCTCCTCCTCCCCCCTCCGTCTGCACAAGTTTAAGGCCAGGGAAGGGGCCGTGAAGCACCTTCTGGCTCTTTAAAGGCTGACCACCCCACCAATCAGCTGAGGGAGGGAGGAGGAGGCACTGCAAGGGGGCAGGGCGGTAAGGTTGTGCGGCACTGCAGGGGGGTGGGGTTGTGTGGTGTGGTTGCTGGCACGTTGTCTGCAGCCTAGAGGTTGGGGATCCCCTCATCTAATCCCTAAGAACATAAGAAAAGTCATGTTGGATCAGGCCAGTGCATCATGTTGGATCAGGCCAGTGGACCATCCAGTCCAGCACTCTGTGTCACTTAAGAACATAAGAGAAGCCATGTTGGATCTGGTCAATGGCCCATCCAGTCCAGCACTCTGTGTCACAGAAGAACATAAGAGAAGCCATGTTAGATCAGGCCAATGGCCCATCCAGTCCAACACTCTGTGTCACATAAGAGAAGCCATGTTGGATCAGGCCAATGGCCCATCCAGTCCAACACTCTGTGTCACATAAGAACATAAGAGAAGCCATGTTGGATCAGGCCACTGGCCCATCCAGTCCAGCACTCTGTGTCACATAAGAAAAGCCATGTTGGATCAGGCCAATGGCCCATCCAGTCCAACACTCTGTGTCACGTAAGAGAAGCCATGTTGGATCAGGCCAATGACCCATCCAGTCCAGCACTCTGTGTCACATAAGAACATAAGAGAAGCCATGTTGGATCAGGCCAATGGCCCATCCAGTCCAACACTCTGTGTCACATAAGAGAAGCCATGTTGGATCAGGCTAATGGCCCATCCAGTCCAGCACTCTGTGTCACACAATGGCCAAAAAAACCCAGGTGCCATCAGGAGGTCCATCAGTTGGGCCAGGACACTAGAAGCCCTCGAGAATCCAACCCTCTACACAATGCAGAAATTCACAAATACCTTTCCCCCCCCCACATACATCCCAGTATCCCTTGCTCCATGCCCAGAAGACACACACACAGAATCCCAGCGATCGCTGCTCTGGGCTGCCTTGCCAAACTGGCCTGGAGAAAAATTGCTGGCTGGCCGCAAAGTGGCAATCCACATTTCCCAGGGCATGTAAGGAAGGGCCACAAGAACGAAGCACTGATGCAGTCCTTGCTGCCCTCCTTCTCATGATCTGTCTAAGTTCACAGAATCAGCATTGCTGCCAAAGGGTCATCTAGCCTCTATTTAAAAACTTCCAAAGAAGGAGAGCCCACCACCACCTCCCGAGGAAGCTTGATCCAGATCCAGCCAGTTTTTCTACAAAATGTTGGACAATCCCTATCCATCCAAAGGTCCTTCTCTCACTAGGGTTGCCAAGTCCAATTCAAGAAATGTCTGGGGACTTTTGGGGTGGAGCCAGGAGACTTTGGGGGTGGAGCCAGAAGCAAGGTTGTGACAAGCATCATTGAACTCCAAAGGGAGTTCTGGCCATCACATTGAAAGGGACCGCACACCTTTTAAATGCCTTCCTTCCATAGGAAATAATGAAAGATAGGGGCACCTTCTTCGGGGATGCATAGAATTGGACCCCCTGGTCCAATCTTTTTGAAACTTGGAGGGTGTTTTGAGGAAAGGCATCAGATGCTATGTTTTAAATCTGGTGCCTCTGCCTCAAAAAACGGCTCCCCCAAAGCCCCAGATACCCACAGATCAATTCTCCATTATTCTCTATGGGAATCGGTCTCCATAGGGAATAATGGAGTGCCCAGCAGACATTTCCCTCCCCTTCCCCACTTTCTGATGATGCTGAAGTGGGGGGAGGGCCTCCAAACTGGGAGATCCCCTGTCTGCACCTGGGGATTAGTAACAACTGAAATAAACCACTGCATTACTTATGCATTGCAAATAATTGCTCCACAGATATTTCTTATATCCTATTCATGTATTCTTCACCAAAATTCTTACAAATGTCCATGAATACAGCACAACTCAAAATACAAATTAATTTCCAATTGCTGTGATGGTACCAAAGGCCACCGTCTGTATGCTTTCATTGATAGATGTGTGCAGTACCAATAAATGTGCTACTTCTTGCTTGGGTAGCAGTCCGAAATCCAACAGGTACGGCGTGTGCTACTTCTTGCTTGGGTAGCAGTCCGAAATCCAGCAGGTGCGGCGACACGGGTCCTAGGCTCGGTCCGTGTTTCATTCGCCCTTCTACTGGCTGCTTTTCTTATGTTCTGGAACCCGCGCTCGAGGCAAAAGCTCACATGACATGTTATGTCTCTTCAGTTTGCACGAACGCTCCACCTGGGGATTGGCCACCCTATCTCTCGCACAACGTTTGCTCTTGAAAATAAAAGTCCTGAAAATTCAGGGGTTTTTTTTTTCTTTCCAATTTCACTCCTAGGGCATTCCTGGAAAGGATGGCAAAGAAGGCAAGCCAGGACCTCCTGGGGACCTCGTAAGGAAACCTACTTTCTTCTTTATAGTTACAGCTTTCATTTACAGTAGCATAATAATAATAATAATAATAATAATAATAATAATAATAATAATAATAATAATAATAATAATAATTTTTTATTTATATCCCGCCCTCCCTGCCGAGGCAGGCTCAGGGCAGCTCACAAGACATGGTGCATACCATGATTACAATAAAATACAGTTAATACAATAAAATACAGTTGAAATACAATTAAATTACAAATTCATAAATTTCAGTTAAGTAAATAAATTAAAACCAGTATAAATTGAAGGTGCTACAGTTCAATACATATACATATATAAAGATGACTAGATGTCATTACCAAGATTCCACCTTAAAAGGCAAGCTGGAAGAGGACGGTTTTAGAAGCCCTGCGGAACTGATTGAGGTCCCGCAGGGCTCGCACCTCCTCTGGCAGCTGATTCCACCATTGGGGGGCCATTATCGAGAAGGCCTGCTCCCTTGTTGTTTTTAGCTTGGCCTCCCTTGGTCCAGGGATTTTCAGAAGATTTTGAGAACTAGATCTCAGTGCTCTCTGGGGAACATACGGAGAGAGGCGGTCCCTAAGGTAGGCAGGTCCTCGGCCATATAGGGCTTTAAAGGTAATAACCAGCACCTTGTAACGAACTCGGTACACAATTGGCAGCCAGTGCAGTTCCCGCAGCCTAGGCCGTACATGTTCCCACCGAGGTAGTCCCACTAACAGCCTGGCTGCTGCATTCCGCACTAGCTGCAGTTTCCGAGTTCGGTACAGGGGCAGCCCCATGTAGAGGGCATTACAGTAGTCCAACCTCGAGGTGACCGTTGCATGGATCACTGTTGCCAGGTCGCTACGTTCCAGGAAGTGGCGGCCATGAAAAGTGGACGATCGTTTTATTCATAGCCTGTCATTTTTATCATCAATCCAGATGGATAGCCATCTTAATCTATCTATAGCAGTAGAAAAGAGTAAGAGCCCAGTAGCATGTGAAAGACTAACAAGATTTGTGATAGGGTCGCTCTCTTTTTCAGACGCAGCTCGAATGTGAGTCCATCTGTCCTATGTATTGGAAAGTGGAATGATTTCAGATGCCAAATGACATTAGTAGGCAAAAGCAGGTGTGATTGGATGAGGTGTGATATGTGGAGAGGTAGCAGGCATGGAGAAATCAGCATTGTTAATGAGACAGGAAACCTAGATCTTGATTCAGGCCCGGTGGATGCAATCATCATTGCATTGGATTAAATTATCATCGTTGGCGGACATGCTGTGATGTCATAGAATTTTACGTTGCCTACTGATGAACATTTGGGATTTGTGGCTTTGTTTCAGGTTGTAGCCTGCCTCTCTGCTCATCTGGTATAGAAAATTTGAAAAACTGAGCCACACTGGATGCTTCCTGGGTGGCCTTGGGGCTAGCTGTGCTTCCTCAGCCTCTTAGCTCACAGAGTTGTGAGGATACAATGGAGAAGAGGGGAATCGTATAAGCCACTTTGGGTGTCTGTTGGAAAGAAAGGGGGAGGGATATATTAAATAAATAATGATCCATTAAATGAAGAAGAAGCAGACCGCAGATTTATACCCCGCCCTTCTCTCTGAATCAGAGTCTCAGAGCAGCTTACAATCTTCTTTGCCTTCCCTCCCCCGCAACAGACACCCTATGAGGTAGATGAAGATATTGGATTTACATCTTGCCCTCCACTTCGAAGAGTCTCAGAGCGGCTCACAATCTCCTTTACCTTCCTTCCCCGCCCTTCTCTCTGAATCAGTCTCAAAGCGGCTTACATTCTCCTTCATCTCCTACCGCCTCAACAGATGCCCTATGAGGTGGGTGGGGCTGAGAGGACTCTCCCAGCAGCTGGCCTTTCAAGGCCAACCTCTGCCAGAGCTACGGCTGACCCAAGGCCATCCCAGCAGGTGCAAGTGGAGGAGTGGGGAATCAAACCCGGTTCTCCCAGATAAGAGAGCTCTGGCTGACCCAAGGCCATTCCAGCAGGTGCAAGTGGGGGAGTGGGGAATCAAACCCGGTTCTCCTAGATAAGAGAGCTCTGGCTGACCCAAGGCCATTCCAGCAGGTGCAAGTGGGGGAGTGGGGAATCAAACCCGGTTCTCCCAGATAAGAGAGCTCTGGCTGACCCAAGGCCATTCCAGCAGCTGCAAGTGGAGGAGTGGGGAATCAAACCCGGTTCTCCCAGATAAGAGAGCTATGGCTGACCCAAGGCCATTCCAGCAGGTGCAAGTGGAGGAGTGGGGAATCAAACCCGGTTCTCCCAGATAAGAGGGCTATGGCTGACCCAAGGCCATTCCAGCAGCTGCAAGTGGGGGAGTGGGGAATCAAACCCGGTTCTCCCAGAATAAGAGTCCGCACACTTAACCACTACACCAAACTGGCTCTGTATGGAATACATACAGTAAATAAAATAAATAGTAGGTTGCTGTTATGCTTAGCTGGTACAACTGCAGGGCTAGGGCAAAGAGACATGACTGAAGATTTATATTAGGAAGAACTTTCTACTGTTATAGTATAAATGTTTTGTTTTTGTTTTTTTCCTCAGGGCAAACCAGGAGAACCTGGGCTTCCGGGACAGGAGGGTGCTCGAGGGTTGCCGGTAGGTCTTCTCATATGCCTTTTCCCCATTGGGAGTCCTTCTGAAAAGGGGCTGATGGACCTTCGTGACAATCACAAAATTCTCTACTTGAGAAATGCCAGACGCCCTGTAGCGTGAATAACAGAAAGGAGCAGAGAATCCAAAGGGTCACCGTTTGTACAGCGGGGCTGTGGTTGTGTAGGGGTGCAGGGAGCGCTGAGATAGAGAAGCGTCCCTCTGATTCCATGGGCATCAGCGGGGGTGGGATTCTAGCAGGAGCTCCTTTGCCTATTAGGCCGCACCCCCATGATGTAGCCAATCCTCCAAGGGCTTACAAGGCTCTTTTTGGTAAGCTCTTGGAGGATTGGCTACATCAGGGGGGTGTGGCCTGATAGGCAAAGGAGCTCCTGCTAGAATTCTACCCCTGCGCATAAGGAAGATGATCAAAAGGACCTTCCGTATGTTCTGCAAAGGCAGAGGAAGGAGCCTTACCTGTTTTGTTTCTCACCTTTCAGGGTTTTAAAGGACCCAGAGGAGATGCAGGACCCCCTGGCTCAAGGGTAAGTGATGCTTATAGGATCCTGCATTCTGTGGCAGTCTTCCCATGAAGACATGTGACTCTAGGAGAGCCAGTTTGGTGTAGTGGTTAAGTGTGCGGACTCTTATCTGGGAGAACCGGGTTTGATTCCCCACTCCTCCACTTGTACCTGCTGGAATGGCCTTGGGTCAGCCATAGTTATCACAGAGGTTGTCCTTGAAAGGGCAGCTGCTATGAGAGCCCTCTCCAGCCCCACCCACCTCACAGGGTGTTTGTTGTGGGGGAGGAAGGTAAAGGAGATTGTGAGCCGCTCTGAGACTCTTCGGAGTGGAGGGCGGGATATAAATCCAATATCATCATCTTCTTCTTCTTCATCTAGGTGGCTATATATCTTCCTGCCTTTCCTATGATCTTATGTAAATTCACCATAAAGATACAAAAGCATTTATCTCCCTCTTTTTTGCTCCTGCCTCAGCTGCTGGATAGCTGATCAGCGTCAGGAAGTTGGGGCCTAGCACTGGGCGGGGGCAGGGTCTGGCAACCCTAATTCATGTCAGAGCCAGTTTGGTGTAGTGGTTAAGTGCACGGACGCTTATCTGGGAGAACCGGGTTTGATTCCCCACTTGCACCTGCTGGAATGGCCTTGGGTCAGCCATAGCTCTTGAAGAACTGTTTCTGAGAGCCAGTTTGGTGCAGTAGTTAAGTGCACGGACGCTTATCAGGGAGAAGCGGGTTTGATTCCCCACTCCTCCACTTGCAGCTGCTGAAACGGCCCTGGGTCAGCCGTTGCAGGAGTTGTCCTTGAAAAGGCAGCTGCTGTGAGAGCCCTCTGAGCCCCACCCACCTCACAGGGTGTCTGTTGTTGGGGAGGAAGATAAAGGAGATTGTGAGCCACTCTGAGATTCAGAGTAGAGGGTGGGATATTAATCTGATACCTTCTTCTTCTACCACTGGCCCAACTCCCACCCCTTGAGTCCAGTCCTGGCAGTCCAGATTGTATGATAAATGTTTCCTTAGTAAGTACTGAGTTTGCTTTGAGTTCCATTTTATTCTTTCCCTCACTCTACCCCAGGGAGAGACAGGCCCAGCGGGCCCACCTGGCCGTGAAGGACAACCAGGAAAAGATGTAAGTATCGCTCTTGAGGGGTTGATATGCTTGGGGACTGAGGGAAACTTTGCACAAACTCAAACCTTTCTTTAAAAGATGAATTTCTAGAAGTTTCTCTTACCGTTTTTCTTGTATTTATAAGAGAACATAAGGGAAGCCATGTCAGAGCAGACCAATGCCCCTTCCAGTCCAACATTCTGCGTCACACAGTGGCCAAATCCCAGGGGCCATCAGGAGGTCCACCAGAAGGGCCAGAACTCCAGAAGCCCTCCCGCTGTTGCCCCCAAGCACCAAGAATACAGAGCATCACTGCCCCAGACCTAATGTTCTATCTATCCCTTGTGGCTAATAGCCACTGATGGACTTCTGCTCCATGTATTTATCCAGTCCTCTCTGGAAGCTGGCTATGCTTGTAGCTGCCACCACTTCCTGTGACAGCATAGAATTCCATACGTTGATTACTCTTTGGGTGAAGAAGCACTTCCTTTTATCTGTTTTAAGCCTATTGCTCCTTTATTTCATTGAGTGCCCATGAGTTGTTGTATTATTTATTTATTATTGATTTGATTTGATTTCTATCCCGCCCTCCCCGCCGAAGCAGGCTCATGGAGGCTTATAGCATAAAATCCCAGAAACAATGAAATTAGTAGGTGTTAAAATTACACATTTGGTAATAAAATAGATATTCAATGATTAAAACAGTTAAAACAGGGAAAAAACCCGACTATTGAGTTGGTGCTATTCTAATGGTGACGGCCTTCTTCCACTTCTCTTAAGTACCAGTTATGAGAAAGGGAGAAAAGTACTTCTTTCTCTACCTTCTCTATCCCATGCATAATTCGGTAAACCTCTATCATGTCACTCCTCAATTGTCATTTCTGCAGGCTAAAGAGCCCCAGCCTCTTTAACCTTTCTTCATAGGGAAGATGTTCCATCTCCTTAATAATTCTAGTTGCCCTTTGCTGCACTTTATCATAGCCATAAGATCACCATATGTAGCACTGATAGTTGAATTTGTTTTGTTTTTTTCTGTAAAGTTCATTAATTGTCCCACTCCCTCCTCATTTTCCAGGGTGATCCTGGCCCAGTCGGGCCTCTTGGACCACGAGGGCTCAGAGGGGTGGCGGTGAGTAATCTCTTCCAATGAATTGTCAATAAAAGGCCTGGAACATCCTCCACAGAGTGACTGTTGGAACAGTCCAGTATTGAACAGAAACCCTTTAGGAGAAATGCAGAGTACACATCGTTTGTAACATGTACATGTGAACTGCACGTTTACATACAAACATTATATAAATGCATAATATGAATGCATAATATGAATGTCTGCACAAAATTTAAGTTCATAAGAACATAAGAGAAGCCATGTTGGATCAGGCCAATGGCCCATCCAGTATGTGTGTGTGTGCAAAATCCTCTGTGAGGATTGGCTACATCAGGGGTGTGTGGCCTAATATGCAAAGGAGCCCCTGCTAGAATTCTATCTCTGGACCCTGTACCAAGAGCCCTGTAAGCTCTTGGAGGATTGCTACATCCGGGGTGTGTAGCCTAATATACAAAGGAGCCCCTGCTAGAATTCTATCTCTGGACCCTGTACTAAGAGCCCTGTAAGCTCTTGGAGGATTGCTACATCCGGGGTGTGTGGCCTAATATGCAAAGGAGCCCCTGCTAGAATTCTATCTCTGGACCCTGTACTAAGAGCCCTGTAAGCTCTGGGAGGATTGGCTACATCAGGGGAGTGTGGCCTAATATGCAAAGGAGCCCCTGCTAGAATTCTATCTCTGGACCCTGTACTAAGAGCCCTGTAAGCTTTGGGAGGATTGGCTATATCGGGGGGGGGGGGGGTGGCCTAATATGCAAAGGAGCCCCTGCTAGAATTCTATCTCTGGACCCTGTACTAAGAGCCCTGTAAGCTCTGGGAGGATTGGCTACATCAGGGGAGTGTGGCCTAATATGCAAAGGAGCCCCTGCTAGAATTCTATCTCTGGACCCTGTACTAAGAGCCCTGTAAGCTTTGGGAGGATTGGCTATATCGGGGGGGTTGTGTGGCCTAATATGCAAAGGAGCCCCTGCTAGAATTCTATCTCTGGACCCTGTACTAAGAGCCCTGTAAGCTCTGGGAGGATTGGCTACATCAGGGGTGTGTGGCCTAATATGCAAAGGAGCCCCTGCTAGAATTCTATCTCTGGACCCTGTACTAAGAGCCCTGTAAGCTCTGGGAGGATTGGCTACATCAGGGGTGTGTGGCCTAATATGCAAAGGAGCCCCTGCTAGAATTCTATCTCTGGACCCTGTACTAAGCGCCCTGTAAGCTCCCGGAGGATTGGCTACATCAGGGGTGTGTGGCCTAATATGCAAAGGAGCCCCTGCTAGAATTCTGGACCCTGTACTAAGAGCCCTGTAAGCTCTGGGAGGATTGGCTACATCAGGGGTGTGTGGCCTAATATGCAAAGGAGCTCCTGCTACACAAAAAAGCCCCGGTCCTGTCTACTCAGACTGCTGGTGACTCTTGGGTAGAGGTCTTTCATGCCACCTACTGGGGCTTTTTTTGTTTTTGTTTTGTTTTGATCAGGAACGCCCAGGAAACCCAGTTCTGGCTGGCTTGGTGTCAGGGTGTGTGGCCTAATATGCAAATGTGTTAAGCATGCTATTTCTAAGTGCTGTATGGGTGTGTATTTGGAAACAAGCCATAGCTGAAACAGAGCAGTACCTTTGTCTTAAGAACATAAGAGAACACATGTTAGATCACTCTTTTCCTTTCTCTTATTCCTCCCCCCTTTCCCCCAGTCCCATGGATGCATAATAAAGCCCTCTGGAGTCAGGATGTTTAGAGTAACCTTGCATTAAAGCTGACGGATGCCTCTCCCCCAGATTCACACAGTCAGACCTTATCAGTTCTAAGAGACTGTGTGAGAAAGGGAGATGTTTTTATTCGCCAACATTCCTTAGCCCTAAAGAGATCCTAGCGAGTAGCCTTTGAACCAGCAATGTAATTTACATCTCTATGTTATTCTTTGAAGTTATCTGTAACCCTGCCTTTTGAAGTATGCCTATAAGATACTATTCAGTACTCTGTATGCCATCCCTTCCAAGAAGTCTGTCCTTGGCGCGAGTAATTGCGTTTCAATAAAAAAAGCAACTTTTGATGAAAAGCAAAAGCTTGATTATTTTGAAATCTCGATGCTTGACGAAATGAGTCCCTGCTGTGCAAAATAAAGGTGACATCAAGGGGCGTGGCCTAATAGTCATAGGAGATCTTGCTGGGCTTTTTCTACAACAACAAAAAGCCCTGCAACTTACCACCACCTTTTAGCTGGAGATACTGGGAGTTAAACCTGGGAATGAGCAGGGTTTATCAGGTACCCAGCAAGTTTTGAATAAAGAACTAGGCACCGCCCATTAGAACATTTGTTAAAGTATCAACATGCCAGCCTGATGCAGTAATGGGCTTACAGATTGATTCCTGTTTTCTATCGCCAATCCCTCTTCTAGGGCAAGAACGGATCACCAGGTCCTCAAGGAGAGACTGGCCCTCCAGGTAGCCCAGTAAGTACTGTCTTTGTCCTCTCTGTCTGTCACGGGCATACAAGACTAGCATCAGAAGCTATCGACAGGGACAGACCACAAGAGCCAGTTTGGTGTAGCGGTTAAGTACGTGGACTCTTTTCTGGGTTTGATTCCCCACTCCTCTACTTGCAGCTGCTGGAATGGTCTTGAGTCAGGCATAGCTTTCGCAGGAGCTGTCCTTGAAAGGGCAGCTGCTGTAAGAGCTCTCTCAGACCCGCCTACCTCACAGGGTGTCTGTTGTGGTGCGGGGGGTGGTGGTGGTGGTGGTGGTAAAGGAGATTGTGACCGCTCTGAGATTCAGAGTGTAGGGCGGGATATAAACTCAATATCTTCTTCTTCTTGCCAAATGGAGAGGAAAGAGTAAGAACATAAGAGAGTGTGTATACACACACACATACATACATATATATATATATATATATATATATATATATATATATATATATATATATATGTGTGTGTGTGTGTGTGTGTGTATATATATGTGTGTGTGTGTATATTAGCCACTGTGGCTAATAGCCACTGATGGACCTCTGCTCCATATTTTTATCCAATCCCCTCTTAAAGTTGGCTATGCTTACCACCACCTCCTGTGGCAGTGAATTCCACATGTTAATCACTCTTCGGGTGAAGAAGTACTTCCTTTTATCCGTTTTAACCTGACTGCTCAGCAATTTCACCGAATGCCCATGAGTTCTTGTATTGTGAGAAAGGGAGAAAAGGACTTCTTTCTCTACTTTCTCCATCCCATACATTATCTTATAAACCTCTATCATGTCACCCCGCAGTCGACGTTTCTCCAAGCTAAAGAGCCCCAAGCGTTTTAACCTTTCTTCATAGGGAAAGTGTTCCAACCCTTTAATCATTCTAGTTGCCCTTTTCTGCACTTTTTCCAATGCTATAATATCCTTTTTGAGGTGCGGTGACCAGAATTGTATGCAGTATTCCAAATGAGACCGCACCATCGATTTATACAGGGGCATTATGATACTGTGATGTGTCTCGACTTTGTGATGTGTCTCAACTTTGAGATGTATTTAATTCCACACTGGCTGGTCACTTTCTAGAGGATAAATGTAGCACTGGATGAAAGCGTCCTTGTGGATGGAAAATGAGCCTGGCCGGTATCCGTTACAGGAAATGAGAAGGGCCAAGTGTTAGTACTCCTGACATGGGAACTGCTGGGAAATGGAAAGGTCAGACCAAAGAGATGGAATCCAACACCCGTCTATAGGAATCAAGCTTCCTGGACAAGAATCCGAGAAAGGAGAACATTAAGACATCCAACAGAGGAATAAGTGTCTCAGTGGCTTTTTGCTGTGGCAACTGAGGGGGGAACCTTCACATTCAGAGGCACGAAGCCTCTGAATCCCAGAGCCAGGGGAAAGCCCTCAAATCATGATCATAATTGGTACTTGGAATGTTGGGCAGTTGCTCCATGACATCAGCAGTGTGTATTTTGCTGACATATTCCACGGGGGGTATCACGAGTGGTGGCAGTGCACCGGAAGGCAGGATCCCTGATAGTTTGTGCCATTAATACAGTTGGTTTCCATAATGCCTTTTAAAAAATGTGAACGTTCATCAGCCTCTCCTTGGTTTTCTGTTCCAAGGGTCCAAAAGGAAGCAAAGGTGAAACGGGCAGCCCAGGACTTCCTGGATTTATGGGCCCACGGGGACCCCCTGTAAGTATCAAGTTGATGACCCAATAGATGGGGTGGAGGGTGGGTGGAAAGAAAGCAACTTTAAATTTAAATGCATTCTCCAAGCCACTGGCTGACTTGGCTTGGAGAAGTGACTGAAAGAGGCAAATGCCTTATCATCAAATGCCATCTGCTTTTAGATGGCCCAATAGATGGGGTGGAGGGTGGGTGGAAAGAAAGCAGCTTTAAATTTAAATGCATTCTCCAAGCCACTGGCTGACTTGGCTTGGAGAAGTGACTGAAAGAGGCAAATGCCTTCTCCGAGCCGGCCAATGGGATGTTGGGGGCTTTGAGAGCCACACGTGGCTCCCGTGCCACAGTTTGGCCACCCCTGGCATAGAACAACAGACCAGGGCTCCTTGGCCTTATATGGTGTCTGTTGGGATGACGTCAAGTAGAGTACTGGAATCCAACTCCCCAAAGGAATTTCACAAGTGCAGGTAGCTATGGGAAATAATTCATTCCGTTGCTCTTTCTGTCCCCTAGGGAGAACCTGGTGAAAAGGGGACTCCTGGGAAAGAAGTAAGTATTTTAGTGTTGCCCATGCGTGTCATTCATACAAGTCCGTTAAGGATATAAAGAAAAGTTGAACTTATCACTGTATCTAATAGCCAAGAGCTGTGCCTCAAATAACTGTGTTACCAGACATGGCAGTGGAAGTTCTATGAGCTTTCAGCATTTTTCTCTTTACCCAGCAGCCCCAGTTCAAACTGAGACTATAGTGCAGGGGTGGCCAATGGTAGCTCTCCAGATGTTTTTTGCCTGCCGAGACTGCTGAACTCTTCTCAGAAATAGGGAATCCCTTGTCCGCAGCCCTTGTCCCCCTGCTGTTCTACTGGCTGGCAGGGGTGGTGATGTCACTTCCTGCTTCCCACATGCACCGGAAGTGACATCATTGCATCATCAGGAGGCACACAGGAATTTAGGCAAACACTTTATGGTAAAAAAGGAGTCTACCATTGAGTTTCCCCCCCAAATTCCAGAACATCCTGCACCGTTGGCAACATGATGTCAGACATCACTTCCTGTGCATTGTGACATGGCCCCCTCCTCACTGCTCGTAAGTTCCCCCCACCCCGAACAGGTTGTTGGGAGGGATCTGGAGGGATCAAGCGACGCTATACAATGGCCGTAAATGTTCCCTACGTTCCTCTAAGGTTGGATTTGGGCCAAATCCTAAAACAAAGAGAGCATTTTAAAACTTCTGATCCTCATGTTCAGTATATTGGGAACGATAACGAAGTTTTGCTGAGATCACAAAGCTCTGGATTGATGAAGCGTGCATTTTTATGACATCCCGGTTGAGAGGCAATGCGATGTCATGGTCAGAGAGTCAGAACAGGATCTGGGAGACCCTCGTTTGAACCAATCAACTAACCAACCAATCAACAAAATGTATACATTAGTTGCATGCCACGCCTACACTGAACGTAAATAGACATTTTTGCTAGAATAAAATGTGTTAAAACAAAACTGTGTTCTTCTGCCTGATTAAACATGCCAAGGCACAAATTCTAGCTGCCTTTAAGGTAGTTTCATTTGAATCCCCATTCTCCCATGGAAGCTTGCTGGAGTGATTTTGGGCCAGTCGTATACTTTCAAGATAATCATGTAAGCCAGGGGTGTCAAACATGCAGCCCGGGGGCTGAATCAGGCCCTTGAAGGGCTTCTATCAGGCCTCCAAGCAACTGGCTGTCATCTGCCTCCTTCTCCCTCTTTCTTGCTTCCTCCTGCATCTCAACTTGCTTTGCCAGGTTCTCTCAATCGCACAGCAGAGCTACTGAGCCAAGCCTCTCTTCCCTCTGTTGGCTGAGGCTCCTCCCCCCCCCAGTCCCCTGGGAAGGAAGGAAAGAGCCTTAGCTTCCTTTGCCCAGTTCCCTGGATCACACAGGAGAGATACAAAGAAAGCACCATTAAGACCAACAAGTCCTAATGTTTTAAACGTATTTTGTTTTATTTTTTAAAAAAGCTTTGTGTTTGTGTCCTTTATAAAGTTTATATCTCTGGCATTACATTTTATGAGTCACATGGCCTGGCCCGACAAGGTCTCCTTTATGTCAGACCTGGCCCTCATAACAAATGAGTTTGACACCCCTGATTCAGCTGTTTGGGGTGCCAATTGGGGAGGGGCAGGGTCCGCATGAAGTTAACAAATAAATAAGATTCCGCAAGCGTGGCTCCAGAGCAAACCGGACACAGCCGCAGACGTTCAGATTTCTAGTCAGTAATAGCTTCGTATTAATGCAGACTTGTGTCGGCGGTTTTGTACATATTAAGGGGAAGGCACATCGCGCATTCGGCAGTCGATTCAGCCCGCCTGAAATCTACGCGCACTTGCGTGCATAATAGTGCAGTTTGTCATCTGTTTGCTCCATCAGAAGAGACACGTTGCAAACTGGCTGATCCTGAATGCTGAAAGAGGAGCTTGCCGCGCTCCAGTGGTTCATTGCATCGGCCTTTGGTCTGGCACATACCCAGCTTCCTATAATGTAATAGAGCGAGCTCCGCTTTTAGCAAAAAAAGAAGGAGCGATCCCATCCTATCATTAATTCATTCTATGACTATCTCCTGCTTTTGATTTGTTCTTTCCTTCCAGGGCACTCCAGGCAAACCAGGGGAGATTGGAGGCAAAGGTGACCGGGTAAGTCACAGACTATCCTCTAAGTCTACAGATAACATAAGAGCAGGGGTGGAATTCTAGCAGGAGCTCCTTTGCATATTAAGCCACACACATCCCTGATGTAGCCAGTTCCTCAAGATTAGTTGTCTTCAGGGGTGGAATGCTAGTAGGAGCTCCTTTGCATATTAGGCCACACACCCCCTGATGTAGCCAATCCTCCAAGAGCTTCCAAGGCTCATTTTGGTAAGCTCTCAGAGGATTGGCTCCATCAGGGGTGTGTGTAATATGCAGAGGAGCTCCTGCTAGAATCCCACCCCTGGATAAGAGTAAAAAAAGTTTCTAGCAACATTGGCATGTGCCAGTGGTAAACTGGGTGGGGCTGCCAGAAACAGGTCCTTTAATTGAACGTTAAGGTCTACAACAATGTACTTGTCTATACAATGGGACGTGTGGCTGGCCCCCAATCTCCTTGGCTCCCGCAGGGCTTCTTGATTTGTTTCCGCTGCATGTTCTGACCTTTCTGGAGGCCGTTGTAAAAGATCTTAGCAAGTCTCCATATGTGCTGGATGACACTTTCCATTTTAAGTTCATCCGAAATTTTTACTAGTCAGATCTTTTCTTTAGGTGGTAAAAATGGCCTATCCAGTCCAACACTCTGTGTCGCACAGTGGCCCAAACCCAGGTGCCATCAGAAGGTCCACCAGTCGGGCCAGAGCATAAGAGAATCCATGTAGGATCTCACCAATGGCCCAGCCAGCCCAACACTCTGTGTCACACAGTGGGCAAAACCCAGTTGTCATCAGAGGTCCACCAGTCGGGCCAGAGCATAAGAGAAGCCATGTAGGATCTCACCAATAGTCCAGCCAGCCCAACACTCTGTCACACAGTGGCCCAAACCCAGGTGCCATCAGAAGGTCCACCAGTCGGGCCAGAGCATAAGAGAAGCCATGTAGGATCTCACCAATGGCCCAGCCAGCCCAACACTCTGTGTCACACAGTGGGCAAAACCCAGTTGTCATCAGAGGTCCACCAGTCGGGCCAGAGCATAAGAGAAGCCATGTAGGATCTCACCAATAGTCCAGCCAGCCCAACACTCTGTCACACAGTGGCCCAAACCCAGGTGCCATCAGAAGGTCCACCAGTCGGGCCAGAGCATAAGAGAAGCCATGTAGGATCTCACCAATGGTTCAGCCAGCCCAACACACCGTGTCACACAGTGGGCAAAACCCAGTTGTCATCAGGAGGTCCACCAGCAGGGCCTAAACTCCCAAAGTCCTCCCACTGTTGCCCCCCCAACCACCAAGAATATAGAGCATCACTGCCCCAGACATAGTCCTCCATCTATACCTTGTGGCTAATAGCCACTGGTGGACCTCTGCTCCATCTGTTTGGCTGAAGTAGGTTTTGATTCCTTAGGGCTGCCTTGCTCCTTACCCCACCACTTTCTCCTCAGAATTGTTTGCTGAAGAAACGTTTTGTGGTTGCCCAACTATCCTTGACTGTGTACTTAAAAATCAGTGACTATGGGTTACTTTTCACGACACCTTATGTAGCCCTGTGCACATACAATCAGGCAAATGGGCCTTGTTGGTCTTTAAACTGCTACTGCACTTGAATATAGCTCTTCTACTGCTAACCAGCACAGATAACCTCTGAAACTATTTTCAGTCAGATGATACAAGCTAGGTGGACCCAATGGTCTAAAGCAGCATAAGGCAGCATCAGCTGTCTTCTTGTTATGCTACAGCAAACTGTGTGGACTCTTATCTGGGAGAATCGGGTTTGTTAAACTACACCAGTTTGGTGTAATGGTTAAGTGTGTGGACTGTCATCTGGGAGAGCCAGGTTTGATTCCCCACTTCTCCACGTCCACTTGCTGATGCGACCTTGCAGTCAGAGTCAGTTTGGTGTCTTGGTTAAGTGCGCAGATTCTTATCTGGGAGAACTGGGTTTGATTCCCCCCTCCTCCACTTGTAGCTGCTGGAATGGCTTTGGGTCAGCCATAGCTCTGGCAGAGGTTGTCCTTGAAAGGGCAGCAACTGTAAGAGCTCTCTCAGCCCCACCCACCTCACAGGTTGTCTGTTGTGGGGGGGGGGGAGAAGATAAAGGAGATTGTAAGCTGCTTCGGAGAGAAGGGTGGGGTATAAATCTGCAGTCTTCACAAATTCACACCGAGCTGTTTCTCTCAAGAGCAGTTTCTGTCAGAGCTCTCTCAGCCCCACCTACCTCAGAGTGTCTGTTGTGAGGAGGGGAAGGGGAAGGAGATTATATACCACTCTGAAACGCCTTTGGGTAGTCAAGGCAGGGTATAAATCCAGTCTCCTTTTCCTCCTCCTCTCTGTCTGCCCCACATCTCAGAAGGCCTGGTTGGGAACTTACCTAGAAAAAGAGGATAACCTCATTCCTCGATATGACACACTTTGTATGACTCTCTGCTCCATCTCCCTTGGCTCGAACCAAGTCTCTGTGCTGATTTTGTCCCACAGGGGGATCCTGGCAACAAAGGTGAAAAAGGTCCACCAGGAGAAAAGGGCTCAGCTGGGGATCCTGGAGTTCCTGGTCGTAAAGGACACACAGGGTTAATGGGTCCTCCAGGACCATCAGGGGATTCTGGACAGTCTGGGCCCCCAGGCCCTCCAGGACAACCAGGGTATCCTGGACCTAGGGTGAGTACAGTGCAACTGAAAGTGGGGGAAAGGATGTTTTGAACACACACCTGGAGTCTGGCTTCCTGGTGTGAGACAGCCGAACCTATTCGTTTTCAAAGCAAGTTACAGAATCCTGGTTGGCAGCTCTCATTTTGGGCAGGAGCTCACAGGAGCAGCGTTCTGGAACCTCTAAAATTCATTGTGCTCTTTCTTTCTTATAACCCCTTCCCCCCCCCCACACACACACACACAAACTCGCTTCTGAGCTCTGTTGTTCAAACTTCCTGTGATAATTTTGCTGAACTCTACAATGCGAAAAACTTTCTAATATCCCCCCAAAACACAAAAAAATTGGGGAAATACCCAAAATATATCAAACAGACAGTAGGAGAGCCAGTTTGGTGTGGTGGTTAAGTGTGCGGACTCTTATCTGGGAGAACCTGGTTTGATTCCCCACTCCTCCACTTGCAGCTGCTGGAATGGCCTTGGGTCAGCCATAGTTCTGGCAGAGGTTGTCCTTGAAAGGGCAGCTGCTGTGAGAGCCATCTCCAGCCCCACCCACCTCACAAGGTGTCTGTTGTGGGGGAGGAAGATAAAGGAGATTGTGAGCCACTCTGAGACTCTTTGGAGTGGAGGGCGGGATATAAATCCAATATCTTCATCTACCTCCCAGGGTATCTGTTGTGGGGGAGGAAGGTAAAGGAGATTGTGAGCCGCTCTGAGACTTTTCGGAGTGGAGGGTGGGATATAAATCCAATATCTTCATCTATCTCACAGGGTGTCTGTTGTGGGGGAGGAAGGTAAAGGAGATTGTGAGCCGCTCTGAGACTCTTCGGAGTGGAGGGCGGGATATAAATCCAATATCTTCTTCTTCTTCTTCCTCAGGCCACTCAGGAAAGACCAGTTTTAAAAGTATGATGAGAGTGAGGTTTTATTATGACAATTATAATTCAAGAAGCAATTTAAGGTAGATGCTGAGCAGATATAATTTAGTAGACCTTCCGTTGATGTCAGGGGGCGTGTGATATATGCAAATGATTTGTGCTAATGAGCTCCAGCACCTCTTTTTCTACCAAACGCCCCCTGCTGGTTGGCGAAGACTTCTCTTGTTTCATTTGACACATCCAGGACTGGCCCTAGAGCCCGCAGCACCCCAGGCAGCAGCAAGTCGGGGTAGGGAGGAAAGGGAAGGGGCAGGGAGAAGCAGTGGCAATGGGGGAAGGTAGCAGCGATTTGGGGAGGGAGGGGAAGTAATTTTTTTTTTTTTAAAGGTGGGGGTGCCTAATTTGGCACACCTCCATGGCCGGCACCCTAGGCAAGCGCCTAGTTTGCCTAGTGGAAGAGCCGGCCCTGGGCACACCCTTGCATAGGTTATTAGCCCACCTTCCCACTTCCGGTATGATGATTTAATTAAATGATTTTTAAATTGTGATGTTGCTTATGATTGTTCAAATGTTTCAATGTTTTATGTGTGTGCCTCGGGGACCCCGATCGGGTGGGAAAACAGCATTAAAAACATTCGGGAATGAATGAATAAAAGATCATCTTCAACTAAAAGAAAATAAGTAACTAAAATCCAGCTGGAGAAAGGAAAAAAATAACAACACAACACCATGGTCCATCAAGTGGTACCCCAAAAAATTCTAGTTTGGCCCCTAAGTGACCAGCTAATCATGTGCTCCCCTTCTTGAGTGTAGAAGGCACAATGGCTCAGTGGTAGAGCATCTGTTTTGCCTGAAGAACATTTTGTCTGAAGCCCTGCCAGATCAGAGCAATGGTCCATCCCATCCAAATTCCTTTCTCTCACAATAGATAACCAGTTCCTCTGGCAGGCCGGCAACAGGGCATAGAGGCCAAAGCCTTCATTAGAATGTAAGAAGACCCCTGTTGGATCTGACCAGTGGTCTATCAAGTCCAGCATCCTGTCTCACGCAGTGGCCAGACAGTTCCTCTGGAGGGCCAGCAACAGGGCATAGTGTCCAAAGCCTTCATCAGAATGTAAGAAGAGCCCTGTTGGATCAGACCAGTGGTCCATCAAGTCCAGCATCCTGTCTCACACAGTGGCCAGACAGTTCCTCTTGAGGGCCAGCTGAGACCTTCATAATAATGTAAGAAGAGTCGTGCTGGATCAGACCAGTGGTCCATCTAGTCCAGCATCCTGTTTTACACAAAGGCCAACCAGTTCCTACGGAGGGCCAACTACAGGGCACAGAAGCTGAGGCTTTCATGAGAACATCAGGAGACCCCTGCTGGATCAGACCAGTAGCCAGCCAGGTCCTCTGCAGGGCCAACAACAGCACATAAGAGCTTGAGGCCTCCCTTTGATGTGATTGTTGACTCAGCTGCATCCATTAATTAGGTGGCCAAACACTACAGTTGTCAACCACCACGTGTGGCCTGGAGATCTCCTAGAATTACAATTGACCACCAGACAACAGAGATTAGGTCTCCTGGAGAAAATGGCTGCCTGTAAGGTGGACTCTATAGCATTATACACTGCTAAGGTCCTTCCCTTCCCCAAACACCCATGTCTTCAGGCTCCAAACCCCCTAGGGTTGCCAAGTCCAATTCATGAGATATCTGGGGACTTTAGGGGTGCAGCCAGGAGAGATGGGGTGGAGCCAGGAGAAAGGTTGTGACAAGCATAATGGAACTCCAAAGGGAATTCTGGCCATCACATTTAAAGGGACCGCACACCTTTTAAATGCCTTCAGTCCATTGGAAATCGTGAAGGATAGGGGCACCTTCTTTTGGGGCTCGTAGAAACGAACCCCTCGGTCCAATCGTTTTGAAACTTGGAGGATCTTTTGAGAAGAGGTGTTGGATGCTATGCTGCAAATTTTGGCGCCTCTACCTCAAAACACAGCTCCCCCCAGAGCCCCAGATACCCGCAGATCAATTCTCCATTATTCCCTATGGGAATCGGTCTCCATAGGGAATAATGAGTTCCCAGCAGACATTCCCCCCCCCACTTTCTAATGACCATGAAGCGAAGGGAGGGCCTCCAAACCAGGGGATCCCCTGCCCTTACCTGGGAATTGGCGACCCTAACCCCCCCTCCAAATCCCCAGATATTTCCCAACCCAGAATTAGCCCCCATACCAAACAGTAACCTCAAACTGCTCCCATTCGGGGGAACAAACCAGAGCCGGATTAACAATTAGGCCAAGTAGGCAGTGGCCTATGGGCCCCCATGCCTTTAGGGGCCCCGGGCCGGCTCCCCCGCCCAGTATTCCCCTTGCTTGCAGCCCTTCCAGCCTGCACGTGCAGCCAGCAACTGAGACGGCCTTAGCTCAACTTGCCTGGTGTGGCTGCTGCTGGCGTCATCGCCGAGTTTGCCTCTCTCTGCCTCTCCCCTGCAGTGTAATAAAAGAGGCTTTTGAGAGGGTGCCTGCAGGCTGCAGTGGGGGCCGTGGGCCATGGGGCGAGCGCTCAGACTCTGAGATAATTTGTGAGGGGGCCCCCAAGATTCCGACTGCCTAAGGGACTCTACAGCACAAACTGTGCTTCCGAGACCTTTGTCAGACTGCTGTTTTTTTTTGATCTCCAGCCGCAAGGTGCAGAACGAGAAGAGCTCGAGAGCCTTGCCTACGACAGTTAATTTTATACGAGCCAAATAGATCGTTACGCTAACGATTCTAATTTCTTTAGCTGCAGAGCGTTTCGTGAGATCTGCAGTTGCTGTTATTTTGGCTAATTGGAAAATAATGATATCTATTATCCTGAAAGGTTCCCAAGTCTCCCCCCTCCCAATTGAAAATGTGATGGAAGATGATATATGGGGATAATTTCCACATGTACCCGCTCCTATCCCAGTGCAGCAAAACCTATTTTAAACTCTAATCTCAGGAGAAGAATCAAAGCCCTGTCTGGGTGTGTTCGAATGTTCAGGAAGGATTCTAGGCAGGTAGCAGCCCCTTCCATCAGCTGAAATTATTTCAGAAGGAATATTTAGGCTGTATGCAACTAATAGCATTGTTCTAGTCAAAGACAGTGTCTACCCCGCTAACTTACCCATCCCCAATTCGTACAGATTTAAAGATTCGTACAGATTTAAAAGATTGCCAGTTTTAATCACAAAGCAAAGAAAAATTAGTTGCAATGTGTGGGTGTCTTAGAGATAGACAAAAATAGAAAGGACTATAAAAAGGACTGCAATAGCCTATCAGCTCCCTGCTTTCTTTTCTTGATGGTATAGGTCTCTTTAGGGCTTTTTTTTTTTGCTAGCAGGAACTCCTTTGCATATTAGGCTACACGCCCCTGATGTAGCCAATCCTCCAAGAGCTTACAGTAGGTCCTATAAGAAAGAGCCCTGTAAGCTCTTGGAGGATTGGCTACATCTGGGGGGTGTAGCCTAATATGCAAAGGAGTTCTTGCTACAAAAAAAAGGTCCTACGTCCCTTCATATTGTGAAAGCACTTTGCATGTTATTTGTTCAGAACTGATGCGGCACTGGCACATATAGATCTGGTGGGCACTCTTGAGATGACTGAGAAGTACCTTCTACTTGCTTTGGTATCTGATGAAGGGAACTTTGAGCCTCAGAAACTCGCACCCTGGGAATCTTGGTAGTCTTTAAAGGGCTACTGGGTTTTGCAGGGGTGGAATTCTAGCAGGAGCTCCTTTGCATATTAGGCCACACACCCCTGATGTAGCCAATCCTCCAAGAGCTTACAAGGCTCTTTTTTGGCCACATCGGGGTGTGTGGCCTAATATGCAAAGGAGGTCTTGCTAGAATTCCACCCCTGGGGTTTTGTATCTTGATCCGACATCAGACCAACATGGCTACCCACCTGAAACGATGTTATTTGGTTTTCATCTGATTCAGAGTCTGTTTCCAAGGCAGTTCCATGAACTAGGGTTGCCAGGTCCTTCCTGGTAGTCAAGGGGGATGGGGAGCAGACTTACCAGGAGCTGGGAGTTTCATCAAATGATTTGGGGATGCGCCCACATGACTTAGAAGTGACATGACTCAGAAGTGACATCCCTGGGCCAAAAGAGGCTAAACTCCAGAACACTCGTGCACGGGCCTTTTCCATCGCGGCCCCATGCCTATGGAATCAGCTCCCGGAGGAGGTGCGGGCCCTGCGGAGCCTTGACCAGTTCCACAGGGCCTGCAAGACCACCCTTTTTAAGCTGGCGTTCACGGACTGCTGATTTATGATTGTTCAATAAAGGGATCCGCCAATATGGTTCTGTTTAAGGACCCTCGTGATCATGTAAACTGACAGGAATAGCGCTAGGAACATCATTGCTACTGTCAGATCAAGTTAAGTTAATTGTGTACTGACTGGTTTTTAAATAATGTTAATTTTAAAGCTTGTATACTTACTGTATTGTATATTTACGAATGTTGTTAGCCGCCCTGAGCGTGCTCCGGCGGGGAGGGTGGAATATAAATAAAATTATTATTATTATTATTATTATTATTATTATTATTACATAGGCGTGTTGGGGACATCAGAGCGATGTTCTGGTTTTGGGGTAACAACTTATGGTAGAATTAGTTTCTACTATAAAGTTTGTGCCCCCAAACTAGAGCATCTCTTAATGATGCTCTGGTTTGGGGGCAAAAACTAGCTACATGGTACCCTATTGTCGAATATCTTATTAGCAAACAGGTGATTCCAAAGAACAGACTTGATCAACAAATGATGCATTTCTGATCAGTGTATAGTGTGTTTGTTATAATTTGAGAACTGTATAGAATTGTAAACCATACAATGGGTCAATGAACTGTGTCTTCATTAGTTTTGCCTTGATTGTGTTGTATAGTATCTGAATTTTATGTTTCTTTTCTTTTTTTTTCTAATTTGTAAAATTTCATTTTTGAAAAATAAAAAGATGCCGTTTGTAATCCGCCATACAGAAGAAATAACAATTTTAAGAAAGTATGTCAAATATATACTGTAGTAAAATATGTACTTTATCAAACAGACGTAGATACACAAGTAGATATATAAGTAAAATATATACTTCATTATACTGGTACTGCTAGATGCACACGGGTAAAAAGTTGGGTCAGAGGTTATAAGCACTTAGGGGATGGGAGGTACAGGCCAGGGACAGATAACAGGTGATCAGTTGGTGCAAAAAAGGGGAGGCTCTGCAATGACCATAAGGGCTGGACTTATGCAATAGCCAATAGCCAGTTAATTGGCAGCCCCTGATTGGATGCACATAGTTAGCCAATGAGCAGACTTGGCCTTAGTTATCTGATTGGGCTTCCAGGATGACCATTAATGGAAAGAATGGGGGGGAAACTCCTGGGGTGAGGGTGATTGAAAGCTGTTAAATATGTCTAAACGGTGACAATGGATAGCCAAATTGCTATCTAGGTGACACCAGGTCTACCCAAAGATACTTGGCTTTTAAGTGAAAATGTTGTTCCTCTGCTGGCACCATCCTTTGTTTTTTTTCAGTGGGACAAAAGTTTAGGCAGTCTGACAGGGTCCCCTCCTGGGGTGAACTTGTTTGCCCTATGCATAGGCGACATCTGTTGAGTACATGAGACTCCCGCTTCGCTGTTATGGAGTCTGGCGCTGCAGAAATATAGTTGCTGGGCCTGTTTGCCTTTTCCCTAGCGTTTCTGTGGTTGAGGCTGAAAACCGCTTGCTTGGACAGCTCCTGGCGGCGCAACTTCTTCCGTTACAACGGCCGAGATGGGGATCGCGCAGAGCGACTGAAGACCATCTGTTCTCCTAGTTCGCACTCTTCCATAGGCACGGAGTGCTGCTGCAATGTTGAGGCTGTTAGTATGAGTTTGCTAGACAAAACCCAAAGTTTCTGGCAGATGTGTGCGAGTTTAATCTCCAGGCCGCCTGGCAACCGAATGGGTGACTACGACGTTCTGCAGGTGGGGCTCTTTGCTCACGGGTCTGGCAACCATCCCTTGAACTCTCTGACTTTGTCCACTCTTGTGAGTAATGTTGTATATCTATGTCTGTTTGATAATTGATGCCAGTTCCGGGTTGAGCTTAAGACCTTTGGTCGTAGAAGCTAATAAAGGGAAAATGGACTTCGTCCACTCATTCCTGACTAAGGTTGCCAGCTCTGGGTTCAGAAATACTTGGAGATTTTGGGAGTGGAGCCTCGTGAGAGTGGAGTTTGGGGCATGATGCCCTAGAGTCCCACTTCCAACGTGGCCATTTTCTCCAAGTGGATGGATCTCCATCACCTGGAAATCAGTTGTCATCCCAGGAGATCTTCAGACACCACCTGGAGGGTGGTAAATCCTATGCCTGACCTTAAGCACCATTAAATCTATATCTGTCTCTTTTATTTCCTAACATTACCCTCAAGTCCAAATAATTTTTCTTTTCTTCACAGGGGGAGCCTCCTTCACTTGAAACTCTGCGAAGACTCATTCAAGAAGAGTTAGGAAAGCAACTAGATGGTAAGAGCTGCTGGCCCATAAAGCAGGGGTGGAGAACGTCCATCCCGAGGGCCGTTTATGGCCCTCGAGATCACTTGGTCTGGCCCTCGGGGATTGCTGGGCTGATCTGAGCCATGTGGCGGCCTCTATAAAAAAAAAAAAGCCCTGGATTTAGGTATTTGCCTAGGGCGGCAGACTGTGTGTGTGTGTGCCAAATTAGGCTCTCCCCACATGACTTCAAATAGAAAAAAAACAATTATTTGTATTAATTTTGCTGGCCTGAATCATTCTCCCTCAGCGGAGCACTGTTTTTTAAGTTGACAATTTTGTATGGCCCGTGAATGCTGTTATAAATATCCAAATAACCCTTGGCAGGAAAAAAAAAGTTCCCCACCCCTGCCATAAAGAGACCAAGATTACTCGACATATCTGGCCCTGAGAGGGCTGCAGAGAATGCAACATTTCAAGAGTTTGGGCTGCTTTTTAAATCAACCAGAGAAGTTATGTGTATTTAGAAACTCTTCAGGAATACAGGATGTGATTAATATGTGGTGAATGCAGCTCCCTGGAGAATTTC
The DNA here is from genome assembly GCF_032191835.1 of Heteronotia binoei. Lineage (NCBI taxonomy): Eukaryota > Metazoa > Chordata > Lepidosauria > Squamata > Gekkonidae > Heteronotia > Heteronotia binoei. The sequence goes on from NC_083229.1 coordinate 13,325,029, forward strand.
CACTTTTAAAATTTTTTAATGCCATGCAGGACTTTTTTTGAGCTGGAACGTACAGGAATGCAGTTCTGGCTGGCTTGGTGTCAGGGGGTGTGGCCTGATCTGCAGCTGAGTTCCTGCTGGGCTTTTTCTACAAAAAAGCCCCTGTGTGAGCCAATGGTGATGTCAGGGGGTGTGGCCTAACATGCAAATGAGTTCCTGCTGGGGTTTTTTCTACAGAAAAAACCCTGACGACATGTATGTAGACTTTGTGGCTGAATAAGATTTCTGCTGTTCCTAGAATTTTATTGAGAAATCCTTCGGGCTCAGGGGCAGAGCCAGATTTTATACAACAATAGGTTTGAACCAACTAGTTATTCAGCTGTTGAAACAGGCATGGCCATCTTTGGCCACCACAAATGATATGGTGGAACCTCCATGAGAAAAAAAAGAAAGGTTGTATGAGATTGGGACTGAGAGAAGGAGGGGAATTGAAAAAGATGGAGTGAAGAAGCTGGCTGGATCCAACCCACTGCCAAGACCAACTGTTCTTCTCCTATGTATATCAGTTGTAAACAGTGATGTGTCTACTTCATATTAAAAGGAAAAGTTTTATGACCAGACAACCAGAATTCCACACCAAGATAAGTTGATACCAGCTACCTGTGTATTAGTATAATCTAACATAATTTATTGTTATTATTTTTTACCATTTCACATTGTTCTGAACAAAGGAAGGAAGGAGAGAAAGAGCCATACCAAGAAAGACATGGTCCCCCTTGCAACTCAAGGTTTCTGTTTCTTAGTTAGTAATCTTCTCTATTTATCTTTGTTCTTTTTTTTTACAGCAAGACTGCCCTACCTCATAAGTCAGATGCAGCCAGCCAACATCAAAGCACCTCAAGGTAGACCAGGACCTCCAGGGTCACCCGGTAAAGAAGGTCCCCCAGGTCGGGTGGGTCTTCCAGGAGAACCTGGCAGGCCAGGACAGCCCGGTATGGAAGGGCCATCAGGACCACCAGGCCAGAAAGGTGAGTGCACTTTGAAGCAGGGCAAATTACAACTGATTTGAGATCTAGAGCATTCTGTGCTATGATAGATGTTGTAGGGGTGGAATTCTAGCAGGAGCTCCTTTGCATAGTCCACACCTCCCTGATGCAGCCAATCCTCCAAGAGCTTACAAAAAAAGCCTTGTAAGCTCTTGGAGGATTGGTTATGTCAGGGAGGTGTAGACTAATATGCAAAGGAGCTCCTGCTAGAATTCCACCCCTGGATAGATGGTTGTCCACCCCCACATGGTGGTTGGAGATCTCCTGGGATTACAACTCTCCAGGTGACAAAGATAAATTCACTGGGAGCAGGGCTGACCCTGCCACTAGACAAGCTAGGTGGTTGCCTAGGGCGCCAGCCTTCTGAGAATTGGGTGCCCTCCACATGATTTGGTGATGTTATCAGTGCAGTGGGAAGCACCGGAAGTTACACTTGCCTAGGATGCCAGAGAGCCTAGGGCCAGCTTAGTATGGGAGAAAATGGCCACTTTGGAAGGTGGACAATGTAACATTATACACTGCTGAAGTCCCTCCTCTCCTCAAACCCTTCCCTCACCAGACGCCACCTCTAAAATGTCCAAGTATTTCCCAACCTCAAGCTGGCAACCCTAAAGCCTATGATGAACTTGTGCAATGTGGAATGATGATTTATTGACATGCTATATCTGGATCAATAGGAATAGAACTAGGGTTGCCAAGAGCCCCGCAGCCTCCGGTAGGTACCAAAGAATTTCCCCTCCCAAACTGCTAGAGCGTCCAGGAAAACCGTAGAGTTTTCCCAGAAGCTCCTAGAGCATCCGGCGCACGACATCACCACTGCGATGATGTCACTGGGATGACGTCAATACAGGCCGGCAGGTTGGAAACCTCCGGGGCAGGAGAAACCCCACCCGGCCCAGGAACTTGGCAGCCCTAAATATAACAATTTGGTTATACAGGAGAGCCAGTTTGGTGTAGTGGTTAAGTGTGCGGACTCTTATCTGGGAGAACCGGGTTTGATTCCCCACTCCTCCACTTGCACCTGCTAGCATGGCCTTGGGTCAGCCATAGCTCTGGCAGAGGTTGTCCTTGAAAGGGCAGCTGCTGTGAGAGCCCTCTCCAGCCCCACCCACCTCACAGGGTGTCTGTTGTGGGGGAGGAAGGTAAAGGAGATTGTGAGCCGCTCTGAGACTCTTCGGAGTGGAGGGCGGGATAGAAATCCAATATCTTCTTCTTCTTCTTCCCTAAGGCTATGCATTTGGAACTTAACTAACTGGCTAACTTCAGTTAACTAACTAACTTCAGTGATCCCTCCTTGCCCAATGTTTTAGTGGTTTCTGTGTCTTTGTATATATTTTACCTCTGGTTTTAATTATTTTAACTGTGGATTTATTGTGGGGGTTGAATTCAATGGTTTAAAATGTGATTTTATTATGTATGTGTTATTTTGTTAGCCACCTTCTGGCCCGCGTGGGGGAAGAAAAGAGAGGTTATGAGTTTGCAAAATAAATAAATGGCGCTTGCTTCGGCAGCAGATATACTAAAAATAAGTGTCATTCTGAATCCTCCTCTTGCATTAACCTCAGAAGAGTAACTAGTCACATTTTCCCCCCGCTTCTCCCAGGTGAAAGAGGAGATAAAGGAGAAAAAGGAGAAACTGGCATTGGTCAGCGAGGTGAAATAGGTCCCCCAGGAATTCCAGGTGGGTTTTGGTTTGTCCTTAGCAAAGGAGAACTTTCATAGCTTTCGCCCGGGCCATGGGACAGAGACGGTGCTGGTCGCCTTAGTAGATGATCTCCAGCGACGACTGGATCGAGGCGGGTCAGCAGTGCTGTTGTTGTTGGACCCGTCGGCGGCGTTCGACATGGTTGGCCATCAGTTGCTGGTTCACCGCCTCGCCGATGTGGGGATTTAGGGGTTAGCCTTACAACGGCTTTCCTCCTTTCTCTGTGATCGGGGACAAAGGGTGGCGATCGGGGGACGATCATCCCAGAGGCATCTGCTTAATTGTGGGGTGCCTCAGGGGGCGGTGCTTTCCCCGATGTTGTTTAATATCTACATGTGCCTCCTTGCCCAGATTGTCAGGAGATTCGGGCTGGGTTGCCATCAGTATGCAGATGACACTCAGCTTTATCTGCTGATGGATGGCCTCCACCCCAGAAAAACTGGCCCCGGTGTTACAAGCAGTGGCGGGGTGGCTCAAGTTGAGTCGTCTGAAGCTGAACCCAATGAAAACAGAAGTCCTTTGTCTGAGTCGTGGTGGCCTGGGAAGGGAAATCCCTTTACCAGCCTTTGATGGGGCGCCACTGATATCGGCGCCTAAAGTCAAGAGCTTGGGGGTGCTACTGGAGCCCACATTGGCTATGGAGGCCCAGATAGCAGCCACTGCGAGATCCGCCTTTTTCCATCTTAGGCGGGCACGACAGCTGGCACCCTTCCTAGAGCACAGCGACTTAGCAACAGTGATTCATGCTACGGTCACCTCGAGACTAGACTACTGTAATGCCCTCTACATGGGGCTGCCCATGTCTCAAATCCGGAAGCTGCAGCTGGTGCAGAATGCTGCAGCCAGGCTGTTACTGGGTCTCTCTACTCGGAATCATGTGCAGCCGGGGCTGCGGAGACTGCACTGGCTGCCGATAGTATTCCGGATTCACTACAAGGTGCTGGTTATTACCTTTAAAGCCCTATATGGCCGAGGTCCTGTCTACCTTAGGGACCGTCTCTCCCAACATATTCCCCAGAGGGTACTGAGATCTGGATCACAAAATCTATTAGAAATCCCCGGGCCGAGGGAGGCTAGATTGAAGGCTACCAGAGAACAAGCCTTCTCTATTGCTGCCCCCCACTGGTGGAACCGGCTCCCTGATGACGTTAGAGCCTTGCGGGACCTTGCCCAATTCCGCAAGGCTTGTCAAACAACACTTTTTCGAATGGCCTTCAACCAAAGTACAGAGCTGCTTAACATCATGGTATGGAGCTTAGCACCAAAACTGTTTTTAAAATCTGTTCAATATTTAGAGTGTAATTGTTAATTTTAATTGATCGTACTGTAATTGTTTTTATTTATTTATTTATTTATTTTATTATTTATATCCCGCCCTTCCCACCAAGTGGCTCATTGCTTTATTGCTTTAGTGGCTCATTGCTTTATGGTTTTATTGTTTTATTGTGGATATTTAATGATGTTGTTAGCCACCCTGAGCCTGCTTTGGCGGGGAGGGCGGGATATAAATGTGAAAAATAAATAAATAAATAAATAAATAAATAGGATAGGATAGGATAGGATAGGATAGGATAGGATAGGATAGGATAGGATAGGATAGGATAGTTGTGTGTTGGTCTGTTTTGGAAGCTTTGACTCTCTAAAGCTTGTCCCTCAAAAAATCTTGTGCGACTGGACTCAATTTACCTGGCCAGCAGAGGTCTCCTGACATCCTTCCGGGAGACTGGAAGTGATGTTGGACATTTTCAGACCTACTTCCAGTTTCAGGCCAACTTCTGGTTGAGGGTGACACTTTGGTTTTTGAGCTAAACCCTATGGTAAATTTGGCTTCAAACCGTAGAGTTTTGTCCCAAAAGCGGAGCGCCTCCCCTAACTGGAAGTAGTCCCAAAGTAGGCTTGAAACTAGAAGTAGGCCCCAAAAAGATCAGTTGAGGGTGAGATGCAACAGCACGTGTACACAACACCAGCTGGCCGTTGGTGGGCAAGAACCTGTGAAAATGGGGTTACCCTGTTCCCACTGGGGAGGGGGGGGGGCTGGCAACCCGGGCCATGGGACGGAGACGATGCTGGTCACCTTAGTAGATAATCCCCAGATGATGATCTCCAGATGATCTCATTCAATTTGGATGACGTTCTCCCCCTTTCTTCCTGGTAACAATTTACCCACAATGCTTTGTCTCTTAGGTGTCCCAGGTGAACCAGGATATGCCAAAGATGGACTCCCAGGAGCACCAGGACCACAAGGTGAAGCAGGTCTTCCTGGCCAGATGGGACCCGCCGGGCCTCCTGGATCCAATGGACAATGCGACCCATCTCAGTGTGCTTACTATGCAAGTCTCTCCAGCAGGCCCAGCAACGTCAAAGGGCCCTAAAAGGCCAAAGCCCCTTCCTGGGACTTCTGATGGACCTAATTGCAAAACTTGAATCCGACAAGGGAGTCAGGAGTCTGTCCCCGTTTCGTTCCTGTTTCTTTGCAAAGAGGCCTTTGGGATTCTCCTAACCACCCCGTGCTGCCGGTCGGTCAGGTTTTCTTACCGATAGGAATCGAGTTTATTGCTATTCTCGCGAGGCAATAAGTGACCCTTTTTTTGCGGTTCTTTAATATCAGGGCAAGTTTAATTTTTTTTTTTAAAGATTTTTTTTTTTAATATGAAAGTCGACAAACGAAGCATAGCGCTTGCATAGGCAAAAATCTAAGTTAGCATGGAAAACAAAACAAAAAAACCCCCCAAAACGTTGGCTGCTGCTGGTTGTTGTTACAATTTCTTCGGTGCGTTTCAGCATTTAGAACCGGGCAATGCTTCGGAAGTGAGGGGAGAGCTGCTTGAACCCCTTCCTCTGCTCCTCTTGACCCTACGGCGTACACAGAACTGCCTTCCGTTGTGTCAGACCACTTTGTGATAGAGTTGCCAATCCCCAGGTGAGGGCAGGGGATCCCCCGGTTTGGAGGCCCTCCCCCCGCTTCAGGGTCGTCAGAAAGCCGGGGGGGGGGGGAGGGAAATGTCTGCTGGGGACTCTGTTATTCCCTATAGAGACTTATTCCCATAGGAAATAATGAATTGATCTGCAGGTATCTGGGAGGGCTTTTTGGGGTAGAGGCACCAAATTTTCAGTATAGCATCTAGTGCCTCTCCCCAAAATTCCCCCCGAGTTTCAAAAAGATTGGACCAGGGGGTCCAATTCTATGAGCCCCAAAAGAAGGTGCCCCTATCCTTCATTATTTCCTATGGAAGGAAGGCATTGAAAAGGTGTGCAGTCCCTTTAAATGTGAGGGCCAGAACTCCCTTTGGAGTTCAGTGATGCTTGTTGCAGCCGTGATCTTGGCTCCACCCCCAATGTCTCCTGGCTCCACCCCCAAGTCTCCTGGCTCCACCCCCAAAGTCCCCAGCTATTTCTTGAATTGCACTTGGCAACCCTACTTTGTGAACTGGATATCAATCTCCAGAGGTCCCCTGATCCTTGTAGCTGGGGATTCAGGGCTGGCGCTGGGGCTTTTGCAGCCCCTGGCAAAGCCCCGCCCTCCAATGGCCCAGTTTGCATGCTGGACTTCTCTCGAGGAGACCGGTGTGCAAACGCCCAGCCCTGCTCCACCTCCCTGCGGTGCGGGGAAGCAAAGCAGGGCCGGACTGCCCAGTTTGCATACCGGGCTCCTCTTGAGGAGACCGGCGTGCAAACGCCCGGCCTCAGCATGGGGAAAGGAAGCGGCCGGCTGGCATGTGGGGAGGGGGTGCCTAGAGGTGCCTCGTAGGCCATGTGGGCACCCTAGGCAGCAGCGTATAAGGCCTAGTTCCACATGTCGGCCCTGTGGGGATTGAACCTGGGAACTTCTGCATGCCAAGCAGATGCTCTACCCCTAAGCCATGCCCTCCGTTGCTTCTACAGCCTCAGGCAACTGCTCTATCAAGGTCAGTATTGTCTACTCTGATAGGCAGTGGCTCTCCAAGGTGTCTGGAGAGGGTCATTCTAGGGTTGCCAACAGCCAGGTGGTGGCTGGAGATCGCCTGGGAGTACAACTGATCTCCAGGAAGGTGGACTCTATGGCATGACACACCATCCAGGTCCCTCCATTCTGCAAACCCTGCCATCCTCTCAGGGGTCCATCCCCGGAATCTCCAGGTATTTCTAAACGCAGAGCTGGCAGTGGCAACCCGAAGTCACTCGTTTCGCCTGCTATCTGATCCTTTCAGCAGGAGAAACTGAGGGCTGAGATCTGTAGGTGGGGTTGCCTCCAGGTGGTGCCTGGGAACCTTCCCAGCGTTATAGTTGATCTCCAAACCACAAAGATCAGTTCCCTTGGAGAAAATGGCTGCTTTGGAGGGCGGGCTTTATGGTATTGTACCTGGTTAGGATCCCTCCTTTCACCAAACTCTGCCTTCCCCAGCCTCCCTCTCCAAGCTCTCAAGGTATTTCCCAACCCCAGACCCGGCGAGCCTGTGGGTAGGCAAAACAGATTCTGTACCACTGAGCTATGGCCCTCTCTCTTTGCACTTGGAGGGCTTCTTTTCCCAGAGACTGCCAACTAAACTAGGGACCGCATCTAGCTTAAAGCAATGGAGGAAGAAACAGTTTTGGTTTGTTTGTTTTAGCAAGAACGCACAGGAATGCAGTTCTGGGTGGCTTAGCATCGGGGTGTGTGGCCTAATATGCAAATGAGTTCCCATCGGGATTTTCTCTTTAAAAGCCCCGCGTGAAACAATGGATATGTTAGGGGGTGTGACCTAATATGCAAATGAGTTCCTGCTGGGCTTTCCCCACAAAAAAGTCCCGTGTGAAACCATGGAATTAGGGGGTGTGGCCTAATGTGCAAATGCGCTCCGGCTGGGCTTTTCCCACAAAGAAGTCCTGCATTAAACAATGGAGATGTTAGGGGGTGTGGCCTAATAGGCAAATAAATTCCTGCTAGACTTTTTCTACAAGTAAAGCCCTGGGGAAGAGCATAGGATGTGACCACAGTTTGCAGATTTGCCAATCTATTGGATTTATATCCCATTCTCCGCTCCAAATCTCAGTGGCTCACAATCTTCTTTACCTTCCTTTCCCACTGAGTATACATTAAAAAAAAAATCTTCTTTTGCAAATATGAAACCCATGAGTTTTTGCTCTCATTTTTTTTTCCATTTGAAGATCTTCCTTGTGCTGAACGTTTCCTGTAAAATGTACGCCCTTTTCAGTGTTACCTGGCAGGCTACGTGATATGTATAAATGGCATACATTTTACACATGAACCCATGACTCATTAATACCCACCGTGAAAATGGGTGGACTGAAACAGTTGACAATCAGTTTTGGAAACAGAAAGGAGCAATAGGGGAGGGGTATATTTATTCGTCATTAGAGAGGGGTGCAAAGGAAAAGGTGCAGGACAGAGATGGCATGGCACATGTACACAACACAACTCTTGCTGTTTCTCCCCTCCCCCGACCTCACGGAGAGCCAGTTTGGTGTAGAAGAAGAAGAAGATATTGGATTTATATCCCGCCCTCCACTCCAAAGAGTCTCAGAGCGGCTCACAATCTCCTTTACTTTCCTCCCCCACAACAGACACCCGGTGAGGTAGATGAAGATATTGGATTTATATCCCGCCCTCAACTCCAAAGAGTCTCAGAGCGGCTCACAATCTCCTTTACCTTCCTCCCCCACAACAGACACCCTGTGAGGTGGGTGGGGCTGGAGAGGGCTCCCACAGCAGCTGCCCTTTCAAGGACAACCTCTGCCAGAGCTACGGCTGACCCAAGGCCATCTTAGCAGGTGCAAGTGGAGGAGTGGGGAATCAAACCCGGTTCTCCCAGATAAGAGTCCGCAAACTTAACCACTACACCAAACTGGTTCTCGTTTCACAAAGGAGTTGAGGGGAGAAGGGAAGGGAAGAGGCTGAGGTGTAGTGGTTAAGTGCATGGACTCTTATCTGGAAGAACCGGGTTTGACTCCCCACTCCTCCACTTGCAGCTGCTGGAATGGCTTTGGGTCAGCCATAGCTCTCACCGAGCTGTCCTTGAAAGGGCAGCTTCTGGGAAAGCTCTCTCAGTGGGAAAGAAAGGTAAAGAAGATTGTGAGCCACTGAGATTTGGAGTGGAGGGTGGGATATAAATCCAATATCTTCTTCTTCTCCTTCACCCTCCAAAGCAGCCATTTTATCCAAAGGAAAAGGCCTGGATATCAGTTATAATAGCAGGAGATCTTCAGGCCCCAGCTGGAGGTTGGCAACCCCGTCTCTGACTGCGGACTATTTTGACATGGGAGAAGCATGAACACATGACAGTGAGGGAGCAGAGAATGGGAATTTATGATAATCAGGCAGAGAAGCCCAGAATTCAGCAGCGGAGGCACTAATGCTCATTTGTCAGGTCCTGGATCCAACCACTGATGTCTCCGGTCTGAGAGACATCTTAGGTAGTACAGCTGGGAAGTCAGATCCCCCATTTCAAAAGAGACTCTTTCAGCCTACGCAGTTTGAAGAGTCAGTGCTGTCGGCAAACGTTATTTATGTCTATTTTTAAAGGTGCTATATTTTATGTGGGTTTTACGGCCTCGTTTTTCTTTAAAAAAAAAAAAAAAAGTCTAGAAAGCGTGTCTAAATTATTGTGATTGTAGCTCGTAGGCCGTATTCCAAACAGACAAAAAAAAAAAAGAATCCTGTTTTATGACTGTCACCAACAATGCCTATTTTGTCTCTGAATGAGAAACCCCAGAAGCATATCGATGGCAAATAAATCTGCTTGCCAAAACTGGTTCAAGAGAGTGTGATTTATGATTTCGCCCCTTTCGCTTTGGCCAAACTCTTTTAACAAAGGAGTTGAGGGGAAGAAGGGAAGGGAAGAGGCTGAGGTGTTCCGTTTCCCTCCCTTTTCTCTTCCTCACGCTGTGGGGGAAAAAAAAAAAATCTTTCCATTTTCAACTCTGCCTCCTGGAGCGACTTGTCTAAGGCTATAGCTGCGGCTTTTAAAAATGATTCCCTGACCCAGTTGCCGGATGTATTTTTATGCCATGCTTCGTTTCTTAAGGGAGGGATTTCTGAATGTTCCTCTTTCTTGTGTATTGTTATCACCGTTGTATGTCTAAAAGACGACGCATTATGCAGACTTCTTTGAATAAGCGTTGAATATCAAGGGTGTCGACCCATTTGCCTTTGAGGTTCTTTGTCCTGAGGACCATTTCAGGATACAAGTACACTTGTGAGACAGTACAAAAACAAATTAGGCGTGAGCATGCAGTTGCCGGCCTCTGGGATTACAGCTGAACCCCAGGCAACAGAGATCAGTTTACCTAGAGAAAATGACTACTTTGGAAAGTGGACTCTATGGCATTATACCTCATCAAAGTCCCTCCCACTCCCCAAACCATGCCCTCCTCAGCCTCCACCCCCCAAATCTCCAGATAGTTCCCAGCCTAGAATTTGTAACCCTAGATCAGGGGTGTCAAACATGTGACCTGGGGGCTGAATCAGGCCCCTGGAGGGCTCCTATCAGGCCCTTGAGCAATTTGCTGCCTCCTTCTCTTGCTTCCTTCTGCATCACAGCTTGCTCAATTGCACAGGAGCTATGGAGCAAAATATCTATTTTCTCAGTTGGCTGAGACTCCTCCCTTGGGGAGGAAGGGGGAAGGCAGAGCTTGTTTTTTTTCCAGGTTCTCTCAATCACACAGCAAAGCTACTGAGCCAAGCCTCTCTTCCTTCCCTCTCCTTGTCCCCGGGGGAAGGAAGGAAAGAGCCAGAGCCTCCTTTGCCCAGTTCCCCGGATCGCACAGGAGAGATACAAGGAAAGCACCTTTAATACCAACAAGTGCTGTCATTTTAAGCATGTCTTAAGGTGTTCCCCCCCCAGGCTCTCTCAATAGCACAGCAGAGCTACTGAACCAAGACTCTGTTGCTTCCCTCTCCTTGTCCCCTGAGGAAGGAAGGAAAGAAAGAGTCAGAGCTTCCTTTGCCCAGTTCCCTGGATCGCACAGGAGAGATACAAAGAAAGCACCTTTAATACCAAGTGCTATTGTTTTAAGCATGTTTTAAGGGTTTTTTTTTTTAAAAAAAGAAATAATTGTGTTTGTAAATGTCCTTTATAAAGTTTATATCTCTGCTACCTAATCTTAAATAGGTGTACACATGGCTTGGCCCAACATGGCCTGGCCCAACTTGACATGGCCTGGCCCAACAAGGTCTCATTTATATCAGATCCAGTCCTCATAACAAATGAGCTCGATGCCGCTGCCCTAGATGAACAGATACTTCCCCCACCCCCACTTTATATGGTCATTTGTCACAGGCATTGGCTACTTTCGATCCCCCCCCCCCCCCCCGCATTCCAATTTAATAGAAAGATTTTCTGCAGTTACTGGTGTTGTCAAAGTTCATTGTTTCCCTGTCCAGGATGGAACATACGGGGGTTCCTGAAGCCTGCCTCCCATCTCTAACGTTCTTCTCTGCCTTGGATTGTAATCCAAGATGGGGCGCTTCTCACCTGCCTGCTAACCTCCCACCAGACACTGTCCCAGGATGTTCTTGACCTCTCCTTCCCTCAGAAGCCGTGTCTTCCATGTTCCGCCCAAAAACTTCTTCTGAGGATCAGGGGATCCTCATTTATAAAACGTCTCTGCAATGAGTAATGGAAAAATGGACCAACTGTCCCTCCATGGTTTTTGATGGTCAGCGTTGTCCATGATGTTGTCCAGTGTTGGGAGCACATACAGCCAGCGCTGCAGGAACTGCACTGGCTACCAATAGTGTACCAGATTTGCTACAAGGTGCTGGTTATTACCTTTAAAGCCCTATATGGTCGAGGACCTGTTTACCTGAGGGACCGTCTGTCCCCACACGTTCCCCAGAGAGCGCTAAGATCTGGATTTCAACATCTCCTAGTGATCCCCGGGCTGAAAGACGAGACTGTCAACCACCAGGGATCGGACCTTTTCAGTGGCAGCCCCCTCCTGGTGGAATCAATTGCCAGAAGAGGTTAAGGCCTTGCGGGACCTTTCTTAGTTCCGCAAGGCCTGTAAGACCGCTCTCTTCCGGCAAGTCTTCAGTTGACCGTAGGAGAATTCTGGAACAACTACCATCCTGAGAATATGAGTAAAATCCGATTTGTTAGCACCAACTGTAGATTGTTTTAACTTGTACTGTTTAATGGTTTTATTGATTTTATGACTGCAATCCTAGTATACTATGATTTGATGGAAGCCGCCCTGAGCCCGCCTCGGCGGGGAGGGCGGGGTATAAGTTGAATTAAACATAAACTTAAACATAATCCCCTGACCCTCATGGCCAAACTAGCCATCACAAATACACTGCCACTGCCATTTTAAAGTCCTTTTAAAATACTGTGAGCAGGTCCACAGTGCCTCAGGCAGCCTTCACAGCCGCTGCTCCCCTGCCCCCACTCTCCCTGCCTCCCCTTCACGGCCCAGTGGTGGGGAGAACCAGCGGCAAAGGGGAAGACAGCAGCAATCAGGGTGGGGAAGGACATGGGGAGAAGCTGCAGCAAGGCAACGGAGGGAAGATAACAGCGATCAGGAAGGAGAAGGAGGCAAGGAGAAGCAGCGGCAAGGCAATGGGGGAAAGACAGCAGCGATTGGGGTGGGGAAGGAGGTGGGGAGAAGTGGCAGCAGTGGGGGGAATACAGCGATTAGGGAGGAGAAGGAGACGGGGAGAAGCGGCGGCAACGGGGGGAAGAAGCAGCGATCGGAGCTGGGAAGGAAGCGGGGAGAAGTGGCAGCAACGGGGGGAAGCGGCGATCGAGGCAGGGAGGGAGGGAAGGAGGTGGGGAGAAGTGGCAAGGCAAGGGGGGAAGACAGCAGCGATTTGGAGAGGGAGGGGAAGGAATTTTTTTAAACGAAAATTGGGCATCTCCAATTTGGCGCCCCTCCAGGGCCAGCGCCTTAGGCGAGCACCTAGTTTGCCTAGTGGAAGAGCCGGCCCTGACTGTGAGGTCCTGATCTTGCAAGGCACAAGTCTCAGGGCGGGGGGTGGAATGCTGCACTCGATAAGACTCAGGGGTGGCAATAAATGCACCTCAATCCACCGAATCCTGGGCTCAATCTAGATCAGGCCACCAGAGCCATTTGGAAGGACTTGAAAATGGTGTCATCTTCGTGGCAGCTATGTAAAAGAGGAGGCCACGAGGATGTCTCATTTGACCTTCAGGGGATACTTTTTGGAGGCACGCTGGGGGAGGGGCGTTGCAGAGGCGGGTGAGGCAAGGAAGATCTTGTTCCACAGATTCTTTCCACTTGCACAACAACAAGATCAAACTCATGAACAGCTCAGGGGCCATTTTGTAGAAAAATAGGTGGTGGAGCTCATCAAGGGATTGTTATGCAGCTGCACATGCTATTCAATGGGCAAGGAGGTGGGACTCTCAGAAGGAGGAGGTGGGACTCTCAGGTTCAGGAGCTGTGCTCCTGTGAGCTCCCACTGAATCGGAGGCCTGAACAGCTTAACCATCATGCACTCCTCTGCTTGATTGTCACAAGTGTGAGCAGGTAGGTGTGAAGAACAAGTAAGGTGCAGAGCAGCAGGGAGAAGCCTGGATGAGCAGGTGAGGGTGGTGGAGAAACCTAGGACGTGGAGTGGAGGGAAGAGATGGAAGGGAAAGGCCTTTAACACTTAAACGGGAGAGGACTGCCACCCTACACCGCTGAGCGATACCATTCATGAAGAATTACAATCACTACAGGATCACTGTCAGAAGAAAGAGAGTTATGATCCCGCCTATACTGAAGTTTTGAGCAGCACTGAGAAATGTATTTTAATTGTTATTTTATTGTTTTAAGCTGTGATCTTGAATTGCTTAAAATTGACTGTTAGCTGCCCTGAGTCCGCTTGCAGAGAGGGCAGGATAGATGATGATGATGATGATGATGATGATGATGATGATGATGATGATGATAATAATAATAATAATAATAATAATAATAATAATAATAATAATAATAATAATAATAATAATAATAATAATAATAATAATAATAATAATAGAACCATTGTGGGTGGTGAATAGTGGCTCCTCTGGGATAGAATGAAGAAGAAGAAGAAGAAGAAGAAGAAGAAGAAGAAGAAGAAGAAGAAGAAGAAGAAGATATTGGATTTATATCCCGCCCTCCACTTCGAATCTCAGAGTGGCTCACAATCTCCTTTATCTTCCTCCCCTGCAACAGACATCCTGTGAGGTGGGTGGGGCTGAGAGGACTCTCACAGCAGCTGCCCTTTCAAGAACAACCTCTGCCAGAACTATAGCTGACCCAAGGCCATTCCAGCAGGTGCAAGTGGAGGAGTGGAGAATCAAACCCACTTCTCCCATATAAGAGTCTGCACATTTAACCACTACACCAAACTGGAATAAGAACTTAAGAGAAGCCATGTTGGATCAGGCCAGTGGCCCATCCAGTCCAACACTCTGTGTCACACAGTAGCCAAAAAACCAGATGGCATCAGGAGGTCCACTAGTGGGGTCTGGACACTAGAAGCCCTCCCACTGTTGCCTCCCGAAGCACCAAGAATACAGAGCATCACTGAGAGTCCCATCTATACCTTGTGGCTAATAGCCACTGATGGACCTCTACTCCATATGTTTACGAATCTTCATTTGGTCATGTCTTCTTGGGCCCCCTTTTCTTATTGGCACTAATGGATTTCAAACCTAGTCTGTGAGAAAGAAGAATCAACTCATGCCTTTGGCTTGTGGGAGAAAAACAGGTCATGTAAGGTGAACTGTGATGCTGACCCATGTTGAGAACGGTCCTGATCACGGTAATGCAGCTTCTATTTTGATTTCGAGGAGAAAATGAGAGGTTGCTTCCCTCTCATCAAGGTAGGAATAGGGATTTGAATGTTTACTTTCTGTTCAAAGCTTCGGACAAAGAAGGTTAGCTCTTTGGAGCGTTCTGTGTTGACCTACGAGGTGTAGCTGAGCAACCTGCAGTTTGGTGTTTGCGTTGTCAATGCAGAGGATGAAGACTGGGATAATTCTTAGAGCCAGGGTGCTAAAACTAGCAAGCACAGCAGATCCTGGGGAAAAGGCCCATTCTTCTGAAGGATGAAACAAGCTTGTGACTCTCCTTTCCCATGCCCTGGCACTGATCCTGCTATCTAGTAGAATATGATTCTCTATACCAGAGGTGGCCAAACTGTGGCTTGGAACCCATATGTGGCTCCTTCACACATATTGTGTAGCTCTTGAAGCCCCCATTGCCCCATCATATGGCTTGGAGAAGGCATTTCTCTCTTTAAATCACTTTGCCAAGTCAAGCCTTCCTTCCTTCCTTCCTTCCTTCCTTCCTTCCTTCCTTCCTTCCTTCCTTCCTTCCTTCCTTCCTTCCTTCCTTCCTTCCTTCCTTCCCTCCCTCCCTCAAACATCAGACATTTATTCTATGTGGCTCTCACATTAAGCAAGTTTGGCCACCCCTGCTCTATCAGTCCCCCGAGCAACTAGTGTCATCTATTTCCTTCTTCCTCTCTCGCTTCCTTCTTCAGCACAGCTTGCTTTGCAAGGCTTTCTCAATTCCAAAGGAGCTACAAAGCAAAACCTCTATTTTCTCCATTGACTGTGTCTCCTTCCTTGGGGAGGAAGGGGGGAGGAATAGCTTGCATTGCCAGGCTCTCTCCATTACACACCAGAACTACTGAGGCAAGCCTCTCTTCCTTCTATTGGCTGAGGCTCCCCCCCCCAGTCCCCTGGGGAAGGAACGAAAGAACCAGAGCTTCCTTTGCCCAGTTTCCTGGATCCCATGGGAGAAATACAAAGAAAGCATCTTTAAAACCAATGAGTGCTCACGTTTTAAGCATGTTTTAAGTTTTATATGTGTGTGTGTGTTTGCCTGTGTCCATTATAAAGTTTATATTTCTGCTAACTAATCTTAAATCTTTTAAGTTTTATATGTGTGTGTGTGTGTGTGTGTTTGCCTGTGTCCATTATAAAGTTTATATCTCTGCTACCTAATCTTAAATCTTTTAAGTTTTATATGTGTGTGTGTTTGCCTGTGTCCATTATAAAGTTTATAGCTCTGCTACCTAATCTTAAATAGGTACACACATGGACCAGCCCAGCATGGCTCAGCCCAACCCAACATGGCCCGACCCAACAACGTCTCATTTATGGCAGATCCGGCCCTCGTAACAAATGAGTTTGACACCCCCGATATAGCAGGTTCAACCCATGGAAGAGATGAGGGAGCAGTGATCACGGCTCTGTTATTAGATACAGCCTAGTATAGAGCTGCACTTAGAACTGAGAACTGGGCCAACGGGGCCAACTATATATATATACATTCAAGTCCCCACGCAGGCATGCCATTGGATCATTCAAACCAGCAGGGGGCTCGTGATTGGAGCAGGGCAGCAGGGATTCGGATCCTACTGCCCATCCTTCCTGAGTCCCCAAGCTCCGTTGATACGGCTCCAGTGAGCCAGGCAGGGACCACATTCCAGAGTCACAACATTAGTTTGCATACACAGCACTAGTGCAACAGGGGCTGCCTCACAGGGTGGATGTCAGGATAAAGTGAAGGAGACCAACACGGCTGCCCTCTTCAGACCAACACGGCTGCCCTCTTGGATCGAACGTCCTGACAGAGCGGTTCCTCAGTGGAACAGGCTTCCTCATTGGGAGGTGGTGGGCTCTCCTCGTTTGGAGGTTTCTAAACAGAGGCTAGATGGCCATCTGACAGCAATGAGGATCCTGTGAATTTAGGGGGAGGTATGTTGGAGTTTCCTGCATTGTGCAGGGGGTTGGACAAGATCAGGGGTGTCAAACATGTGGCCCAGGGGCCAAATCAGGCCCCCGGAGGGGTCCTCTCAGGCCCCCGAGCAACTGGCTGTCATCTGCTTCCTTCTCCCTCTGTCTTGCTTCCTTCTGCATCACAGCTTGCTTTGCAAAGCCTGCTCAATTGCACAGGAGCTACAAAGCAAAATCTCTATTTTCTCCAGTGGCTGAGGCTCCTCCGTTGGGGAGGAAGGGGGGGAGGAATAGCTTGCTTTGCCGTGCTCTCTTCATTGCATAGCAGAGCTACTGAGCCAAGCCTCACTTCCTTCAATCGGTTGAGCCCTCCCCACAAGTCCCCTGGGGAAGGAAGGAAAGAGTCAGAGCTTCCTTTACCCAGTTCCCTGGATCCCGTGGGAGAAATGCAAAGAAAGCATCTTTAAAACCGAGGAGTGCTGACATTTTAAGCATGGTTAACATTTTTTAAAAATATATTTGGGTTTGTCTGTGTTCTTTATAACATTTATATCTCTGCTACTAAATCTTAAATAGGTACACACATGGCTCAGCCCAACCCAACATGGTCCAGCCCAGCAAGGTCCCATTTATGTCAGATCTGGCTTTCATAACAAATGAGTTTGACACCCCTGACTTAGGGACTTTGTATGATAAAATAGCCAATCATTTACCAAATACATTCCCCCCTTTTTCTTCCATTGGCACATTGCTGGGTGTAGCCCATTTTTTCCTTCATCATAGGTGGGGAACAAGCCATAGAAAGCTCCCAATCTTTGGTGTGTGTGTGTGCAAAGAAAGGGTGCTCATATGCCCATGGATTCCCAAGTTTCATTCGCTGCTTCATCAGAGCATACACAGAGTGCTCCTTTTGGAAAACAAACCTCTTAGGCTTCTACAAACCTCTTAGGCTTAGCAGAGCCAGTTTGGTGTAGTGGTTAAGTGTGCGGACTCTTATCTGGGAGAACCGGGTTTGATTCCCCACTCCTCCACTTGCACCTGCTAGCATGGCCTTGGGTCAGCCATAGCTCTGGCAGGGGTTGTCCTTGAAAGGGCAGCTGCTGTGAGAGCCCTCTCCAGCCCCACCCACCTCACAGAGTGTCTGTTGTGGGGAAGGAAGGTAAAGGAGATTGTGAGCCGCTCTGAGACTCTTCGGAGTGGAGGGCGGGATATAAATCCAATATCTTCTTCTACTGATGCGCTGTATTCTAATTCCGTCCTTTCTCCAAAGACTCAGAGCATCATTTATGGTTCTCCCTCCTCTCTGTGTGGACTCACAATGACCCTGTGGGGTAGGTAAGGCAGAGAGAGAGAGAGGAGAGAGTTGGAAGGGACCTCCAGGGTCATCTAGTCCAACCCCCTGCACAATGCAGGAAACTTACATATACCTCCCCTTAAGGTAAGAGAGAGAGTCTTGGGAGTAAATTTCATGGTTAGTTGGAAGCCGAACCTGGATCACCCAGATCCTAGTCTTTCACTAGTGAATCTCACCGAACCAGCAAACCCAGGCCGTTTTCCCACTGACCTTACTCCGGAGCGATGTCCCTCTTCACCGCGCAGCGTCTGCGCGGATTTCCCACCAACTGCTGCACACAACCAGGAAGAGCCGCAGCTTTTGCGTCGCAGATGTAAACTGGTTTTTAGCGGTTTACATCTGCGCCGCAAAAGCCACGGCACTTCCTGGTTGTGCGCAGCAGTTGGTGAGAAATCCACGCAGACGCTGCGCGGTGAAGAGGGACGTCGCTCCGGAGTAAGGTCAGTGGGAAAACGGCCCCACTTTCTCTTGCTAACATTTATTCACTTAAATAAGAACTCTGTATAGTTTATTTAATTAGGAACATCTCGGCGTTAATAGAAGTTCAAATTATTAATAAGGCTTGTTTAATCTCAGCATGGTTTGTTGGCTGTGGAGGTTAATTCCCTCTGCTATATTCCTTTAATCACACTTTTTAATTTTTTAAAACTCATGTGTTCTTCTTTTCTCTCTAGCAACGGCCAAGGAGCCCAAGTTTATAGGAGAACTATATGTGTAACACGAGAGGGTCATTTTAGGTCTCACCCTGCTTCATCTTAAGTATTCGTAGGATAAAAGGAAGCCCTTCTTCACCCAAAGGGTGATTAACATGTGGAATTCACTGCCACAGGAGGTGGCGGCGGCTACAAGCATAGCCAGCTTCAAGAGGGGATTGAATAAAAATATGGAGCAGAGGTCCATCAGTGGCTATTAGCCACAGTGTGTGTGTGTGTGTGTGTGTGTGTGTGTATATATATATATATATATATATATATGTGTGTGTGTGTGTGTGTGTGTGTGTATGTATGTGTGTGTGTGTATATACACACACACATATATTGGCCACTGTGTGACATAGAGTGTTGGACTGGATGGGCCATTGGCCTGATCCAACATGGCTTCTCTTATGTTCTTATTCAGATGTGAGTCTCTTCTCTGCAATAATATAGGGATTCCAGGAGAAGGGGGTGTGTGTGTTCTGGGGCATCCTGGTGACCTCAGGAGCCGGTGGAGGTGAGCAAGTCATGAGAAGGAGGAGAAGGAGAAGGAAGAGAAGGAGGAGGAGAAGATATTTATATTATTGGATTTATATCCTGCCCTAGCTTTCTCTAGTTAGCACGAATAATAGTGGGAATGCCATAGTAAGTACTATCCTTATCAGCAATGCAGGCGTTCCTAGGCGTTCCTATGGCATTCCCGCTGTTTTGTGTGCTAATTAGAGAAAGCTAGGAATTCTTTTGGCACTACCGGATCGGGAAAATTGTACAATACTTATAAGAATGGTCCCTGGAAGAAGAATTTAAGATCCGAAACGGCTTGCAAAGCGGAGCGGTTCTCCATTGGACTGCCTGCTTTTAATACTGGATGTGGCTTTCAGCCACATAAGGACAGTGGGAGCATTGGGTAACTTATAAGGTTTTAACTTGGTGATATGTACTGATATTATTCGTTTTGTATTCTGATACTTATTATTCACAACATGTTAAAATTGCATTTTACCCGGAGAGCTTTTCCTTGTTGTTGAGGCTTTGTCTCTCGTGGTCCCGTTTACATTGTGAAATCCCCAGTTGGGGGCAGGGGATCCCCCAGTTTAGAGGCTCTCTGCCTGCTTTGGGGCCATCAGAAAGCAGGGGCGGTGGGAAGGAACGTCTGCTGGGGACTCCATTATACCCTATGGTGGCTGATTCCCATCGGGTGTAATAGAGAATTGATCCTTTGGGGCTCTGGGGGTGGGGGCTGTTATTTTGAGATACACACCACATTTTCAGTAAAGCATTCAATGCCTCTCCTCAAAACACCAAGTTTCAAAAAGTTTGGATCAGGGGGTCCAATTCTATAAGCCCCCAAAGAAGGTGTCCTTCAAAGTCCAAAGTCCTTCCTTCCTTCCTTGGTGGAAGTTTGGTGTAGTGGTTAAGTGTGTGGACTCTTATCTGGGAGAACCGGGTTTGATTCCCCACTCCTCCACTTGCACCTGCTGGAATGGCTTTGGGTCAGCCATAGCTCTGGCAGAGGTTGTCCTTGAAAGGGCAGCTGCTGTGAGAGCCCTCTCCAGCCCCACCCACCTCATAGGGTGTCTGTTGTGGGGGAGGAAGGTAAAGGAGATTGTGAGCCGCTCTGAGACTCTTCGGAGTGGAGGGCGGGATATAAATCCAATATCTTCTTCTCCTTCCTTCCTTCCTTCCTTCCTTCCTTCCTTCCTTCCTTCCTTCCTTCCTTCCTTCCTTCCTTCCTTCCTTCCTTCCTTCCTTCCTTCCTTCCTTCCTTCCTTCCCATATTGGGTCATGCTCCCTGATATCACCATTGTTTCACGTAGGGCTTTTAAATAGAAAAGGCCCAGCAGGAACTCATTTGCATATTAGGCCACACCCCACAATGTACTGATGACATTAGGCCACACCCCACGATATACTGACGACAATATAAAGTTGCTCCCTCCCCATTTCCATCGCAGCTCTTGGAGTAAAAAGGCAAAGACAAAGACAAACTGGAGCACGGCACTTATTTTAGTCATGATATACTTTTCCTGCACCCCTCAGCTTCGTGGGCCTGAAGCAAACGTCTCACTTGCCCAGCCCTTATAACAGCTCTGTGATAAACTTTTAAATCTGTTATTCCTTGGATGAGGCATCAGTTTGTTTTAGGGCTGCTCAGTTCGCCCCTGGCCACTGGAGAATTCAGGCTCGGAAATTCCTCGAGATTTGGGGATGGAACCTGCAGAGAACAGGGACCTCAGCAAGGTACAATGCCACAGAGTCCACCCTCCAAAGCAGCCATCCCCGCCCCACCTCCCCGGGAACTGAGCTCTGCCCTTTGGAGATCAGTTGTAATAGCAGGAGGTCTCCAGGTCCCGCCTGAAGGCTGGCATCCCTTGATTGCTCACTTGCTTGTTTGGTAAAGGGGTTGCTGTTTCCCAGCCCGCGATTAACTTTCCAATCCATTTCCATTTTTAAGTGCAGCTTTCCCAAAGTCAGCTGAACAAGTAAACTTGTTTTGATTGCCCTCTGTTTCTCCAGAGGTCTTTTTATAGAGCTCAAAAGAAAAGGCTGCTTGCACTAATGCAATTTATTTCCTCTCCTGCTGAGAGCTTCTCCCACGAATTGCTCTCCAAAGCACAGAAAGCTCTTTGGAGCAGGTCTGCCGCCCCTCTGCGCTTTCCGCCGCTCCGGTGATTTCAGGGCTTTTTGGCTGATCGAAGATTTGTTTTGACCCAAAACTGGTACCCTTTATAGCAGTTTTATGGGACCCTTTTTCCGCCGAGGGCCATTTGGATATTTATAACATCATTCGCAGGCCGTACAAAATTATCAACTTAAAGAAAACAGCGCTCCACCGAGGGAGAACGATTCAGGCTGGCAAAATTAATGCAAATAATTTTTTCCCCCCTATTTGAAGTCATGTGGGGAGAGCCTAATTCAGCATACGCGCGCACACACCTTGGCCTGCCGCCCTAGGCAAATGCCTCAGTCCAGGCATATTAGACCACATCCCCTAATATTAGCTTATTAGGCCACACCACCTGGGATAATCATGTGCAAACTGAACTGGTGGAAGCTGGCTCCCACCCCTGCCAACCCTCCCTCCTTCCCTTCAGCTGCTCCCAGCAGACCTTTAAAGACACCCACATACCCCAGCAGCAGTCCTTCACAATGCCCACAAGAGGGGGGGGGCTTGGCCCAGCAATCCTCGAGGGCCAGACCACATGATCTTGAGGGTCGTAAATGGCTTTCGGGCCTGATGTTCCACACCCCTACTGTACAGAGCGAGCTTTAGATGCTTCTCGAAACAACAACAAAAAAGTTAGCATGTAACACAAAATAGCCATCCATTCTTGGCATCAGGGGTGTGGCCTAATATGCAAATGAGTCCCCGCTAGTTTTTTCTACCAAAAAAGCCCTACGTGAAACAATAGCGATGCCCGGGGTGTGTGGCCTAATATGTAAATAAGTTCCTGCTGGGCTCTTTCTACCAAGAAAGTCCTGGGTGGAACCAACTACCAGAGGAGGTTAGAGCCTTGTGGGACCTTGCCCAGCCCCGCAAGACTTGCAAGACAATATTATTCCGGCTAGCCTTCGACTGAATTCCTGCCGTTATAATACAGCGGATATGTAAGAGCATTGAACGCCATTGGAAATTAATAATCTTAGCATCAAACTGTTTTTAACTGCTATATTATTGAATATTGTATTATTTTTGAATGCATAATTAATGTTTATTGGGATTTTATTCTTGTGAGCTGCCCTGAGCTTGCTTCGACAGGAAGGGAAAGTAAAGTAAAGGTCCCCTGTGCAAGCACCAGTCGTTTCCGAATCTGGGGTGATGTTGGTTTCACAAGGTTTTCACGGCAGACTTTTTACGGGGTGGTTTGCCGTTGCCTTCCCCAGTTTTTTACACTTCCCCCCCAGCAAGCTGGGTACTCATTTTACCGACCTCGGAAGGCTGGAAGGCTGAGTCAACCTTGGGCCAGCTTCCTGAAGCCAGCTTCCACTGGAATCGAACTCAGGTCGTGAGCAGAAAGTTCAGACCACAGTACTGCAGTACTGCTGCTTTACCACTTTGCGCCACGGGGCCGCTTCGGCGGGGAGGGCATGATATAAATCTAATAAACCAAACCATACTGCCATTGATTATGGTCTAAGTATGAAGACAGTGTCCAATTTGGCAATCACCCTACGCTGCTCTCACATTCGTCTTCTCAGCGTGGCGTCCTTCCGATTTCCCGCTATCTGCCCCGGGGCAGCAGCAAAGATCGGCGCTTAAGTGCAGCAAATAGAAACTGGCTTTTAGCGATCTTTGCTGCAGCCCCGGGGCAGATAAAGGGAAATCGGAAGGACGTCGTGCTGTGAAGACGAATGTGAGAGCAGGGTAGGGTAAGTGCGGAATCGGTCTGTGTGTAAATCGTGGAATACTCTGTGACTTATTTTATAAATGCAATAGAACCCAGTTTTGGAATATTTGAAAGGTGTCTTTAAGAAATTTTCACCCACCTTTTTTTGTGTTGCTAAACCCACCTGGGGACTGGCAACCTTGAAGCGTGGGCAAGGCGGAACAAAGGGAACGTTTCCTGAACTCCCCTTGAATCCACAGTTCTGCCATCAGTGCTCTACATTCAAGAGCTGAATATCTCCAGCTGGAAAATGAAGGGAAAGAGAGCCCCCAAATTGGGTAAGTGGGTGGCAATATGCTACGATCCGTCAGCCGAACTTGACTCTTTCAATAGGAGACTGACTTTTGCCACAAGGGGACTTGACAAATGGCTTAATTGTCAAAAATAATCAAATGCAACGTTACAACGGCGGTGGATTTCTAAGGCAGAAACTACCCACTCGAACCAGGGAAAGTAGTTCTTATTCCTTCAGCTCTCTTCACTCGGGTTCTTCTCTTATAGTAGGGGTGACCAAACTGTGGCTCAGGAGCCGCGTGCAACTCTTTCACACATATTGTGCTGCTCTCAAAGCCCCCACACGCCCGTTGCCAACCTTGGAGAAGTCTCTTAGCCAAGCAATTAAAGTTGCTTCTTTCCCACCTCTCCCTCCCTCTTCCCTCCCC
Organism: Heteronotia binoei; assembly: GCF_032191835.1. Taxonomy (NCBI): domain Eukaryota; kingdom Metazoa; phylum Chordata; class Lepidosauria; order Squamata; family Gekkonidae; genus Heteronotia; species Heteronotia binoei. The sequence goes on from NC_083229.1 coordinate 13,348,516, forward strand.
CCCCCCCATCTATTTTCCTTTCTGCCTGCTTGCCTTCTGTCATGTCTTGCGGCTCTCAAACATCAGACATTCATGTCTTGTGGCTCTCAAACATCTGATGTTTATCCTGTGTGGCTCTTTCGTGGCCACCCGGTCTTATAGTCTTAAAGAGACAGTTTCTTTCCCCCTTGTTTCCTTCTCTTCTTCTTTACTGTTTGGAATGCCCTCTCTCTCACTCACTCTGCGTGTTTGTGCATGCACACTTCACACCGACAGGCTGCTTCCAATTTATAATGACCCTATGAGTTAATGATCTCCAAATAGGGCGGCTAAGCCCCTGGCCTGGCTGGGGGTTCTCCCACCCTAGAGGGTCCCAACCTGCCGGCCCACATTGGGCCAGTGGGGGGGACCTCCCCTGATGTTGCTAGCACAATGATGTCACCCAGAAGTGATGTCATTGCGCCAGCGATGCTGTGTGGCGGCCGCTCTAGGCGGTTCCGGGAAAACTCTATGGTATTCCTGGATGGTCTAGCAATTCGGGAGGGAAAACTCTATGGTACAGTATTGCTGGAAATGCCTAGAGCGGCCGGCGTGTGACATCCTCCGGTGGAGTCCACAGGGGACTTGGCAACCCTATCTCCAAAACCTCCTATCATTGCTCAGGTCTTGCCAGCTGGGGGGGGGGCGGGGCCAAATCAGGCCTCTGAAGTGCTTCCTTGATTGAATCAATCCATCTCATGTTGGGACATCCTCTTTTCCTGATGCCTTCAACTTTTCCTAGCACTGTCTTTTTCGGTGGCTCTGGTCTTCTCGTAATGTGACTGCGGCTCACCAAGCAAGGGGCTGTGACTCACTGGTAGAACGCCTCCCGTTAAAAAGATCAGGTAGGAGGTGATGTGAATGACCCAGGGCTCGTTTTGTAGCAGAAACTCCTTTGCATATTAGGCCACACCCACCTGATGTAGCCAATCCTCCAAGAGTTTACAGTAGGTGCTGTAATAAGATCCCTGTGATTCTTCTTCACGGAACTTTTTTTTTTTTTTAGCAGGAACGCGCAGGAGCGCAGTTCCGGCTGGCTTGGCATAAGGAGGTGTGGCCTAATATGCAAAGGAGTTCTTGCTGGGCTTTTTCTACAAAAAAAAGAGCCCTAGTTATGTCAACTGGTCTGTAAATAACTGGATGGAAGAAGAAAGAAACAGATCGGAGAAAATGGTGCCACCAGAAGTCTAGACATAACCAGTGGAAGCCTGATAGACGAAGAATCTATGAGAATAAATCAGCAGGATGTAAAACAGGAAGGACTGTGAAGGACTCCACGGGAGGCTTCCTGTTCCGACCATAAACCAAGCAGAACTGAAACAGAAAACAGTGGGGAACGCTCTGAAGATGATGCCAAGGCTAGTTAAAGATGACTTGATCTCTTGCAGGGGCCATGCTGTGTCCTGGCCTGAGCACTCCTTCATCCTTTCACCTCCTATTGTGACTAGATTAGCATTTGAGCCAAATGAGGGGAAACGTGGGCTCTCCGTTTCGGAGGGTAGCTGTGTCGGCCTGCGGTAGAAGAGCTGGAATTGAGTTCATCCTTAGAGACCCACCTTAGAGACTGCCGAGGTTTTCAGGGTATGAGCTGCCAAAGGTCAACGCTCCCTTCGTCCAATGAAAGTAGGAATGGAAACCCTCCTGCCCTTGTCAGAAGGTGGGAGGAATATTGCAAAGAATGCTTGTAAAGGATCCAGAGGTACAATGCAGAGTGTAATCAACTTGGACTCTTATGTAATTGGTTTATGTGGATCAGAGGTGTCGAACATGCAGTTCGTGGGCCAAATCAGGCCTCTGAAGTGCTCCTGTCAGGCCCCCATGCAACTGGCTGTCATCTGCTTCCTTCTCCCTATATGAACATATGAAGCTGCCTCACACTGAATCAGACCCTCGGTCCATCAAAGTCAGTATTGTCTACTCAGACTGGCAGCAGCTCTTCAGGGTCTCAAGCTTTTTCACCCCTACTTGCCTGGACCTTTTTTTTTGTAGTTGGAGATGCCGGGGATTGAACCTGGGACCTTCTGCTTACCAAGCAGATGCTCTACCACAAAGCCACCGTCCCTCCTGTATCTTGCACAGGAGCTACAGAGCTGTTTTCTCCATTGGCTGAGGCTCCACCCTTGGGGAGAAGGGGGAAGGGAGAACTTGCTTTGCCAGGCTCTCTCAATTGCACAGCAGAGCTACCGAGCCAAGCCTCTTTCCTTCTATTGGCTGCGGCGCCTCCCTTTCCTGGTCCCCTGGGGAAGGACGGAAAGAGCCAGAGCTTCCTTTGCCCAGTTCCCTGGATCCCATGGGAGAAATACAAAGAAAGCATCTTTAAGACCAATAAATGCTAACACTTTAAGCATGTTTTAATTTATATATATATATGTGTTTGTTTGTGTGCTTTATAACGTTTATATCTCTGCTACCTAATCTTAAATAGGTACACACATGACCCGGCCCAACAAGGTCTCATTTATGTCAGATCCAGTCCTCATAACAAATGAGTTCGACAACCCTGATGTAGATTATGAAAATATAAAGCTGCCTTATACTGAATCAGACCTTTGGTCCATCAAAGTCAGTATTGTCTTCTCAGACTGGTAGCGGCTCTCCAGGGTCTCAAGCTGAGGTTTTTCACACCTATTTGCCTGGACCCTTTTTTTTTTTTGGAGATGCCAGGGATTGAACCTGGGACCTTCTGCTTCCCAAGCAGATGCTCTACCACTGAGCCACCGTCCCTCCCATTCTCACATATGTAGTCCGTCAGTCACAATTTTATTGTGTATAGCCATTGGCCATTACAAAACGGAACATAGACACCAAAATCCCCAGGAAACATCGTAAAAGTTCCCCAGAAGGGCCAACCTCAAGAAGTTGCAATGTTCAATATTACTCTTGCTCTTATCTTCTTAGCTGCAAGGGCGAACAAACAGTCTCTACAGGATGCTCGAGCATCATTATCAGATAACAGCAATATAATCTTTTCCCTTTCTGCATGTGCTTTTGAATGGTTAGTGTTCTGGCCAGAAATTTGACTCTGGGTGCATTGTTGAGTGGGCAAGATAGAATATAACGAGGAAGGTTCTCTATCACAGATGAACCACAAACGCGGAAACATTGTTCCGGTAGGGTGCGAGAACATCAACCGGTTAACAGAGCCATTTGCATAGTCTGAAAACGAAGCGCTGTGAAGGACATTCTGATGTTAAACCTGGGGATATTAACCAGGTATGGGGATCTCAGATGATCAGATTTGGTTAGTCTAAACCAGAGGGCTGCTTTAGATTTTTAGGATTAGAGAACTATCTAGCAATGCATTTTAAATATATATATATATATATATATATAATCCCTAAATTGAGAATTGTCATTTTGGACCCCTGGGAGATAATCAGGAATTGAGTTACCCTGGATAATGTTGTTGAGGTATCCAGAACACCTATGGTATTTTGATAGTAGGAGATTAACTGTAGGATTACCAATTAAGCTAGTCTGGGCTGCTGGTACCTGGTTTGTCCTTAACAGAGGGACACTTCTTCTGTTCCAATGTCTGACATCTGTTTTCCCCCAGATAGGTCTTCAGGTCTCTTGTAGCCATTCGAATACTACAAGAGGTAGGGTCATAACTTCTCAGTGGTACTCACCAACTATCCACGAGGATCTCTTGAATGTCTATGAATTCTCATATTGTGAGAAAGAGGGGAAAGTACTTCTTTCTCTATCTTCTCTATCCCATACATGATAGAGGTTTACAAGATTATGCATGGGATAGAGAAGGTAGAGAAAGAAGTACTTTTCTCCCTTTCTTACAATACAAGAACTCTTGGACACTCAATGAAATTGCTGAGCAGTCAGGTTAGAACTGATAAAAGGAAGTCCTTCACCCAAAGGGTGATTAACATGTGGAATTCACTGCCACAGGAGGTGGTGGCAGCTACAAGCATAGGCAGCTTCAAGAGGGGGTTGGAAAAGCATATGCAGCAGAGGTCCATCAGTGGCTATTAGCCACAGATTATTGTTGGCACTCTCTGTCTGGGGCAGTGATGCTCTGTATTATGGGTGCTTGGGGGAGCACAGTTGGAGGGCTTCTAGCCCCACTGGTGGACCTCCTCATGACACCTGGTTTTTTTTGGCCACTGTGTGACACAGAGTGTTGGACTGGGTGGGTTATTGGCCTGAACCAACATGGCTTCTCTTATGTTTTTATGTTCTTGTCTGTTTTGAGAAGCTATCGGTTAATGAATGGAGCAGTTCAGGACGGAACTGTTTGCTAAGCAACACGCTCAGGACAGGAACAAGAGATTTCCAAAGAAGATTCTGTGGAGCTAGATACGATTGTGACAATTCATTCTCCGCTCTTATCAGGAGGGTCACATGGACCCATCTTCTTTAAAGGATCCTCGTGAGAGCAACACTGAGCTCTCACACCGCTGATTAGATTTACAAATCAAACCGATTAATCAAACACTTGAGCACAGTCTTCTGGCAAAAGCACGTACTCGTTGCAGAGCAGGAAAAAAGTACGGAGGAGGACAACCAAGGCGATTAAGGAGCGGGAACATCTTCCTTCAGAAGAGAGGCTAAAGTTTAGACGTTTACAAAAGAGACAACTGTAGGAGGACATGATAGAGGTTTATAAAATGCTGCACAGAGTGGAGAGAGTTGACAGAGAGAACATAAGAGAAGCCCTATTAGATCAGGTCAGTGGCCCATCCAGTCCAACACTCTGTGTCACACAGTGGCCAAAAAACCTGCCAGGTGACATCAGGAGGTCCACCAATGGTGTCAGGACATTAGAAGCCCTCCCACTGTGCCCCCCTCCAAGTACCAAGAATACAGAGCATCACTGACCCAGACCTAAGAACATAAGAGAAGCCATGTTGGATCAGGCCAGTGGCTCATCCAGTCCAACACTCTGTGTCACACAGTGGCCAAAAAACCTTGCCAGGTGCCATCAGGAGGTCCACCAGTGGGGTCAAGACACTAGAAGCCCTCCCACTGTTGCCCCACCAAGCACCAAGAATACAGAACATCACTGCCCCAGATATAAGAACATAAGAGAAGTCATGTTGAATCACGCCAGTGGCCCATCCAGTCGAACACTCTGTGTCACACAGTGGCCAAAAAACTCAAGTGCCATCAGGAGGTTCATCGGAGAGGCCAGGACACTAGACGCCCTCCCACTGTTGTCCCACCAAGCATCAAAAATACATAACATCACTGACCCAGACCTAAGAACCTAAGAGAAGCCATATTGGATCAGGCCAGTGGCTCATCCAGTCCAACACTCTGTGTTACTTAAGAACATAAGAGAAGCCATGTTGGATCAGGCCAATGGCCCATCTAGTCCAACACTCTGTGTCACACAGTGGCCAAAAAACCCAAGCGACATCAGGAGGTCCATCAGTGGGGCCAGGAAACTTTTCTCCCTCTCCTTCATTGGATGCCCTACAACGTGAGGGCATCCAATGAAGCTGATGGGCAGTAGGTTCAGGATGAACAAAAGGAAAGAATACTTTACGCAGAGAGGGATTCAAATGTGGAATTCCCTGCCAGAGGATGTAATGATGGCAACAGACATAGGCTGCTTTAAAAGGGGATTAGACATATCCATGGAGGATAAGTCCATCAGTGGCTACAAGCCACGGTGGCTGAAGGGAACCTCCACATTCAGGGGCGCTAATCTTCTGGATCCCAGAGTCAGGAGGGCAACGTCAGGGGAAGTCCTCCACCTCTATGCCCTGTCGTTGGATGTGCAGAGTAACTGGTTGGCTACTGTGTGAGACAGGATGCTGGACTATATGGTCCGATCCAGCAGGGCTCTTCCTATGTTCTGATACAAAATCCCTTGCCTACGAGAACCAACAGTACCAGTCAAATTCTGTAAGGTGATCAGTCGTTAAAAATGAAGAGGATGTTTGGTTTTGTCAGGGTCATTAAGATGGACACTGAGACCCATGGTTGTTGCTACCTTTGTTCCTGTAGTGTTGAACCTGGAGACAGTAGAAAGAAGTTTGATTTTGGGGGGAACACTATCTCTCTCACCCTATAGGGAAAGGAAAGGTCCCCTGTGCAAGCACCAGGGGACTGTCTCTGGGGGGACGTTGCTTTGGAGAGCCAGTTTGGTGTAGTGGTGAAGTGTGTGGACTCTTATCTGGGAGAACCTGGTTTGATTCCCCACTCCTCCACTTGCACCTGCTGGAATGGCCTTGGGTCAGCCATAGCTCTCATAGACCTTCTTCCCCTGTAGTGGTTAAGTGTGCAGACTCTTATCTGGGAGAACCGGGTTTGATTCCCCACTCCTTCACTTGCACCTGCTGGAATGGCTTTGGGTCAGCCATAGCTCTCTTATCTGGGAAAACCTGGTTTGATTCCCCACTCCTCCACTTGCACCTGCTGGAATGGCGTTGGGTCAGCCATAGCTCTCATAGACCTTCTTCCCCTGTAGTGGTTAAGTGTGCAGACTCTTATCTGGGAGAACCGGGTTTGATTCCCCACTCCTCCACTTGCACCTGCTGGAATGGCTTTGGGTCAGCCATAGCTCTCTTATCTGGGAAAACCTGGTTTGATTCCCCCCTCCTCCACTTGCACCTGCTGGAATGGCCTTGGGTCAGCCATAGCTCTGGCAGAGGTTGTCCTTGAAAGGGCAGCTTCTGGGGGAGCTCTCTCAGCCCCACCCACCTCACAGGGTGTCTGTTGTGGGGGGGGGAAGGTAAAGGAGATTGTGAGCCGCTCTGAGACTCTTCGGAGTGGAGGGCGGGATATAAATCCAATATCTTCTTCTTCTTTCACAACATTTTCATGGCAGACTTTTTACAGGGTGGTTTGCCATTGCCTTCCCTAGTCATCGACGCTTCCCCCCCAGCAAGCTGGGTACTCATTTTACCGACCTCGGAAGGATGGAAGGCTGAGTCAACCTCGAGCCGGCTACCTGAAAACCCAGCTTCCACCGGGGATCGAACTCAAGTCGTGAGCAGAGCTTAGGACTGCAGTACTGCAGCTTTAACACCCTGCGCCACGGGGCTCACCCTATAACACAGAAAGAAAACCCGGAGGGGAAAATTAATGTGTGTTGTGTTTAATGGCTAGCCCAATATGGATTTCAGGGGTGAGTGTTTTGAAAGTTTAATTGACTGTTGATGTGTTAATATATTAGCTGCCTTGGTTACTGTTTTATAGGGAGGGAGAATAAATATTTTAAATTATTTCCTATCACTAGAATGGCATGTTATTGTGCCTAATAAACCAGTCTGATTCGTAAATTAGGCAATTATTATGTTTCAAATCCAAGGAGCGAAAAGAAAGGGCATTTGACTCAACCTGTGCAACCACCTTTCCTTTTGTTCTTTATGTAAAATATTTATTCTTCCCCCTCTCTATAAAAGAGTAACCAAGGCAGCTAATGTATTAAAACATCAACAGTCAATTAATTAAAAAAAACACACACACACTCACTCCTGAAATCCATATTAGCTTTGCCATTAAACACAATGCACGCTATCAGACTGTTTGCCTTGCCAATGGGCAAAATAAAAAAATAAAAAAAGGTAAAGGTAAAGGTTGACAAGCACCGAGTTGTTACCAAACCATGCGGTGATATTGCATGAAGACATTTTCTTGGCAGACTTTTTACGGGGTGGTTTGCCATTGCCTCCCCCAGTCATCTACATTCCCCCCCCCCCAGCAAGCTGGGTACTCCTTTTACCGACCTCATTTGATCAAATGGTGATTAACACATGGAATTCACTGCCACAGGAGGTGTTGGCAGCTACAAGCATGGATGTCTTCAAGAGGGGATTGGATCAACATCTGGAGCAGAGGTCCATCAGTGGCTGTTAGCTGCAGGGCATTGTTGGAACTCTTTGTCTGGGGCAGTGATGCTCTGTATTCTTGGTGCTGGGGAGGGGCAACAGTCTGAGGACTTCTAGAGTCCTGGCCCCACTGGTGGACCTCCTGATGGCACCTGGGATTTTTGGCCACTGTGTGACATTGAGTGTTGGACTGGGTGGGCCATTGGCCTGATCCAACATGGCTTCTCTTATGTTCCTATGTTCTTTAACCCTACCTTACATCTGTTCTTCTGCATCCTTTCTGCCTATGGGGGTGGCCATTCTTGTTTTCTTCGCTGCTGGTATGTTTTAGAAACAAGAGATAACTGGGTATGGTTTCCATCAGGGATGTTAACTAGAAGCAAAAAGAACTCTTGCAGCAATTGGAAGACTAATATATATTTATTCTGGCATAATCCTAATTCTGTTATTCTAGCTAGAATGTTCTAGGTAGTATAAAAACAAGCAAGTCTTTAGGGTCCCACTTCTGGCTATTAGCGACAACGTATTGTTGGAACTCTCTCTGGGGCAGTGATGCTCTGTATTCTTGGGGTGGGGCAGCAGTGGGAGGGCTTCTAGTGTCCTGACCCCACTCATGGACCTCCTGATAGCACCTGATTTTTTTGGCCACTGTGTGACACAGAGTGTTGGACTGGATGGGCCACTGGCCTGATCCAACATGGCTTCTCTTATGTTCTTATGTCTGGGGCAGTGATGCTCTGTATTCTTGGTGCTTGTGGGGGGGCACAGTGGGAGGGCTTCTAGTGTCCTGGCCCCACTGATGGACCTCCTGATGGCACTTGGTTTTTTTTGGCCACTGTGTGAAACAGAGTGTTGGACTGGATGGGCCACTGGCCTGATCCAACATGGCTTCTCTTATGTTCTTAGGCTACAACCATAAAGCTATGCCTCCTTTTCTCTACCAAAGCTATAGTCCATTAGGATTGATAACTCTGAGATGGGAAATTTCTGGACATTTCAAGGGTGGCGTTTGGGATCACGAGGAACTTTAATGGGCTACAATGCCCATTATAATGAGTGCTATTATAATGAGAGCCCTGTTTGGTGTCATGGTCGAGACACAGTTTGGTGTAGTGGTTAAGTGTGCAGACTCTTATCTGGGAGAACCGGGCTTGATTCCCCACTCCTCCACTCGCACTGGCTAGCATGTCCTTGGGTCAGCCATAGCTCTGGGAGATGGTTGTCCTTGAAAGGGCAGCTGCTGTGAGAGCCCTCTCAGCCCCACCCACCTCACAGGGTGTCTGTTGTCGGGGAGGGAGATAAAGGAGATTGTGAGCCACTCTGAGACTCTTCGGAGTGGAGGGCAGGATATAAATCCAATATCTTCATCTACCTCACAGGGTGTTTGTTGTGGGGGAGGAAGATAAAGGAGATTGTGAGCCACTCTGAGATTCGGAGAGGAAGGCGGGATATAAATCCAATATCTTCATCTACCTCACAGGGTGTCTGTTGTGGGGGGGGGGGAAGGTAAAGGAGATTGTGAGCTGCTCTGAGACTCTTTGGAGTGGAGGGCAGGATATAAATCCAATATCTTCATCTACCTCACAGGATGTCTGTTGTGGGGGAGGAAGGGAAAGGAGATTGTGAGCTGCTCTGAGACTCTTCGGAGTGGGGGGCGGGATATAAATCCAATATCTTCATCTACCTCACAGGGTGTCTGTTGTGGGGGAGGAAGGTAAAGGAGATTGTGAGCCGCTCTGAGACTCTTTGGAGTGGAGGGTAAGATATAAATCCAATATCTTCATCTACCTTACAGGGTGTCTGTTGTGGGGGAGGAAGGGAAAGGAGATTGTGAGCCGCTCTGAGACTCTTCAGAGTGGAGGGCGGGATATAAATCCAATATCATCATCATCATGCCCACCGTCCAAGGCAGCCATTTTCTCCAGGGGAGCTAATCTATGTAGTCTGGAGACGAGCTGTGATTCCAAGAGACTTCCAGATTTTTAACCATAACAATCTATTCTGCAAAAGTGGTAAGAAAAGACAAGTTTCTGTTTGAACAGGACAATCTATTCTATCAATTGGGGCGGGGGGGGGGGCAAGTTCCTTTTTTGCAGTGATATGCAGATTTGGTCCCAGTCACGATCCTCCTCTGGGGTGTTGGCGAGAGAGCCCGGGGTTGGCCCAGGATCCCTGGTTGTTTTAGACTGAGCATCCTGCGGAGACGAAAATGGGCTTCAAAGCTGCAAGCGTCAGCGGTTCCTTCTTGGCTTGCGTGAGAGATGGGGATAGAAGCAAGAGGCTGGAAAGTCAACGTCTTTAATAGCAAGTCTGAATTACAGTGTGTTTTCTGACTGCTTTAATAGGAACAGAAGAAATCGGATTGCCGGGTCCAATTCGAGAAATATCTGGGGCCTTTGGGGGTGGAGCCAGGAGAAATTGGGGGCGGAGCCAGGAGCAAGGTCATCATTGAACAAGCATCATTGAACTCTGAAGGGAGTTCTGGCCATCATATTTAAAGGGACCGTACGCCTTTTAAATGCTTTCCCTCGAGGTCTTTTTTTGTAGCAGGAACTCCTCTGCAGATTAGGCCACACACCCCTGATGTAGCCAATCCTCCTGGAGTTTACAGTAGGCCCTGTACTAAGAGCCCTGTAAACTCTTGGAGGATTGGCTACATCAGGGGTGTGTGGCCTAGTATGCAAAGGAGTTCCTGCTACAACAAAAAGCCCTCTTTCCCTCCATTGGAAATAATGAAAGATAGGGGTATCTTCTTTTGGGACTCCTAAAACTGGACCTTCCTGGTCCAATCTTTTTTTAAACTTGGAGGGTGTTTTGAAGAGAGTCACCGGATGCTATGCTGTAAATTTGGTACCTCTGTCTCAAAAAACTGCCCCCTCCCCAGATTCCTGTGAATCAGTTCTCCATCATATCCTACGGGAATCCATCTCTATAGGGAATAATGGCGTGCCCAGCAGAAATTTCCCTCTCCTACCCCCGCTTTCTGATGACCCTGAAGTGAGGGGAGGCCTCCAAAATGGGGGATCCCCTGCCCTCACCTGGGGATTGGTAACCCTAATAAGAAGATCCCTGCTGGATCAGAACAATAGTCCACCTAGTCCAGCATCCTGTCTCAAACAGTGGCCAACAAGTTCCTCTGAAGGGCCATCGATAGGGCATAGAGGCCAAGGCCTTCCCCTGATGTTGCCTCCTGGGTCTGGATTTCGGAGGATTAGCGCCTCTGAAGGTGGAGGCTCCCCCTCCAGTCACCATGGCTAGCAGCCATTGACAGACTTATCCTCCATAAATCTTAGAGCCCCGTGGCGCAGAGCGGTAAGGCTGCAGTACTGCAGTCCGAGCTCTCTGCTCATGACCTGAGTTCAATCCCGGTGGAAGCTGGGTTCAGGTTGACTCAGCCTTCTATTTCAGTCAAAGGAGAACCCAGAAAGTGTAGATGACTGGGGAAGGCAATGGCAAACCACCCCGCAAAAAAGTCTGCCGTGAAAACGTCCTGATGCGACACCACCCCAGAGGCAGAAACGACTGGTGCTTGCACAGGGGACTACCTTTTTAACCATGAATCTATATAATCCCCTATTCGAGTTTGGAGAGCCAGTTTGGTGTAGTGGTTAAGTGTGCAGACTCTTATCTGGAAGAACCGGGTTTGATTCCCCACTCCTCCACTAGCACCTGCTGGAATGGCCTTGGGTCAGCCATAGCTCTGACAGAGGTGGTCCTTGAAAGGGCAGCTGCTGTGAGACCTCTCTCAGCCCCACCCACCTCACAGGGTGTCTGTTGTGGGGGAGGAAGGGAAAGGAGATTGTGAGCCGCTCTGAGACTCTTCGGAGTGGAGGGCGGGATATAAATCCAATATCTTCATCTTCTTCTTTATTCCTGTGGCCATCAGTCACTACATCCGCTCCCAGCAAATGCCACGTTTTAATCACTCGCTGTGTAAAGTCATCTTTCCTTTTGTCTGTCCTGAGCCTATAGCCAATCAGCTTCATCGGATGCCTTCACGTTCTAGTGGTTTGGGAGAGGGAGAAAAATTTCTCTTTGTCAACTCTCTCTCCAACCCCTGCATAATTGCCTCTTCCTGCTAAGTGATCCTCTCCTCTCTCTATTACGGCGGCTGCCTTTGCTATCATCGCAGCGAGGTGCTCGTAATGAACTAATTCAGGATTCTTCTTAATTACATTTTCAATCTCTGCACTTATTGCAAAGTGCCTTCCTGGTAACTTTCCCCCTTAGGGTCTCTGCTACTTGTTTAAGTACGACACAGAATTCCCAGCTGGAGCTTCTCCGGAAGATTTTTTAAAACCAAAAGCAGATCCCAGAAATATGATTCTTCCACTCACAGGGTGGGGGTGGGGGGGTGTTATTTGTAAGCAGGCCTCCTCCCAGTATCCTGTAGCTCAATCTTTAGGGCAGGGAGAGTATTTGTGGAATAAGAAAGAGGAAAGCTCATTAGAGCTTGGAAGAAGAAGAGGATATATTGGCTTTATATCCCACCTTACACTTTGAATTTCAGAGTCTCAGAAGCTCACAATCTCCTTTCCCTTCCTCCCCCACAACAAACCCCCTGTGAGGTAGGTGAGGCTGTGAGAGCTCTGACAGAAGCTGCCCTTTCAAGGACAACTCTGTGACTCTGCCCTTTCAAGGGCAACTCTTTCACGGACAACTCTGGAGCTTATAGTAGGCCCTGCACTGAGAGCCCTGTAAGCTCTTGGAGGATTGGCTACATCAGAGGTGTGCGGCCGACCATGAAAACCCACACCCCCTGTTGCCAAGTCAACCAGAACTGTGTTCCTCTGCATCCTTGCTCAAAGTGAGCCCTGGTTTTGAGATTCCTGCGGTAATCACAGTTCCCAGATGATACAACTAGGGATGTGCAAAAAACCAAAAACAAACAAACAAAAAACAAGTATTTTTCAGGTTTGGGTATATTGAACCCAAAAATATAGATATTCCCCAATATTTACAAATTCTAGTACTGGTATGGTATTTGGGTTTGGGAAGTATTTAGGAAACCTAATTTTTTCTTTTGGGGGGGGGGCATTATGGTCCCCATAGGGTATAATGGAGAATCCATCCAAGGTGAGTGAAGAAGACATTTAAAGAGGGTCTTTTAAAATTCCTTCTCCAAGCCATGCTGCCGCCACTGCACCACGACTTCCCAAATAAACACAGAAGGCATTTAAAGGGACTGTGATCTGTTTAAATGCCTTCTCCGAACTGCACCAAATAAGAGCCAAATAATATTGGCTTTTATTTAGTTTCAGCTATATGGGGAGCTGAAAGGAAACTCTAATTTCTTTGGGAGAAAACCCCCCAGAATAACAGTAAAGTATGGGGGGGGGGCAGGATCGGGTAAACCGAACACACACACATTCCTAGAAACAACCATAAATCCAGGAAGGATTATTTACCCATCTCTTGGCCGCTATCAGCAGACCTATGACAAGAATGTCACCTAATCAAGATCAATCAACCTTCACCAAACCCATTATAAGTATGATTATTTAGGTGGTCCTTTCTGCTGTAGCTTTGATATTCCATTCTAGATCCTGGACTCGCACTTGTGGTATCCTGGATCCTCCACAGGCCCTATTCAAAAAACAATCCAAAGCATACCAGTGGGCAGCTAGGTTCTGAAGTTTTGGTCCAATCAGGGTTTTTTTTTTTTTTGTAGCAGGAACTCCTTTGCATATTTGAACATACCGCCCTGATGTAGACAGTCATCCTGGAGCTTACAGGGCCTACTGGAAGCTCCAGGATGACTGTCCAATAGGCCCTGTACTAAGAGCCCTGTAAGCTCTTGGAGGATTAGCTACATCAGGGGTGTGTGGCCTAATATGCAATGTAGCTCCTGCTACAAGAAAAACTCTGGGTCCAAGGCTTCTATGCATCAAATTGGACCAAAACCAATTCTCCTCACTGGCACCCAGATAAATTCATGTGCAACAGAAAGTCATCCCCAACCCTCCATTTGCATAGGTCAGGGGTGGCCAATGGTAGCTCTCCATATGTGTTTTTTTGCCTACAACTCTTATCAGCCCCAGCCATTGGCCATGCTGGCTGGGGCTGATGGGAGTTGTAGGCAAAAAAACATCTGGAGAGCTACCGTTGGTCACCCCTGGCATAGGTGGTTCCGTTCCTGGACCATTTCCTCTCTCCTTCCACAGCCATTGGCACAGTGACCCTCGTATTCAAGATATGGTATTATTTTCTCCTTCTCCCATTCTCCATAGCATCCTCAGCTACCAAGGGGCTTCTTCACTTTTCGTTTACCAAAATCCTCTCTCCTCGAGCTCGTTTTCTTTGGACAAGCCATGTTGAAGGAAGACAATTTGGACTAAAAATAACTTTAATTGGCTAAAGCAGTAAAATTGAAACTTAACTATTGTGCAAAGTGAGTTTTTCAAATTGAACTGCCCCACAAATGGCTGCTGCGTTGTTGCTATTGAATAGCTTGCGCTTGCTTTCTTGCATTGCTGTCTTTTCTATTTTGTATCCTGGTATCATTTCTTCCTGGTTAAGATCTGTCTCCCTTTCCATGCTTCCCTTCACTGTGAGATTAATGGAGCCCAACTGAGAACTGTATGTAGAACAGGTTTCAATGAGCCCTTCTCCCCCAGGACACGTGTTCTCATTCTTCATGCTTAGGAGATGCTCTTCACACGGCCCGCCTGACATGAGAACAGATTAGGTAGCAGTCTGTACATGAACCCAGAATGTCTTTGGCCTAGAGAGCCGGTTGGGTTAAGTGCGTGGACTCTTATCTGGGAGAACCAGGTTTGATTCCCCACTCCTCCACTGCTGGAATGGCCTTGGGTTAGCCATAGCTCTCGCAGAACTGTCCTGGAAAGGGCACCTTCTGGGAGAGTTCTCTCAGCCCCACCTGCCTCGCAGGGTGTCTGTTGTGGGGGGAGGGGAAGGGAAGGGAGATTGTGACTGCTCTGAGATTCAGAGTGGAGGGTGGGATATAAATATCATCATCATTATTATCGCCTCCTCCTTCTCTTTCTCCTTCTCGGGGAGGGACAGTGGCTCAGTGGTAGAGCATCTGCTTGAGAAGCAGAAGGTCCCAGGTTCAATCCCTGGCATCTCCAAAAAAGGGTCCAGGCAAATAGGTGTGAAAAACCTCAGCTTGAGACCCGGGAGAGCCGCTGCCAGTCTGAGAAGACAATACTGACTTTGATGGACCAAGGGTCTGATTCAGTATAAGGCAGCTTCATATGTTCTCCTTCTCCTTCTTCTACCAGACTTCAAGTGGATCCTGGGGATCCCCTGGAATCAGGCCCAGCCCTGCCACTAGGCAAACTAGGGTGGACTTCCCCAAACTGGATCTGGCAGCTCTATCCCCCACATCCCCTGTCAGTGGTCTGGGGAGGGGGGGCTGACAACCCTATTTTGACCTTCTCTTGGTCTCCATACAATTGGGGGAAGGGCCATGCCTCACTGGTAGAGCTGTCCATGAGAGGGCCCTAAGCAACCAGGCGATTCAAGGTTTAGGTGAAAGGAAGGTCTTAAATTGAGACCCGGAAAACTGGTACCAGCCAAAGTAGATGCTAATGACCTTGATAGACCAATGTTCTGGCTCAGTAAAAAAAAAACCTGAATGGGTTCGATTATTTGGAGGAGGGTGGTCTGATGTTCAAATATGTATTTGTATATATATTCAACACGTGATTGGATGAATTACAGTGCTATCATACATTGCTCTCTGCCAGGTCAGATTCAAGAAATATCTGGGGAATCTGGAGGTGGAGACAGGAACAAGGATGTGGCAAGTATGACTGAACTCCCAACGGAGTTCTGGTTATTGTATTTAAAGGGACCACGTGCCTTTTAAATGCCTTCCCTCCATTTGGAAACAATTAAGGTTAGGGATACCTTTTTTTGGGGGGGGGGTCTCATAGTTTGGTGTAGTGGTTAAGTGCGTGGACTCTTATGTGGGAGAACCGGGTTTGATTCCCCACTCCTCCACTTGCAGCTGCTGGGATGGCCTTGGGTCAGCCATAGCTCTCATAGGAGCTGTCCTTGAAAGGGTAGCTTCTGTGTGAGCTCTCTCAGCCCCATCTACCTCACAGGGTGTCTGTTGTGGGAGGGGGGGGTAAAGGAAAGGTGATTGTAAGCTGCTCTGAGACTCTGATTCAGAGAGAAGGGTGGGGTATAAATCTATGGTCTTCTTCTACAGTCTTCTAGTCCAATCTTTTTGAAACTTGAGGGGGGAGGGTGTTTTGAGGAGAGGCACCAGATAGTATGCTGAAAAGGTGTTGCCTTTAACTCAAAACAATAGCCCTCCCCCAGAGCCCCAGATACCCATGGATCAATTCTCCATTATACCCTATAGGAACAGGTCTCCATAGGGTATAATGGACCAGTCTCTATAGGGTACTGGTCTCCTTAGGGTTTAATGGAGAGCACAGGCCTGGTGATGACCCCGTATCGCACTAAGAGGGATTCGAGTTGCTAAATTTTCAGAAATGAATTCTCTCTCAGTTTCTCCCATTTTTCTGTTCTTGACTTGACTTGAGAGCACAGCAGGCATTTCCCTCCCCTCCCCACTTTCTGATGACCCTGAAGCGGGGGGAGGGCCTCCAAACTGGGGGGGGGAGTGTCTCCTGCCCCCAACTGGGGATTGACACCCTTAATTTTGATCCATGAAGGTGGAGGGTGTGCTTGGTTGTGAGGCAGGAGGTATAAGCCACTGTTCTCAGGGATCAGTTGCTGTATTCCAGGTCGCAGTATCTTGGCTTCTCTGTATTCTGCCATCACATCAAGGGCAAGTGTGATATGGACACCAATCAAAGAAACATAAAGGCTATCCAAAATATCTAGGATCATTCTTTAAGAGGCCTGCTGGGCAGACATGGGAAGCCCATATCTCTCAGACTAATCTCTAGCCGCCATACTTCCTCCCCCCACTTGTTGCTGTTCAGTCGCCCAGTTGAGTCTGACTCTTTGTGACCCCATGGACGGTTCATGATGGACCAAGTCACACCAGGCCCTCCTGTCTTCCACCATCCTCCAAAGTCCATTCAAATTCACGTTAGTTACATCAGTAACACTGTCCAGCCATCTCATCTTTTGCCGTCCCCTTCTTCTTTTGCCTTCTGTCTTTCCCAGCATCAGGGTCTTCTGCAGTGAGTACTCCCTTCCAGAGGTCATATTGTAGTAAAACAGGCGGTGGAGCTCATCCAGGGATTGTTATGCAGCTCCACCCACTATTCAATAGACAAGGTGGGAAGGAAGAGGGGGAACCCTCAGGAAGGTTCACGAGCTGCACTGCTGTAAGCACCTGCTGAATCAGAGGCCTGCTCCCTTCTCATTTGGTGGCCAAAGTATCTGTGTCAGGTCTTTGGTGCCCCTCCCGGTCCCCCGGCGTCGCCGTTGCCCCACCCGGGCACTCTGGGGCGTTCCCCGGAGGTCTCAGAAACAGGGGGGTGGGCACTGGGTTACTTCACCGCAGGCCCCCGTTCCCTCCTGGCTGTGCTGTGGCTTCTGTCCCTCTCTCTCGTGAGGCAGCCTCTTTGCGCATCAGCCAGCTCTCCTCAGCGACCTCCTCCCTCCCTCCTTTTATGCTTCCCGACCCATCCTCCCCCCTCCCAGGACCTGCCCCTCTCTGGCTCCTCCCCCCTTCAAAGCCCCAGACGCCCAGGAGAGGTGCGTCGGGGCCGGGCTGACTGGGCGTGCCTCGGGCGTCCCAGCCCTCAGCGGCGTGCTGCAAGGGAGCGTCTGGTGCTGCGACGAGCTGAATGGCTCTCCCTCTTGCTCTCCGGCGTCTTGCCCCGGCCAGACCTCACGGACTCGAAGCCGGGCTCGCCGTCTGGGAGGCGTCGCTCGGGTGGCTGCTTTCGCCCCGTCAGTCGAGGTGAGGGGTGGGGCCTCCACAGGGGCTTGGAGAGGTGGGGGGGGCTCTTGGGGCGATGCCGGGGGCTTGGAGCGGCTGGCAGGCGCCGGGGGGTCTCCTCCGCGCAGTCCCTGCCCGGGCTGGGCGGGACAATCTGAGCTTCAGCTTCAGCATCTGACCTTCCAGGGAACAGTCAGGGTTGGTTTCTCTTAGGACTGACTGATCTGTTCTTCTTGCAGTCCAAGGAACTCTCAAGAGTCATCTCCAGCACCACAACTTGAAAGCATCTATTCTTCTGCGCTCGGCCTTCCGTATGGTCCAGCTCGCACAGCCATACATCGCTACTGGGAATACCATAGCTTTGACTTTTGACAGGGCGATGCCTCTACTTTTTATTATACTGCCTAGGTTTACCATAGCTGTCCTCCGAAGGAGCAATTAGGTGTACTCAGGTTTTGGGGTGAATAGACCCTCATAGTTCTCACCCTGCGTTGGATAGTTCTCTCCTGCACTGAAAAGAAATGTGTCTGGTTTGCTGTCCGTGAACCTGACGAATTTCACCACTAATGATGCCACAGACGTGAATTAGAGCAGGCCAGCGGCAAGTGTGTCGCTGAAGCTCTGGACTTGAACGAAGCCTCGGTAAAGACGGCACCGAGAGTGGAGATTTATGAGACAAGACAATAATGCGGCCTGTAGACTTTGACTCTGCTGTTCTTCTGTGTTCTTAATCACAGCAGCAGAGCGCTCTCTGGTAACACAGCTTTCCAGTCTCCTGCCTTCAGCCTTGAAATTAAAGAAGGGGGGGGGGAGGAAACACACACCTTGCTCTCAACAATTCTGCAATCCTTTGTGCAGCTCAGTGGTAGCTGGATCAAATAAATGTGACAAAGACCAGGTTTGTTTGGTCTTTTTCTTCTGAGCAGGAACGCACAGAGAAGGGGGAAAAAACTCTGGTGAAGCACAGGAACCCTTTGGCCCTGAAAGAACGGCTAGTGATCCGTGCTCGTTATCCGTCAGTCAAATAGTGGACCGTGTGAAGTGGCAATGCGGAGGGCCCTTGCTGCTCCATGGAGATCTTTCTCCGTGCTCATCCTTGCCCTTTTTTTCTTTTCTTTTTGGCTGTGGGCCAGTTGATCAGGCTGTCCCTCCCGAGCCGTAGAACTCGACAAGGTCAGACACCCCGATTGTACAGCTTGCTCTTCGGCTCGCAATTGTTAAGACACTCAAGTCTGGGGAGTCCTTAAAAAGGAAATAGACATCTTAACAGTCTTATTGCGCCCGCTGCAGCGTTTACCGGAGTATCCGGTTGCAAGGCCACTTGGATTACTGAACAAAGAGGCTGGGAAGGAGGACTGTCACTTCTAGGTTGGGAAATGCCTGAGGATTTGGGGGCAGAACCTGTGGAGAGCCGTGTTTGAGGAGGCCGCTCAGGGGGAAAGGGGATTTTATAGACCCCCAGCTTCCTAATCATCCCTTTTCTCCGGTGCAGCTAAGAGCCAGTTTGGTGTAGTGGTTAAGTGTGTGGACTTTTATCTGGGAGAACCAGGTTTGACTCTCCACTGCTCCACCTGCAGCTGCTGGAATGGCCTTGGGTCAACCATAGCTCTCATGGAGGTGTCCTTGAAAGGACAGCTTCTGGGAGAGCTCTCTCAGCCCCACCTACTTCACGGGGCATCTCTTGTGGCGGAGGAAGATAAAGGAGATTGTAAGCCACTCTGAGACTCTGATTCCGAGAGAAGGGCGGGGTATAAATCTATGGTCTTCTTCTTCTTCTTCCTCTTCTTCCATCACCCCAGAGTCAGAAACGACTGGTGCTTGCACAGGGGACCTTTCCTTTTCCTGTGGCCACAGTGGCATGAGGAAGGTTTCCATCTGTCTGTTGTATGTTTTTGGTTATATTCCCTTTTCTGTGGGGGAAAGTCTTAGAACGTTTGTCAAATCTTAGAGTTCAGCAAAAGTCTCACAGGGGGTTTGAACCATTTATTTTATTTTATTTATTTCTTTTATTCTACTTATATCCCGCCCTCCCCGCCGAGGCGGGCTCGTGGCGGCTTACAAAGGCATGCATGTGCAGAATTAAACATAGTAGTGGGACATTAAAACCATAAAACAATATAAAACGTAAATACATAAAAATATTTCGGTACTACGATCTGACCTCTTCCGGCAACTCATTCCACCAGCGCGGGGCCACTACAGAGAAGGCTGTGGCTCTAGTTGTCACGATCCTGACCTCCTTAGGGCTGGGGATTGTAGATGTTGTGATCCAGACCAAAGTGCTCTCCGGGGAACATGTGGGGAAAGGTGGTCCCTGAGGTATGCAGGCCTCTGGCCATATAGGACCTTAAAGGTGAGAACCAACACCTTGAAGAAGAAGATATTGGATTTATATCCCACCCTCCAGAAAGTCCAGAAAAGGGCAACTAGAATGATTAAAGGTTTGGAACACTTTCCCTATGAAGAAAGGTTAAAACGCTTGGGGCTCTTTAGCTTGGAGAGACGTCGACTGCGGGGTGACATGATAGAGGTTTACAAGATTATGCATGGGATGGAGAAGGTAGAGAAAGAAGTCCTTTTCTCCCTTTCTCACAATACAAGAACTCATGGGCATTCAATAAAATTGCTGAGCAGAAGGGTTAGAACGGATAAAAGGAGGTACTTCTTCACCCAATGGGTGATTAACACGTGGAATTCATTGCCACAGGAGGTGGCGGCGGCTACAAGCATAGCCAGCTTCAAGAGGGGGTTAGATAAAAATATGGAGCAGAGGTCCATCAGTGGCTATTAGCCACAGTGTGTGTGTGTTGGACTGGATGGGCCATTGGCCTGATCCAACATGGCTTCTCTTATGTTCTTATGTGACACAGAGTGTTGGACTGGATGGGCCATTGGCCTGATCCAACATGGCTTCTCTTATGTTCTTATGTGACACAGAGTGTTGGACTGGATGGGCCATTGGTCTGATCCAACATGGCTTCTCTTATTTTCTTAAGGACGCTCCACCGCCTTCCCCCCCCCCCCCCCGCCCAGACCTCTCCTGCTTTGGAGGCAGCTGGGCTGGGGCTGCCTCGTTATTCCTTCACTCCGATTGGACCAGAGGAAGGACACCGCAGAGTCAGGGGCAATGCAAGCAGGGATAGGGAGGAGGTGCTCCCCCTTGGCAAGGTGGCGCCCTAGGCCACTGCCTACCTCGCTGACTCCCATGCATCAGCCCTGGGCACGTGAAGAGACTGTGAGAGGACAACACATTCAGGTTACATTTGAAAGGAGAGAAGCCTAATATGACATTAGGAAGAACTTCCTGACCGTTAGAGCGGTTCCTCAGTGGAACAGGCTTCCTCCTCGGGAGGTGGTGGGCTCTCCATCCTTGGAGGTTTTTAAACAGAGGCTAGATGGCCATCTGGCAGCAATGAAGATCCTGTGGATTTAGGGGGAGGTGTTTGTGAGTTTCCTGCATTGTGCAGTGGGTTGGACTAGATGGACCTAGAGGTCCTGCATTGTACAGTGGGTTGGACTCAATGCACCTAGAGGTCGGTTCCAGCTCTATGATTCTATAAAGAGTACTTTCCCTATCACAAATGGCCATCAAGTGCGTGGGAGTATGAGGGCATTGTTATCTACAAAGAGACCAGTAGAGACATATGTCTCCATGGAAAGCCACGTGAAGACACAGTGAGAGGACAAAGACCAAAGAGGCTGGGTCAGAAGGCAGCTCCCAGGTTAAGACAAACATCACTCCTTTCAAGGAGATAAATCCTACACACACTTAGACTGGTTCCTCACTAACTGTTGCTTTGCCCCCAGGCTTTTGCTTTCCCCAGTTCAAGCAATCCATTCCCCACCAGTTGCTGACTGGTTGCATTTTGATCTGCAGCTCCCTCCAATTTCCCCCGCAGCTTCTGGATCTCCCCCAAAAAACCAAAAACAAGAGCAGGAAGCCACAAGGGAAACTGGAGGGAGCCGCAGGTTAAAATGCGCCTGCACAGCAAATGGTGGGGAATGGTTCTCATGAACTAGGAAAAACAGAAGCCCTGGAGGCAGAACATCTGCTAATGAGGAACAATGCTCCCTCTAAGCTGTGGAGTCTTGTGAACAAAAATTCTACTTTGTGAGCTACTGGCATTAAAGTTGTGAGCTACACAGAACAGAGGCTGGATGACCATCTGACAGCAATGCTGATCCTGTGAATTTAGAGGGAGGTATTTGTGAGTTTCCTGCATTCTGCAGGGGGTTGGACTAGATTGTCAGGCATTCTATTTCTATACATTATTGAATTCTGATTTCTTCTTCTTCTCCCCCTGATAATGGTCCCTTCTCATAGCTGCATATCAAAGCTAACACCCCCCTCTAGTTTCTCACCTCCCTTTCTCCTTTCCCACCTCTGGGTAGCAAATGTAGGAATGCTGTAACTTTGATGACAGAAAGAAAGGAGGTGCCTCCCCCAAACGGTTCTCACTCATTGCTTATCAACTATAGTAAGAATGCATGAGACCCAGGTAAGTTTCAACCGCAAGATAGTACTTTGCATAGTTGTAACAGTTCACACATACTTGTTATGTCTTGAAGCTATCTTTCCTATACTCTTTGATGTAATACTTAAAACACCATGCTATGAGCAACTCTGTATCACTTTCAAGGTGCTGCACCTTGAAACAACAATGGATTATCAATAAACTGAGACTTTGTATTCAACAATTGCTTGGTTACTTGAAATACCTATGCTTGACATTGATGACCCTAGAGGTCCCTTCCAACTCTATGATTCTATGTTAACACTTCTGCTTTGCTTCAGTTCTATCATTTAGACTTCTGGCTGGATCTATGACACAAACCTTATTTTACTACATATTGAATATCCCATCCTGTTGATTGCATTGACTCACTCAGGGTAGTCCACCTTGAGAATCCGGCCAGTGAGAAAGGCAGACTATAAACAATGTAAATTAAATGGTACCCTTCAGGGCTTTTTTTGTAGCAGGAGCTCCTTTGCATATCAGGCCACACCCCCTTGATGTAGCCAGTCCTTCAAGAGCTTACAGGGCTCTTAGTACACGGCCTACTGTAAACTCCAGGAGGCTTGGCTACATGAGTGGTGTGTGGCCTAATATTGAAAGGAGTTTCTGCTACAAAAAAAGGCCCTGTTGGAAGCCATGTTCCCTCTAAACTGTGGAGCCTTGTGAACAAAAATTCTAATTTGTGAGCTACTGGCAATAAAATTGTGAGCTACTGCATCAATTAGTTTGCTCTGGGGCCATTTTTCCTGAGCTAGGACAAACATGTGTGAGCCAAACTCAGCTCAGAGGGAACACTGGTGAGGAATTGGGTTTAACATAGGCTGATTTTAAACTGGACAAAAGATCCAGTAATGCTGCGCTTCCAAAAGGGACCATCTACATTACAATCCGCGTTCACTTATGTTTTGTTCCGTTGTTTTGACTGTCATTTACATTTAAAACCCTGATTTGGCTCTGAGTTGCTGCTGACTTTCCAAGACTACTTTTGAATGACGGTTTTCCAGGAAGCTTCGGATCTAAGGCCGTAAGTGTAAATGTTTAACTTCTGTTTGGCACATTGTTTCGTTAACAACAGCAGATGTTCTTTTGAGCATCACTTGCGACTGGCTGTTGGTAGAAGACAAAGAAGAAGATATTGGATTTATATTCCGCCCTCTACTCTGAAGAGTCTCAGAGCAGCTCACAATCTCCTTTACCTTCGTCCCCCACAACAGACACCCTGTGAGGTAGATGAAGAGATTGGATTTATATCCCGCCCTCCACTTCGAAGAGTCTCAGAGTGGCTTACAATCTCCTTTCCCTTCCTCCCCCACAACAGACACCCTGTGAGGTAGATGAAGATATTGGATTTATATCCCACCCTCCACTCCGAAGAGTCTCAGAGTGGCTCACAATCTCCTTTACCTTCCTCCCCCACAACAGACACCCTGTGAGGTAGATGAAGATATTGGATTTATATCCCGCCCTCCACTCTGAAGAGTCTCAGAGTGGCTTACAATCTCTTTTCCCTTCCTCCCCCACAACAGACACCCTGTGAGGTAGATGAAGAGATTGGATTTATATCCCACCCTCCACTCCAAAGAGTCTCAGAATGGCTCACAATCTCCTTTCCCTTCCTCCCCCACAACAGATACCCTGTGAGGTAGATGAAGATATTGGATTTATATCCCGCCCTCCACTCCGAAGAGTCTCAGAGTGGGTCACAATCTCCTTTACCTTCCTCCCCCACAACAGACACCCTGTGAGGTGGGTGGGGCTGGAGAGGGCTCTCACAGCAGCTGCCCTTTCAAGGACAATCTCTGCCAGAGCTATGGCTGACCCAAGGCCATGTTAGCAGGTGCATGTGGAGGAGTGGGGAATCAAACCCAGTTCTCCCAGATAAGAGTCCACACACTTAACAACTACACCAAACTGGCGTACCTACGATCAGGGGGTTTTTTGTAGAAAAAGCCCAGCAGGAACTCATTTTCATATAAGGCCACACCCCCTGACATCACCATTGCTTAGCATAGGGCTTTTTAAAGAAAAGGCCCAGCAGAAACTAATTTGCATATTTGACCACACCCCCTGATGCCAAGCCAGCTGGAACTGCGTTCCTGTGCGTTGCTGCTCAAAAAAAGGCCCTGTCTATGATGTTTCTCAGACTGTAGATCAGCTATGACAGGGGTGGCCAACAGTAGCTCTCCAGATGTTTTGCCTACAACTCCCATCAGCCCCAGCCATTGGCCATGCTGGCTGGGGCTGATGAGAGTTGTAGGCAAAAAAAACATCTGGAGAGCTACCGTTGGCCACCCCTGAGCTATGACAATCTGATTTGTATTAATAAAATTGTTATAAGTAGTTATAAGCAGTAGTGCATATGGCTGAAGTAGAAGATAATATGGGATAGAATGCTTCGGCAAAGAAGTTCCTTTTAAAAGAAAGCATTGGTTTTCACTCTTACCCTGGCTAGAGAAATTGCAAGGGCATTCCACAGGACAAAAGGTGCTGGGGCCGTAAAGATGGTGTCTTTCCTGGGAAACAGGGCAATCAACTCGTTCCTCAAGAAAGAACAAAGGGACTCTTAAACCTGGCCCCCTCCCTGGTTTCAAGCCGCTTTTACGTTTGGCAGGCATATGCCAAACGTAAATCAACGACAAGAATCGCAGTAAAGCAAGCAAGCGTGGAGGAGAAAGTCCAGGAGCAAACTTTTTTGTGGGTAGACGAAAAAAATATATGCCGGATTTCTTGGAGGCGATTTCAGTGCTCAGAAAATCAGACCCAAACCTGATTTTGGAACCCGCCATAGTGAACCCCAGTGACCAGATATGCTGAGTTATCCACTCCAGCACCATAGACATTTAGTCTGTTTAAACCTTGGCCTAATGCAGCGCAACGATGCTTAATGTTCTCTTCAGGAGTTGCATCCCAAACCAGCAATCTGTGGAATGACTCTTTTCCCAAAGACATTTTAAAAACAGGCCTGCCAATGCTGACAGAGCAAATTCCTCATTAAAGTTAAAAATATTTCTTCCCGTGTCGACACCATCTTGTTCCACCAGCCAAGGAAGTAGCGCCGCTCACATCGATCTCAGTTGCTTGCCAAGGCTATGCAGAAGGCAATTCACCAGACTGCTCACAAGAGGATTGGCTGACTAAAGTGTAATTCCCCCCCCACACACACACATACCAACACAATGGCCAAAGATGTCTCCTCCCTGACTCCTCCTCGCCCACGTTTGGCCCTTGCAAGACTACATTTTGTACCAGCGCTAGATCCAGCCCTGTGTGAAAATCAGATTCATTCCCTATGAGATTTCAGTTTCTTTTTTTAAAATAATGGCTGAATGTATTATCTATCTATCTATCTATCTATCTATCTATCTATCTATCTATCTATCTATCTATCTATCTATCTATCTATCTATCTATCTATCTATCTATCTATCTATCTATCTATCTATCTAATCTATCTATCTATCTATCCTGTCTGTCTAGTCTGCCTGTCTATCTGTCTATCTATCTCCCACAATACTCTGAATCTCAGTCTCGGAGCAGTCACAACAATCTCCTTTACCTCCCACCCCCACACAATAGACACCCTGTGAGGTAGGTGGGGCTGAAAGAACTCTCACAGCAGCTGCCCTTTCAAGGACAGCTCTGCAAGAGCAATGACTGACCCAAGGCCATTCCAGCAGCTGCAAGTGGAGGAGTGGGGAATCAAACCTGGTTCTTCTAAATTAGAGTTTGAGCACTTAACCACTACACCAAACTGCTCTTAACCACTATACCAAAAGCGTCCACACACTTAACCACTACACCAAACTGCTCTTAACCACTACACCAAAAGAGTCTGCACACTTAACCACTACACCAAACTGCTCTTAACCACTACACCAAACTGCTCTTAACCACGACACCAAAGGAGTCCATGCACTTAACCACTACACCAAATGTACTTGCCAGACTGTTTCAAATCCTCCCAGTTCAGATGGGACACTTCCTTAACATTTCTTTGGATGCCTTAGGTTAGCCTGATCTTGTCACCTCTCAGAAGCTAAACAGGGTCAGTACTTGAGTAGTACTTGGATGGGAGACCACCAAGGCAGTCCCGGGTTGCTCCGCAGAGGGAAGCAATAGCAACAACCTCTGTTTTTCTCTTGCCTTGAAAGTGTTGGAGCGAGCAATTCAAAATGTCTGGACATTGGGTGGTGTCACGTGATTCTAAGGCAAGGGTGGCCAAACTTGCTTAATGTAACAGCCATGTAGAATAAACGGGAAATGTTTGAGAGCTGCAAGATCTGAATGTCAATATTTGAGAGAAGGAAGGAAGGAAGGAAGGAAGGAAGGAAGGAAGGAAGGAAGGAAGGAAGGAAGGAAGGAAGGAAGGAAGGAAGGAAGGAAGGAAAATAGATGGGGGAGAGAGGGTGGAAGGGAAGCAACTTTAAATGCATTTCCCAAGCCGCCAGCTGGCTTGGTTTGGATAAGTGATCTAAAGAGAGAAATGCATTTTCCAAGTCAACCAACGGGGCAGTGGGGGCATCAAGAGCCACACAATATGTGTGAAAGAGTGACATGTGGCTCCTGAGCCGCAGTTTGGCCACACCTCTTCTAAGGGTATATAGGTGTTATCTTCTTGAATGGGATGTCTCTGCCCTCTGACCCCCTCCTCTCTCTTCTTTGCCCTCTCACTATCATCACATGGCCTTCCATGGAGACACATGTCTCTGCTGGTCTCTCCTCTAGAGACAATGCCCTTGTACTCCCACACACATGATGTCAACAAGCTGGCAGTTTGTGATAAGGAAACTACTCTTTAGATTAGGCTTCTCTCTCCTCTTTTGACTGCAACCTGAATGGGAGCTGGATCTACTTGAATAAATTTATGTTTACTTTTTTTTTTTTTTTGCAATATATTTCTTGGGAGTTTTCTTCACTGCACTCCCTATCACTCTTCTGTAACAGGGCAAACTCTGCCATATTAACCAGATATTCTAACAGAAAACCCTGTGGAGTCACCGTAACCTGCTGCAGCCTGAAGCCAGTCAATGCACACAGTATTTCTCTGCACATTTCTTTTTTGCTCCATTCTCTGAGAACCAGCCCCACCCAACAAACATGGGATCACGGCTCATAGTAGAGGAAATACAAACAAACAAACAAGCACTGTGATATGGGGTGGGAGTTTCTTAAAAGCGAACTACTGAAAGCGCAATCACAGACGATTCATACGAGAAGGAAAAATGGGAAAAGCCTAAAGAAGCCGAAGTGGCTCCATAAACAGCTCTCTAAAGACTTGAGAAATAAAAAAGACTCCTTTAGGAATTGGAAGGAGGGCCTTATAACCAAGGATGAATATCAACAAATCACCAGTGCTTGCAGAGAAAAAGTTAGGAAAGCTAAAGTCAGTATGAGCTTAGGCTGGCCAAAGATGCTAAAAACAACAAAAAAGGGTTCTTTTCTTATGTTCAGAGTAAGAAAAAGAGCAAGGACATGGTAGGCCCATTGCGAGGGCAAGAAAGTGAAATTGTAACGGGTAATGAAGACAGGGAGGAACTGCTCAATTCCTACTTTTCCTCAGTCTTCTCTTCTGAGGGAAACGGTGCTCAGCATGGCAAAAACAGAACATATAAGGAGGGTATGAAGTTCCAACCTAGAATCAGTGTAGGGGTAGTACATAGTTTCTTTAAATGAAACTAAGTCCTCAGGGCCAGATGAATTGCATCCAAGAGTTCTAAAAGAGCTTGTGGATGTAATTTCTGAGCCTCCTGCTATTATTTTTGAGAATTCCTGGAGAACAGGAGAGGTGCCAGAAGATTGGAGGTGGGCGAATGTTGTCCCCATCTTCAAGAAGGGGGAAAAAGATGATACGGGTAACTACCGACCTGTCAGCTTGACGTCTATACCTGGAAAAGTTTTAGAACAAATCATCAAACAGTCAGTCCTGGAACATTTAGAAAGAATGGATGTGATTACTAAGAGCCAGCATGGGTTTCTCAAGAACAAGTCATGTCAGACTAACCTGATCTCTTTTTTTTGAGAAAGTGACTACCTTGCTGGATCAGGGGAATGCTCTAGACATCGTTCATCTTGATTTCAGTAAGGCTTTTGATAAGGTTCCACATACTATCCTTGCTGACAAGTTGGTAAAATGTGATTTGGATCCTGTTACCGTTAGGCGGCTCTGTAACTGGTTGACGGATCGCACCCAAAAAGTGCTTGCGAATGGTTCCTCCTCCTCTTGGAGAGGAGTGACAAGTGGAGTGCCTCAAGGATTTGTCCTGGGACCTTTTTTGTTCAACATCTTTATCAATGATTTGGATGAAGGAATAGAGGGAATGCTTATTAAATTTGCAGATGATACTAAATTGGGAAGGGTTGCAAACACAGAAGAAGACAGAAACAGGATATAGGATGACCTTGACAGGCTGGAAAACTGGGCTAAAATCAATAAAATAAAATCCAATGCATGGTTATAGCAAGGGGGAGATTTGTCTTAGCAGTAGTATGTGCAAAAAGGATCTAGGAGTCTTAGTGGATCATACGCTGAACATGAGTCAACAGTGTGATGCTGTGGCTAAAGAGGCAAATTAAATTTTGGGCTGTATCAACAGACGTATAGTGTCCAGATCACGTGATGTGATGGTATCGCTTTACTCTGCTCTGGTAAGACCTCACCTGGAGTATTGTGTTCAGTTTTGGGCACCACATTTTAAGAAGGATATAGACAAGATGGAACGGGTCCAGAAGAGGGCAACAAAGATGGTGAGGGGTCTGGAGAAAGGTTGAAGGAGCTGGGGATGTTTAACCTGGAGAGGAGGCGGCTGAGAGGTGATATGATCACCATCTTCAAGTACTTGAAGGGCTGTCATATAGAGGATGGTGTGGAATTGTTTTCTGTGGCCCTGGAAGGTAGGACCAGAACCAATGGGTTGAAATTAAATCAAAAGAGTTTTCGACTCAACATTAGGAAGAACTTCCTGACAGAGCGATTCCTCAGTGGAACAGGCTTCCTTGGGAGATGGTAGGCTCTCGTTCCTTGGAGGTTTTTAAACAGAGGCTAGATGGCCATCTGACAGCAATGAAGATCCTGTGAATTTCGGGGGAGGTGTTTGTGAGTTTCCTGCATTGTGCAGTGAGTTGGACTAGATGACCCTGAAGGTCCCTTCCAACTCTATGATTCTATGCTTGCTAAAACATTTAGTAAAACTGTTATCAAGATTTGTAAAACTGTTATCAAGACAATAGCAAACTACCCCGTAGAAAGTCTGCCATGAAAACGTTGTGAAAGCAACGTCACCCCAGAGTTGAAAACGACTGGTGCTTGCACAGGGGACTCTCTCTCGGCTTGGCTTCGCGAACGAAGATTTAAGAAGGGTGCAATAGTCCACGTCTGCTGCAGGCTCGCTGGTGGCTGACAAGACCAATGTGGGACAGGCAGGTCCGGCCACAGCGGCTGCAGGGAAAAGTCTGATTTAGGGTTGGTGCTGTAGCAGTGCGATTCTTCCTCAATCTTCTTTTGTCCTCAAGACCAGCTATGCGTGCGTTCTCAAAGGAAGAGACAGCCTGGTGGATGGTGTGCCTCCATGCTTTGCGATCTGAGGCTAGGTCAGACCACTGGTGATGGTTTATCAAGACTACTTTTATCAAGAATCTCACAGATCTTTTGTAACATTATAATATTACAAAGAAAAGTCCATCCCAGTGAGCACCTGGATGTAGGCTCATTTTGTCAAAGTCTTCCTCAGGAGTATTCCTTTATATTTCAAAGTTATTGGCCTAAATTTCAGTGTGTGTATTGGGAGCAAAAAAGGAGCTCCTTGGTGCAGAGTGGTAAAGCTGCAGTACCGCAGTCCTAAGCTCTGCTCATGACCTGAGTTCGATCCCCGGCAAAAGCTGGGTTATCAGGTAGCCGGCTTGAGGTTGACTCAGCCTTCCATCCTTTCGAGGTTGATAAAATGAGCACCCAGCTTGCTGGGGGGAAAGTGTAGATGACCAAGGAAGGCAATGGCAAACCACCCTGTAAAAAGTCTGAAATGAAAATATTGTGAAAGCAACGTCACCCCAGAGTCAGAAACGACTGGTGCTTGCAGTTACCTTTTTACCTTTTTATTGGGAGCAAGCTGGTCAACTTCTTCTCTAAACAGATGCAAAAGCCTTCTGAGTATGCTTATTTTGTTGCATCTTTACCTCGATGGCTCAAACTAGCCCAATCTTATTTAATCGTGGTTGCTAAGCAGAGTCAGCCCTGGCTAGTACATGGATGGGAGATTTCCCAGGAAGCCCAGGGTTTCTATGCAGAGGCAGGAAGCGACAAACCACCTCTGAATGTCTCTTGCCTTGAAAACCCTACAGGGTTGCCACAAATTGTCTGGGGCTTGACAGCATTTCCCACCACCCGTTCATAGAATCATGGAAGGGATCTCCAGGATCCTGTAGTCCAGGGATAGCTAAACTGTGGCTCAGGAGCCACGTGGCTCTTTCACACATCTTGTGCAGCTCTTGAAGCCCCCACTACCCCAGCAGCTGACTTGGAGAAAGCATTTGTCTCTTTAAATTGCTACTCCAAGCCAACCAGCTGGCAGTTTAGAGAATGCATTGAAGTTACTTTCTTTCCAACCCTTCCTTCCTTCCTTCCTTCCTTCCTTCCTTCCTTCCTTCCTTCCTTCCTTCCTTCCTTCCTTCCTTCCTTCCAACACCTCCCAAGGAAGCCTGTTCCACTGAGGAACTCATCCACCACTGCACTCCCTTTCTCTGTGTATGCTGATACAGTCTCGAAGACGTGTTTCACCTATCAGAAGCAGGCAGGGACAAACCACCTTTGAATGTCTCTTGCCTTGAAAACCCTACGGGGTTGCCACAGATTGTCTGGCACTTGACAGCACTTCCCACTGCCAGTACATAGAATCATAGAGTTGGAAGGGATCTCCAGGGTCATCTAGTCCAACCCCCTGCACAATGCAGGAAATTCACGAATACCTCCTTCCCACACACACACAGACATCCCCAGTGACCTCTGCTCTATGCCTAGATGATGGTGGTGGGGGGGGACTCCAGGTTCCCTTGCCAAAATTGTCATGGCTGGGGCCGGGTCAGGCAAAGTCCAGGGGCAGTCCGAGGTCTGTAGCCAGTAAGCAGGAGGGTCCTAGGCGCCAAATCCGAATCACTGTACAAGTATCACAGGTCCGAGGTCCAGAAGCCGAGGTCAGGGAGTCCAGAAGTCACAAGCCAAAGTCAGGGAGTCCAGAAACCAAAGTCAAGCCGGAGTGGATGCTAGAACATCAGGGAGATGACTAGTTGCTTCCACAAAGCCTCCTCCCAAAGCCTACAGCTATATAGCCCTCTGCTGGCTGTTGCCCATTGGGGCTAATTGCTGGCTCAGAGAGGCAGCCAGGATCCTGTTGCAACTCAAGCATCCTTGCTCTTAGAAGGGCCAGAATCCTCTCAAAACTCAGGGCTCAGGGAGCGTCTTGCTTGTGAGCATGCCGCCCTCCTCCGATCCCTGAGGTCCTGACGGAGGCGGTCACGCACACGCGCCACCCAAGAGGGCGAGGCAGGGGGGCTGGGATCTTCTCCAGCAGGAGGCAGGGGCACTGGTGCAGGTGGCAGGGGCACAGTTTCTTCTGCAGGCTCAACTTCCTCTGCAGGGTCCCCAGCACCCATGATAAAAATGGCCTGGAGAAAATTCGCTGACTCACCCCAAAGTGAGAATCTGCATTTCTCTGGATGTGCAAGAAAAGGATAAACATCTGGAACAGAGGTCCATCAGTGGCTATAAGCCACAGCATATTGTTGGAACTCTCTGCCTGGGGCAAGCGATGCTCTGTATTCTTGGTGCTTGGGAGTGGAAACAGTGTGAGGACTTCTAGTGTCCTGGCCCCACTGATGGCATCTGGGTTTTTTTTGCCACTGTGTGACACAGAGTGTTGGACTGGATGGGCCATTGGCCTGATCCAACGTGGCTTCTCTTATGTTCTTCTGTGACACACAATGTTGGACTAGATGGGCCATTGGCCTGATCCAACGTGGCTTCTCTTATGTTCTTCTGTGACACAGAGTGTTGGACTGGATGGGCCGTTGTCCTGATCCAACATGGCTTCTCTTATGTTCTTATGTGACACAGAGTGTTGGACTGGATGGGCCATTGGCCTGATCCAACATGGCTTCTCTTATGTTCTTCTGTGACACAGAGTGTTGGACTGGATGGGCCATTGGCCTGATCCAACATGGCTTCTCTTATGTTCTTATGTGACGCAGAGTGTTGGACTGGAGGGGCCATTGGCCTGATCCAACATGACTTCTCTTATGTTCTTAAAAGGCCACAAGAACTAAGCACTGATGCAACCCTTCCTGCCTTCGTTTTCATGATCTGCCTAATGCACAGGATCTTCATTGCTGTCAGATGGCCATCTAGCCTCTGCTTAAAAACCTCCAATGAAGAAGAGCCCAACACCTCCCAAGGAAGCCTGTTCCACTGAGGAGCTCATCCACCACTACGCTCCCTTTTTCTGCATGAGCTGATACGGTCTCGAAGACGTGCTTCGCCAGTCACAGCTATGAAGCATGGCATCTGGGCTTTTCATCTTGGAGCTGCGTCTCCTCCTGAGTGTGAAAATATAAGGATGTGTCCTTGGTGTTTGTAAACATATGGGGCTGCTAACACACATAATGCAGGTCAATGCATTAATCCCAATGTGGGAAAATACAAAAGTTGATGCAATTGTCACTTACGAAAGCAACAAGATTGAGGGCGGGGGAACCGCAGCAGAGGGATTGATGTGAATGAAGGAGGCGGGCTTCATGTAATGCTATCTGAAAGCATTGTTGAATTGCGTCTCCGGGGACTGCGGTTCCCCCAAGCTGTTGAACTGAGATATCTCTGAGCAATTATATAATAATTGTTCCTCTGGAGACGCAGAGGAGGAATCTGGCTTCCCTTTATTCTCTGGGGATTAGGAAGGTTATTTCAGGGGACAGGTGGAAATAAAATTAATGGGACATCTCTTTGCAGCATGCAGTTCAACCTGAAATGGTCTATGGGGTTAGATCAAGATGGATAGCCAGGTTAGTCTGTCTGTAGCTGTAGCAAAGAATATAAGAACATAAGAGAAGCCATGCTGGATCAGGCCAATGGCCCATCCAGTCACACAGTGGCCAAAAAACTCAGGAGGTACATCAGTGGGGGCAGAACACTAGAAGCCCTCACCCCGCTGCCGCTCCCAAGCACCGAGAATACAGAGCATCACTTGCCCCAGACAGAGAGTTCCAACAATACGCTGTGGCTAATAGCCATTGATGGACCTCTGCTCCATATAAGAACATAAGAGAAGCCATGTTGGATCAGGTCAATGGCCCATCCAATCTAACACTCTGTGTCACACAGGGGCCAAAAACAAACGGTGCCATCAGGAGGTCCATCAGTGGGGCCAGGACATTAGAAGCCCTCACCCTGTTGCTGCTCCCACGCACCAAAAATACAGAGCAACTCTGCCCCAGACAGAGAGTTCCAACAATACGCTGCGGCTAATAGCCACTCATGGACCTCTACTGGACAAGAGTCTAGTAGTACCTTAAAAGCATTGGATGTAAGGTTACTTAAGGGCTCTTGTAGAAAAAAACAGTGCTTTGTTATGCAAGCATCGGATGGAGAGGAAAACAGCGCGCAATCCACAGTGTCCAGTTTTCCCTGACGTGTGTATGTTTTGAAGCTGCCAGGTTTAGACACTTCCCAGGCGAGCCTGATCTCACCAGATCTCAGAAGCTAAGCAGAGTCAGGCCTGCTTAGTACTTGGATGGGAGGCCACCGACGTAGTCCAGGCCAGCTCTACAGAGGCGGGCAATGTCACACCATCTCTTTTGCCATGACAACCCATGGGGTCACCAGAAGGTGCTGCAACATGGCGGCGCTTCCCACCACGATCGAGCATGCGTAAGTCTCAGCCCCAATGCCGCCATGGTAAGCTGTTTGCCAACCACAGGGCTCGCTGTAGACAGTTCTCCTTTGCACCTGTTTATGTTTGTTTAGAAAAGTGGGACTCTATATATGATTGTGTCAAGTCTGTGTATAACTCTGGCTCAGTCAAAGAGCATTCTGGGTAAAACCAAAGTATATTCAAATGCTGCTAGCTTGAACTCTCCCTACCCCCCTTTCTTTTATTATGTATTTTGCTTTGAAATGGAGAGATGTGAAAGTCTTATCTGTGCCTTCTCAGGCTTGGCTCAGAAGGAAGTCAGGAGCCTACTACGATCAAGGCCAAGCAGGCCTGAGAACGAATTGGTAACATCAATGTGTGAATGTTCCCTGCATAAACCCCACCCTGTAGGAATCCCTTTGAAGTGTCCCTTATATGCTGGTATCTACTGTATGTTCTTCAGTCTTTCAATATTGGCCTAGCCTCAAGTAACAGTATCAATAAACTAGTTTCTTTGAATCAACAACGACTCGTTATTGAATCTGTCGACTTGACAGATTGGAGGGGAAGAATGTGCCTCAGTGACAGAACGCATGAATTACATATTGCATGAAGTATGAGTCCAGTGGCACCTTTAAGACCAACAAAATTTGACTCACCGTATAAAACTTCATGATGGTCTTAAAAGCACCACAGGCACTCATCGCTTGTTCTACTTCTTCAGACCAACATGGCTACCCACCTGAATTTATCAAGCATTACATGTTAGAAAGTCTCTGCACCACCTCCAGTGAATGAATCTCAGGATGAAGATGCTGAGAAAGACCTGACCCTTCCTGAGACCCTACCACTGAGCCTCAGCCCTTCCCCTGATAAGAACGTAAGAATGTAAGAGAAGCCATGTTGGATCAGGCCAATGACCCTTTCAGTCCAACACTGTCACACAGTGGAACTGGCAGAGACAGACCAAGAGAGAGATCTTGGGGTCGTGGTAGATAACTCACTGAAAATGTCAAGACAGTGTGTGATTGCAATACAAAAGGCCAATGTCATGCTGGGAATTATTAGGAAGGGAATTGAAAACAAATCAGCCAGTATCATAATGCCCCTGTATAAATCGATGGTGCAGTCTCATTTGGAATACTGTGTGCAGTTCTGGCCACCGCACCTCAAAAAGGATATTATAGCATTGGAAAAAGTCCAGAAAAGGGAAACTAGAATGATTAAAGGGTTGGAAGACTTTCCCTATGAAGAAAGGGAAAGGGAAAGAAAGAGCTTGGGGCTCTTTAGCTTGGAGAAACGTCGACTGCGGTGTGACATGAGAGAGGTTTACAAATTATGCATGGGATGGAGAAAGTAGAGAAAGAAGTCCTTTTATCCCTTTCTCACAATACAAGAACTCGATGAAATTGCTGAGCAGTCGGGTTAAAACGGATAAAAGGAAGTACTTCTTCACCCAAAGGGTGATTAACATGTGGAATTTACTGCTACAGGAGGTGGCGGCAGCTACAAGCTTAGACAGCTTCAAGAGGGGGTTAGATAAAAACATAGAGCAGAGGTCCATCAGTGGCTATTAGCCACAGTGTGTGTGTGTGTGTGTATTGACCACTGTGTGACACAGAGTGTTGGACTGGATGGGCCATTGGCCTGATTCAACATGGCTTCTCTTATGTTCTTACAGTGCCCCCCCAAAAAACCCTCCCAAAACACCGAGGTGCCATCAGGGGGTCTACTAGTGGGACCAGGAAGCTAGAAGCCCTCCCATTGCTGCCGCCCCCACAAACACCAAGGAGACAGAGCATCACTTGCCCCACACAGAAAGTTCCATCTATACCTTCTGACTAATAGCCACTGATGAACCATTGCTCCATATGTTTATCCAATCCATTACCCACCATGGAAATTTACTGGATGTTCTCCCTTAGGAACACAATATTTCTCAAATTACACCCACCTCTATGGAAAACATGTGACGTTCCCTGTTGCTCCTTTTAGACCAGACAACTCATTTGTTGTGAGGGCCAAATCTGACATAAAGGAGACCTCGTTGGACCAGGCCGGGCCGTGTGGGGCTGGGCCACGTGTGTACCTATTCAAGATTAGGTAGCAGAGATATCAACTTTTTAAAGGACACAGAACAACACGACTAAATCACCTTAAAACATGCTATATAAGCAATAGGTGACCATAATTTGGATTTCCCTAGGTTCAAACAGATGTGCTCAGAGCCTTCCAAGGAATAAAACCTTCCCCATCTGTTGAAAGAAAGAAAACTGTCACTTGTCGTCTACACTTTGTATGTAGCTGTGTGTATTATGTGCAATCAGGACCTTTTTTGTAGCAGGAACTCCTTTGCATATTAGGCCCAGAGGCGTCACTAGGGTGGGTTGCACCCTGGGGTGTAACTGATTCAAGTCACCCCCCCCCCATTGGGCATCACCCCTTTTGGAGGGCTGTGTCACCCCCTCCGCACACAACCCCGCCCACTTCACATGGCCCCTCCCTCATCCACCCTCTGGTCACATGACCAGCCCCCGTAATCCAAGATACTAGTTTTGCAGCATTTAAGTTTCCCCCACTCACCCACACGCTTTTAGCTGAGCCGGCGGCAGCGCGGCCCCGGTTTCAGAATCCCGGCCAGCCCACACACACAGCAGCGTTCTAGTCCCAGGGCCAGCCCCTTCCTGTTGGGGGGGGGGGTGTCATGGGTCAGTGCCTGGGGCCAATGAGAATGCTCTGGGGGAGGGCCGATGGCCCCCTTGGCCCCGCCCTAGTGACGCCGCTGATTAGGCCACACATCTCTGATGTAGCCAGTCCTCCTGCAGTTTACAGTAAGCCCTGTAAAGAAGAGCCCTGTAAGCTGTTAGAGGATTGGGTACATGGGGGTATGTGGCCTAATATGCAAAGGAGTTCCTGCTACAAACGACGTTGGCAACAAACCCTATGTGCCATCAAGTTGCTTCCAATGTGTGGCATTCATACGAATTAACAACTTCCAAAACATCCTATCCAGGGGTGGGATTCTAGCAGGAGCTCCTTTGCATATTAGGCCACACACCCCTGATGTAGCCAATCCTCCAAGAGCTTCCAAGGCTCTTTTTGGTAAGCTCTTGGAGGATTGGCTACATCAGGGGTGTGTGGCCTAATATGCAAAGGAGTACCTGCTAGAACTCCACCCCTGATCCTATCATTAACAACCTTGCTCAGATCTTGGAAACTGACATCCGTGGCTCCCTTTACTCAGTCAATCCAACTCATGTTCGGTCTTCGTCTTTTCTTGCACCCTTCGACTTTTCCTAGCGTTATTGTTGCTGCCTATGAATTGACTTCTACAATAGCCTATCAGCAAACAGCAAACAGCAAGCCTTTATTGGCATAAAACAGATTTAGCAGTAAAATAGCAATATAAATAATATAAAATCCTAGATTATAGAGTACATAGGGAGCTAATTTGGAGAGCCAGTTTGGTGTAATGGTTAAGTGTGCGGACTCTTATCTGGGAGAACCGGGTGCGATTCCCCACTCCTCCACTTGCACCTGCTGGCATGGCCTTGGGTCTGCCATAGCTCTGGCAGGGGTTGTCCTTGAAAGGGCAGCTGCTGTGAGAACCTTCTCCAGCCCCACCCACCTCACAGGGTGTTTGTTGTGGGGGGAGGAAGGTAAAGGAGATTGTGAGCCGCTCTGAGACTCTTCGGAGTGGAGGGCGGGATATAAATCCAATATCATCATCTTCTTCTTCTTCTTCTTCTTCTTCTTCTTCTTCTTCTTCTTCTTCTTCTTCTTCTTCTTCTTCTATACATAAAATAAGTAAAATATATATGAGTTGAGTTTAGCCAAATTAAATAATTTAAACAAATAAAATGTGGTCATTCCAGAACCATTCTCTGTCGTATTTCCATGGCCTGTTGGAGAAATCTAGCCACCATTAAAGTTACCTCAGCGCAACTGTCATTTAAAAGTTTGTGGACTTAGCCCAGCGGTTCCTTCACAACAATAGCCTATCGTTGACAGAATTGCTCAGGTCTTTCAAACTGAAGACTGCGGCTTCTTTGACGGAGTCCATCCGCCTCATGACGTGTCTTCCTCTTTCCCCGCCTTGTTCAACTTTTCCTAGCATTATTGTCTTTTCCAGGGCTTCTTTTATAGAAAAAGCCCAGCAGGAATGCATTTACATATTAGGCCACACCCCCTGATGCCAAGCCAACCGGATCTGCATTCCTGTGTGTTCCAGCTCAAAAAGCCCTGGTCTTTTCTAGGGCGTCTCATCTTCTCATAATGTGGCCGCAGTTTACTCATTTAAGCTTCTAGAAGGAATTCATGCTTGACTTACTCTAGAACCCCCCTCCCTTTATCTGTCTTTTTGATGGGTATCCATAAATCTGTCTTCAAATGATGCATTTCAAATGAATTAATGTTCTTCCTGTCAGCTTTCTTCATTGCACTGCTTTCACATACGTAAGGGAAGAAGAAGACGGCAGATTTATACCCCGCCCTTCTCTCTGAATCAGACTCTCAACGTGGCTTACAGTCTCCTTTATCTCCTTCCCCCACAACAGAAAACCTGTGAGGTGGGTAGGGCCGAGAGAGCTCTCTCAGAAGCTGCCCTTTCGAGGACAGCTCTGCAAGGACTATGGCTGATGCAAGGCCATTCCAGCAGCTGCAAGCAAAAAAAGTGGGGAATCAAACATGGTTCTCCCA
The DNA here is from genome assembly GCF_032191835.1 of Heteronotia binoei. Lineage (NCBI taxonomy): Eukaryota > Metazoa > Chordata > Lepidosauria > Squamata > Gekkonidae > Heteronotia > Heteronotia binoei. The sequence goes on from NC_083229.1 coordinate 13,387,271, forward strand.
AATAAGAGTCCACACGCTTAATCACTACACCAAACTAGTTCTCTTCTCTTCTCTGGGAGAAGTAATGGGGAAACTATAGTATGAATTTGGATCACCTGCATGGCTTTTTTTTTAAAAGCAGGAAAGCACAGGAACGCAGTTCCAGCTGGCTTGGAGTCAGGGGGAGTGGCCTAATATGCAAATGAGTTCCCACCGGGCTTTTTCTACAAAAAAAAGCCCTGGTCACCATTGTCACATCCCTAGACTTAAGGAGCTTTTTAACTTTCTTTATGGCTGCCCTTCCCAATCTCAGTCTCCTTTGGGATAGGCTGCAAAGGTGGGAAAAGGCAGACAAAACTTTGGAGGGTGCTAGTGCAGAACGGAGCCCCAGTGATTACTATTGTGTGCGGACTCTTATCTGGGAGAGCCGGGTTTGATTCCCCACTCCTCCACTTGCACCTGCTGGAATGGCCTTGGGTCAGCCATAGCTCTGGCAGAGGTTGTCCTTGAAAGGGCAGCTGCTGTGAGAGCCCTCTCCAGCCCCACCCACCTCACAGGGTGTCTGTTGTGGGGGAGGAAGGTAAAGGAAATTGTGAGCCGCTCTGAGACTCTTCGGAGTGGAGGGTGGGATATAAATCCAATATCTTCTTCTTCTTCATTGTCTTTGCTCCTGTGTGAGGTCTGTAGTTATCAGGGTGCTGGGAAATTAATGATGTAAATTGCTTTCGCAAGCTTTGTCTGCAAACTTCCACTGGTGGGAAGAACAATATAATTATACAACGCCAACTGGTACTTGTGCACCGTCGACTTGAAAAGCAGTTAAAAAACCGCCGGGGAAAACAAAACCCTTAAACAAGCATCCCCATCTGTCTGCTTAGTCAATTTATATGTATTTTTCTCCCCTACGGCTTGCCAGATAAATAATAATTTAGAAAGACATCAGATAATGCTTCCCCACAGTGCTGTAGCTCAAACGGTTGAAGAAGGTTCTTGCCCTATGTGGGAAAGTAAAAACAAACCCTTATACCAGTTGAATTGGGGGTTACATGAAAACAGGTGACCCGTGCACGGGGTTTCCAAGTCCCCCGTGTTCTCCAGCGGGGGATTTTTGCGCACATGTGACACAATGACTTCAGCCGAAAGTGACATCATCATGCCGACAAAGTCGCGCGCGGCCGCTCTAGGCATTTCTGGGGAAACTCTATGGTTTTCCCAGATGCTCTAGCCGTTTGGGAGGGGAAAACTCTATGGTACCCATTGTACCATAGAGTTTTCCCTCCCAAACGGCTAGAGCATCCAGGAAAACCATAGAGTTTCCCCAGAAATGCCGACAATGGCCGCCACGCACTGTTGCTGGCACGATAACATCACTTCTGGGTGACATCATCGTGCTGATGACATGGGGGGAGGTTGGGAACCTCCCAGGCAGGGGAACCCCCGATCGGACCAGGGGCTTGACTCGTGCATGGGGTAGAGAGAGTTGTGGGGGGAAAAATCTCCCTCTCCCAAAAGGCTAGAACTTGAGGGCATCCAATGAAGCTGGTGGGTAGTAGGTTCAGGACGGACAAAAGGGGATACTGGTTTACACAGAGAGCGATTAAAATGTGGAATTTGCTGCCAGAGGGTAGAGAGGTAGCCTTAGAAATAAGCAGTTTGAAAAGGGGATGAGATAGATTCATGGAGGATAAATCTATCTGGGGGGGGGGTTGTAGCAGGAACTCCTTTGCATATTAGGCCACGCCCCCCTGATGCAGCCAATCCTCCAAGAGCTTACAGGGCTCCTATTGCAAGGTCTACTGTAAGCTCCAGGAAGATTGGTTACATCAGGGGTGTGTGGCCTAATATGCAAAGAAGGTCCTGCTACCAAAAAAAGCGCAAAAAGCCCTGGATAAGAACAATGAGATTCATATATGGATAGTCAAGCAAACACATGAGAATAGAAACCTTTTTGTTTTTCAAGTGCCACAAGAACCCAGATCCTGTTTGCCACAACAGATATACCCTGGGGCTTTTTTTTGTAGCAGGAACTCCTTTGCATATTAGTCCACACACCCCTGATGTAGCCAATCCTCTAAGAGCTTACAGGGCTCTTATTATAGGACCTACTGTAAACTCTTGGAGGATTGGCTGCATCAAAGGTGTGTGGATTCAACCCATTTGCAACTCTTGGCTGAGGCATGATTCCACATTCCTCTTCTCTCCACTGTTTCACCCTGCCAACCCCCCCCCAAATAAATCCCTCTTATCAAGTCAAGAATGGGATGCTTAGGCTCATTCACGCATGCTAAATAATGCTGTTTCCATCCATTTGCATGTGGATTTTGCCAGGGCTGTTTTTGTAGCAGGAACTCCTTTGCATATTAGGTCACACGCCCCTGATGTAGCCAATCCTCCTGGAGCTTACAGTAGGCCCTGTACTAAGAGCCCTGTAAGCTCTTGGAGGAGTGGCTACATCAGGGGTGTGTGGCCTAATATGCAAAGGAGTTCCTGCTACAAAAAAAGTCCTGCAGTCTATCCATGGCTACTAGTCAAGGTGGCTGAGAGGAAGCTCCTAAGCCTCTGAATCCTAGAACCAGGAGGAAACATCAGGGGAAGGCCTCAGCCTCTATGGCCTGTTGTTGGCCATCCAGAGGGACTGGTTGGCAACTTTTTGAGATGGGATGGTGGACTAGATGGACCACTGGCCTGATCCATCAGGGCTCTTTTGATATTCTTAGGCTCATATACGAAGCCAGACCATTGGTCCATCAAGGTCAGTGTTGTCTTCTCAGATGGGCAGCAGGTCTCCAAGATCACTCAGGTAGAAGTCTTCCACATCATCTACTGCCTGATCTTTTAAGCCAGTTTGGTGTAGTGGTTAAGTGTGCAGACTCTCATGTTGGAAGAAGAAGAAGAAGATATTGGATTTATATCCCACCCTCCACTCTGAAGAGTCTCAGAGCGGCTCACAATCTCCTTTACCTTCCTCCCTCACAACAGACACCCTGTGAGGTGGGTGGGGCTGGAGAGGGCTCTCACAGCAGCTGCCCTTTCAAGGACAACCTCTGCCAGAGCTATAGCTGACACAAGGCCATGCTAGCAGGTGCAAGTGGAAGAGTGGGGAATAAAACCCGGTTCTCCCAAATAAGAGTCCGCACACTTAACCACTACACCAAACTGGGTCTCCTGGAGAACTACGCTCTTTTTTCCCCTGGAAAAGGTATGTATTTTCCAAGCATCAGTTGCACAATGATCAACCAGCCTTAACCATTGTACAGATAAACAACATTTATCTTACGTACACGCTGGGTATAAAAATGATACGTATGCTGACAATATAAATGAATCTACAAAAAAAAAAAAGCTGAGAAGCAGAGATCTGGAACTGTTGACGAAAATATAAAGTTAAATCTGGGCCTCATTTTGGGCAGGAGCTCACAGGAGGTCCAGAACCTTTAAATTTTCTTGTGCTCTTTCTTTCTTTCTCCTTCCTCAAAAAAAAAACCTGCTTCTGGGCTCCATTGTTCAAACCCTCTGTGAGAATTTTGCTGAACTCTAAGACTTGACAAATTTTCTAATACTGTATTTTTCCCCATACAAAAAAAAGGGGGGGGGGGAATAACCAAAACTTTTGGGGCAGGCAGATGTAAATCTTCCTCATGCCACTGTAGAAGAAGATAAGAAGATATTGGATTTATATCCCGCTCTCCACTCCGAAGAGTCTCAGAGCGGCTCACAATCTCCTTTACCTTCCTCCCCCACAACAGACACCCTGTATGGTGGGTGGGGCTGAGAGGGCTCTCACAGCAGCTGCCCATTCAAGGACAACCTCTGCCAGAGCTATGGCTGACCCAAGGCCATGCTAGCAGGTCCAAGTGGAGGAGTGGGGAATCAACCCCGGTTCTCCCAGATAAGAGTCTGCACACTTAACCACTACACCAAACTGGGTCTCCTGGAGAACTGGATTTGAACCGGGTTTGATTCTCCACTCCTCCACATGCACCTGCTGATGTGACCTTGAGTCAGTCATAAGTTCTCACAGAGCTGTTCCTCTCAAGAGCAATTTCTTTATGAGCTTTCTCAGCTCCACCTACCTCACAGGATGTCTGTTGTGGGGAGGGGAAGGGAAACGGGATTGCAAACTGCTGTGAAACTCCTTCGGGTGGGGTATAAACCCAAAGTTCTCCTCTTCTTCTTAGCTGGAGGTGCTGCGACTGGGCCTGGAATTCTCTGCATAGGCTTGTGTCGTGTTATGCGCAATTAGTGACATGGAATGTCACACCCCAGCTTGAAAACTGAACCAGATTCAGAATTTCTACGACCTTGTGACAAAAAGAAATTTTAATTGTAGCCCGATCACACCGCTTTAACGCTTGAATGCTCCCACACGGAATAGAAAAGGATGCTTCGAATGAGCATCTTCTGTGTCTGTTACAAGATGCAGGGAAGTACGGAGTGAAACTGCAATCAAAGAGCTGAGCCCTCGAGAAAGAAATGCATCTATTCTTTCGTTTCCTTCAGCTCAGCAACAATTGACTGCCTCTAACTTCTTCCCCCCTCCCCTCTGCAGTCCTATCGCAGGGTTCGGAACTCCAGCCAAAGCATTTTCTTGCAGAGATAAATGGTTGAAAGGGCAATGAAAGAGCAAAGCTTTTTCATTTGGCAAATAATTATATCCATAATTATGGATTCTTTGGAAGATCTTCGGCTTTATATTTAACCTATTGAGACTTCCAGTTATCTCTTTAATTAATTCCCAGGATATATTCTCTGGAGAAATTATGAAATCTCTATCATCAGAAGGTGGAAGGAGAGGCCATTAAACATCTCATTGAGCTTGGTGGAAATCTTTTGGGCTTCCTGGAAATGGTTTTTCCTGGTCACAGGCGAAGGGCTTTATTGGCCTCTTTGAATATCCTTAACTGAAAAACATGGGGGGCGCGTGTCGATAAAGTCACTTTTTTTCTAAGCAATTGAAATGCAGTTCAGATTCACTGAAGATGTCTCATAGCTTCTGGTTCACGTATACATCCCATTACAGGGGTGTCAAACTCATTTGTTATGAGGGCCAAATTTGACATAAATGAGACCTTGTTGGGCCAGGCCATGTTGGGCCCGGCCATGTATGTACCTATTTTAGATTAGGTAGCAGAGATATAAACTTTATAAAGGACACGACAAACACAATTAATTTAAAAAAAAAACTTGAAACATGCTTAAAACATTAGCACTCGTTGATCTTAAAGGTGCTTTCTTTGTATTTCTCCCATGGGAGATCTTAAAGGTGCTTTCTTTGTATTTCTCCCATGGGATCCAGGGAATTGGGCAAAGGAAGCTCTGGCTCTTTCCTTCCTTCCCCAGGGGTCCAGGAGAGGGAGGAGCCTCAGCCAATAGAAGAAAGAGAGGGTTGGCTCAGTAGCTCTGCTGTGCAATTGAGAGAGCCTGGCAAAGCAAGCTATCCCTTCCTCCCCAAGGGAGGAGCCTCAGCCAATGGAAAAAAAAATAGAGGGTTTGCTCTGTAACGCCTGGGCAATTGAGCAAGCCTTGCAAAGCAAGCTGTGATGCGAAGGAAGCAAGAGAGAGGGAGAAGGAAGCAGGCATCAGCCAGTTGCTCGGGGGCCTGATAGGAGCCCTCTGGGGGCCTGATTTGGCCCCTGGGCTGCATGTTTGACACCCTTGCATTACAAGATGATTGCATCATGTATGCATATGTGAATAAGCTGTTACCCAAAGCCATCTGCACTACTTGCTATGTGCACAATGTCTTGCTGGTGCCATTGGAACTCTAAATTTTTTTAATCTGGGCCAGGGGTCCTTTCATAGAAAAAGAGGTGCCAGAGCTCGTTAGCACAACTCATTTGCAGAACTCATCCCCCCCCCCCCCCCGGCATCACTGGAAGGTGTACTAAATTATATCAGCTCAGCATCTACCTTAAACTTCTACTTAAATTATAATTGTCATCATCAAACCTTACTCCCATCATACTTGAAGAAGATACTGGATTTATATCCTACCCTACATGCCGAATCTCAGAGCAGCTCACAATCTCCTTTATCTCCCCCCCCCACAACAGACACCCTGTGAGGTGGGTGGGTCTGAGAGGGCTCTCACAGCAGCTGCCCTTTCAAGGACAATTTCTGCCAGAGCTATGGCTGACCCAAGGCCATTCCAGCAGATGCAAGTGGAGGAGTGGGGAATCAAACCCGGTTCTCCCAGATAAGAGTCTGCGCACTTAACCATTACAGGGGAAGAAGGTCTATGAGAGCTATGGCTGACCCAAGGTCATTCCAGCAGGTGCAAGTGGAGGAGTGGGGAATCAAACTCGGTTCTCCCAGATAAGAGTCTGCGCACTTAACCATTACAGGGGAAGAAGGTCTATGAGAGTTATGACTGACCCAAGGCCATTCCAGCAGGTGCAAGTGGAAGAGTGGGAAATCAAACCCGGTTCTCCCAGATAAGAGTCTGCGCACTTAACCACTACAGGGGAAGAAGGTCTATGAGAGCTATGGCTGACCCAAGGCCATTCCAGCAGCTGCAAGTGGAGGAGTGGGAAATCAAACCTGGTTCTCCCAAATAAGAGTCTGCACGCTTAACCATTACAGGGGAAGAAGGTCTATGAGAGCTATGGCTGACCCAAAGCTATTCCAGCAGGTGCAAGTGGAGCAGTGGGGAATCAAACCCGGTTTTCCCAGATCAGAGTCCACGCACTTCACCACTGCACCAAACTGTTAAGGTGTTCAAACAGGGCATTGCTTGAAAAATGCTTTCCTAGATGTGCTTCATAATTCTCTGTGCCAGCTATCAGGACTGGATTAACAATTAGGCCAAGCTGGCACTGGCCTATGGGCCCGCATGCCTTTAGGGGCCCCTGGCTAGCTCCGCCTGTTTCCCTCCCCCCCTTGCAGCCCTCTCAGCCTGTGTGCACAGCCAGCAACTGAGCTGCCCTTTGCCCGATTTGCCCGGTTCGGCTGCTTCTGGCATCGTAACCAAGTTTGCCTCTCTCTGCCTCTCCCCCACAGCTTGGTCAGAGGGGCTTTTGAGAAAGTCCCTGCAGGCTGCCGTGGGGGCCACAGGTGGTGATGTGGGCGCTCCAACTCTGAGATAATTTATGAGGGGGACCCCGAGATTTTGACTGCCTAGGGGCCTCCACTGGATTTAATCCGGCACTGCCAGCTATCTGTGCGGTTGTGGATATTAAAACGTGCCTTTTAATCTCCTCTGCATAATTCTAGACTCTACAGAAGGATCTCGATTCTCCTGTCAACATGTTTTTGGGGGAGAGCGTGAGCTATACCCAGTCCTATCTCTCCAAGGTCCTTCCCCACCCACCCACCGCCCAAGGCCCTTTCTGTTCCAACAGCCGTTGCTCTTTCGACAGTCACTTTTTGTTTCTCGCACCTTCTTGAGAAATAGAATCGACATCAGCCGCTGGCCAGGGACTGCATCCCGGTAAACAAGCATTTGTCAAAAGGTCGGAAAGCACGACGAAGACTTCCAGTCTCCACCTCAGCCCGAGCCGGTCCTGCCTGCGAAAGAACCAGGAGTTCTAGCAGCTGTTGCGCTGGGTAGCACAGCCGAGTTCCGTAACCATGGCAACAGCATCAGCACCAGCAGCCTCCTCCCCCTTGCCTCTCGTACTCCTCCTTCTCCTCCTCCTCTCTGGCATCCTCAGTACTAGGAACAGCAGCGGGAGCAGCAGCCTTGGCAGAAGCTAGAGCTGGGTGGCACCGGTGGAGACCGAACCAGCTGCTTTCCAAAGCCCAGCTGTGCCAGCAGGATGAGCCGCAGTAACTGCTATGCTGTCGTCTTCCAGAGGATGGACAGATAGAAAAACAAGGGAGAGCGGAAGACGGTGCACTGCAGTGGAGCCCAGGAGACGGCAGGTAAAAGCCCCCCTGTTGTTTGCAAACTCTCTGCTTTTGATTGGCTCCATCCTGTGTTTGTGTCTTTCAGATTTATTGACTGGTCATTTCTGGGGGGAGGGAATTTCCCCCCCTCCCCAATACTTCCTGCTTTAAAAACAGGGTCTCTTCCCCCCCCCCTTTCCTTTTTCTCACGGTCATCACTGAGGGAAAATAGCCAGTGCATTCAGAAACAGACAGACGTCTCGGTTGCTTATGATATGAATTGTTGTGTATTTGTGTGTGTGTGTGTGTGTGTGCGATCAAGGGACACAATTTGTTGCAAAATGCAGCTCTCTGTGTAAGCGTCAGCATGACAAGCGGATGGCGGCTTTGAGCGGAGGTTGACATTGTGATGGGTAATTCCCTTCTGCTGTTTTGGTTTTTTTTTATAAAATAAAACAGGTCTGTGTCCTAGCCATAAATTAAATCCCTTTGACAAATCCTCTATGGAGATCTGTGCAGCGTGTTTGAGATGAATAATGTAGAAATCTCACCCCAAAGAGCGCGGTCTGGAGTGGAAAAATAAGAATGAGCTATCCTACAATTAAGGACATTGAGTTCATGACAGCACACAGTGCAGATCTTGTAAGGTGACACAGGTTGTGATAAAACTCGGGTGGTGAGTAACGCTGCATTTGAACAGGGTCTCGGGTAAGAGACCTGGGCAGGCTTTAGACAGGGTACTAGATCCCTATGGGTTCTTCCAAACTTAGGGGATCTACATCTTCTCCATCCCCTGAAGTTCCAGTTCTCCTGACATTTTAGATGTCTCCAAGCTGTTGGGATAAGGCTCTGCTCTCTCAGCGCATGTACCAGCTGTGCGCATTCATTCTAGCCTTCACAATGTTTTATGACTTTGTTAGTATGAGTCATCAATCAGCAAAGCCACGGCTTCAGAGACGGGGGTGGGTTACTCCAATTCAGTGGCTGGTTTAATTCTGTTTAGTTATATGAATGATACAACAAGAAAAAGAACAAGAGTTTGGTAGCAGCTCACAGACAAACCGAATTCGTGGTGGGAAAGGAGCTTTTGTGAGTCACCGCACGGTTCTTTAGATGCCTTTTGACACAAACTCTCACCATAGTTTGTGGGATTCGTGGATTGTACTCTGTGTGTGTGTGTGTGTTTTTTAATTCTCAGTTCCTTTGGTATAATGTTAAGTCTTCTGCATTTGGTGAGACAAGGTTAAGCCTGTTTATACCTGTGTGAGTTTCTTTACAAGGTTGATTGGGTTTCCATTTTTGTTGCTGTTGTTCAGTCGCACAGTCGAGTCTGACTCTTTGCGACCCCATGAACCAAGTCACGCCAGGCCCTCCTGTCTTCCACCATCCTCCAAAGTCCGCTCAAATTCCTGTTAGTTACATCAGTAACGCTGTCCAGCCATCTCATCTTTTGTCGTCCCCTTCTACTTTTGCCTTCTGTCTTTCCCAGCATCAGGGTCTTCTCCAGTGAGTGCTCCCTTCTCATTTGGTGGCCAAAGTATTTGAGCTTCAGCTTCAGCATCTGACCGTCCAGGGAACAATCAGGGTTGATTTCCCTTAGGACTGACAGATTTGATCTTCTTGCAGTCCATGGCTAAATATGGTGCCTTCCATGGGGACAGATCAAGATGGGTAGCTGTGTTAGTTTGTCTGCAGCAGCAGAAAAGAGTGAGAGTCTAGTCCAGGGGTGGCCAAACTGTGGCTTAGGAGCCATATGTGGCTCTTTCACACATATCATGTGGCTCTTGCAACGCCCACCACCCCAGCACCAGTGTTCCCTCTAAGCTGAGTTAGCATGAGCTAGCTCACAGATTGTAGCCTTCAGCTCACACATTTTTGTCTTAGCTCGGGAAGGATAACCCCAAAGCACACTAATTTATGCAGTAGCTCACCACTTCAAGGTCAGTAGCTCACAAAGCAGAATTTTTGCTCACAAGACTCTGCAGCTTAGAGGGAACATTGCCCAGCACCCAATTTAGAAAAAGCATTTCTCTCTTTAAATCATTTCTCCAAGCCAAGCCAGCAGCTTGAAAAATGCATTTAAGTTAAAGATGCTTTCTTTCCACCTCTCCCTCTTCCCTCCATCTATTTGCCTGTCCGCCTTACACCTCTTAAACATCTGGCATTCATGTTTTGGTGCTCTCAAACTTCTGATGTTTATTCTATGTGGCTCTTACAGTGAAGCATGTTTGGTCACCACTGTAGCACAATAAAAAGGTAAAGATAGTCCCCTGTGCAAGCACCAGTTGTTTCCGACTCTGGGGTGATGTTGCTTTCTCAATGTTTTCATGGCAGACTTTTTACAGAGTGGTTTGCCATTGCCTTCCCCAGTCATCTACACACACACACACACACACACACACACACCCGTCCCAGCATGCTGGGTACTCCTTTTACCGACCTCGGAAGGATGGAAGGCTGAGTTAACCTGAGCGGGCTACCTGAAACCAGCTTCTGTTGGGATCGAACTCAGGTCATGAGCAGAGAGTTCAGACTGCAGTACTGCAGCTTTACAACTCTGCCACAGGGCCCATGTAGCACAATACCCTGCCACAAATTTGGTTAGTCTGGACCTCCTGATGGCACGTGGGGTTTTTTGGCCACTGCGTGACACAAAGTGTTGGACTGGATGGGCCATTGGCCTGATCCAACATGACTTCTCTTATGTTCTTATGTCTGGGGCAATGATGCTCTGTATTCTTGGTGCTTGGGGGGCCACAATGGGAAGGTTTTTGTGGTTCTGGTCCCACTGATGGACCTCCTGATGGCACTTGGGTTTTTTTGGCCACTGCATGACACAGAGTGTTGGATTGGGCATTGGCCTGATCCAACATGGCTTCTTTTATGTTCTTACGACCCTCCGCACACCTTGACACCTATGTTTATTAGATATTCATCCTCTCCTTCCTACAGGAAGTTCAGAAGAATGCACATGGTTGTCCTTATTTAATTCTCACAACACCACTGTAAAGTTGGTTGGGCTAGGAGAGAAGAATTGGCCAAATTAGCAACTGTAACAAGAGGGTGGGTATTTGAACATCACCGTCTCTGATCCTTTCCCAGCACTACACCACATAGATCTTCTGTGTTACTGGGTCTTTGTTCTACCATCTTGATTAAAAGGGGGGGGGGGGAGGTACTGGGTTGGATCCCATGGATCTATTCTTCTAGTGGAGCTACTTTTCTCAAGCAGTATTATGGGACACAGCTGAAAGAAGAAAAGGAGGAGGAGAAGGAGGCTGGATTTATACCCAGCCCTTCACTACCCAAAGGAGTCTCAGACCGGCTTACAATCTCCTTTCCTTCCCAATAACAGACACCTTGTGAGCACTGTGACAGAAACTATTCTTGAGAGGAACAGTTCTGAGAGAACTCGTGACTGACTCAAGGTCACGTCAGCATAAGCAGGTTTGGGGACAGGAGAGCCTGTTTGGTGTCGTGAAGTGTGCGGACTCTTATCTGGGAGAACCGGGTTCGATTCCTCCACCTGCAGCTGCTGGAATGGCCTCGGGTCAGCCATAGCTCTCATAGGAGTTATCCTTGAAGTGGCAGTTGCTGCGAGAGCTCTCTCAGTCCAAACTACCTCACAGGGTGTCTGATGTGGGAAGGGGGAGGTAAAGGAGGTTGTGAGTGACCTCTCTGAGACTCTGAGGTTTGGGAGGGGGCTGTGGCTCAGTGGTAGAACATCTGCTAAATATACAGAAGATCCCAAGTCCAATCTTTGGCATCTCCAGTTAAAAGGACCAGGCGGTAGGTGATGAGAAAGACCATTGCCTGAGACACTGGAGAGCCACTGCCTGACAGAGCTGTAGAAGAAGCTCCCACTGGTCAGACCAGTCTCAGTTGCAGTCCCAAGGAAGGCACTCGACACAGATAGCAGGTTCAACAAACTGTATTGGGTTCAGGCAGGTATCAGAGTCAACAGGCAGTCCAGTAGTTATACACTTACACACAAGTAGAGCCAGGCAGAGGTACAACTACAGAGTCCAAGAGAATAGTCAATACACAGTCCACAGTCATCAGTCCAATAGCCATCCAACAGTATGCCACGCTAGTATCGTCCTTTCCTATCCCACAGTGAACTGGTCGCTGGCTACTGCATTTCTAGTGGCCTTAGCCAATCCCACTCCAAATTGGTTAAGTGGCTCACACCTGATGACAATATACCACCTGTAGTCAAGGATGACTCAATCTCTGGCAGTTTAGATAATTTATTTTAGATTAGATAGATAATTAGATAATTTTATTTATATCCCGCCCTCCCCGCCGGGGCAGGCTCAGGGCGGCTAACAGTAACAGTAACATTCCATTGTATAAAAACAAGGTTACATTCAACATTAAAATTCTAATAAATTTAAAATTAATTACAGTTATAAAAGTGCTAATGCTATTGCTATTTGTTCTTTATTATGATGGCGGTATCATTAGTACTTAATTTTCTACATCATCGAAAGCCAGTCGGAAGAGGAAAGTCTTGCAGGCCCTGCGGAATTGTTCAAGATCCCGCAGGGCCCGCATTTCCTCTGGAAGTTGGTTCCATAAGCTCGGGGCCACAGAGGAGAAGGCCCGATTGCGGGTGCATTGCAACTTCACCTCTCTTGGTCCGGGGATAGTCAGCAAGTTTTTTCCAGCTGACCTCAGTGCTCTCTGGGGTTCATATAGGGAGAGACGGTCCCTGAGGTAGACAGGTCCTCGACCATATAGGGCTTTAAAGGTAATGACCAGCACTTTGTAACGAACCCGGTATATAACTGGCAGCCAGTGCAGCTCGCGCAGCCCAGGCTGTATGTGCTCCCATTTAGGGAGCCCCAACAGTAGCCTGGCCGCTGCGTTCTGCACCAGCTGCAGCTTCCGGGTTCGGTACAGAGGCAGCCCCATGTAGAGGGCATTACAGTAATCCAGTCTCGAGGTGACCGTTGCGTGAAGTACCGTTGCCAGATCTTGGCGCTCTAGGAAGGGAGCCAACTGCCTTGCCCGCCTCAGGTGGAAGAAGGCTGACTTGGCAGTGGCTGCAATCTGGGCCTCCATTGATAATGAAGGCTCCAGTAAAACTCCCAGACTCCTAACCCGGTGCGCCGCTTTCAGCGGCGCCCCGTCGAAGACCGGAAGAGGTGTTTCCCCTTCCCGGGCGCCCCGACCCAGACAAAGGACTTCTGTCTTCGCTGGGTTCAATTTCAGCCCGCTCCTCCTCAACCACATTGCCATATCCTGCAGGGCCCGGTCTAGATTCTCAGGGACGCAGTCAGGCCGGCCGTCCATTAGCAGATAGAGTTGGGTGTCATCTGCATATTGATGGCACCCAAGTCCGTATCTCCTGGCAATCTGGGCAAGAGGGCGCATGTAGATATTGAATAATATTGGTGAGAGAACTGCCCCCTGAGGCACTCCACAGTCCAGTGTGCGCCTCCGGGACCGCTCGCCACCAATTGCCACCCTTTGTCCCCGATCCTCGAGGAAGGAGGAGAGCCATTGTAAGGCAGACCCCCTCACCCCTATATCGGCGAGGCGGCGGGTCAGTAGCCGATGGTCGACCGTGTCGAACGCGGCCGACAGGTCTAAAAACATCAGCACCGCCACACCGCCCCGATCCAGATGCCGTTGGAGATCGTCTACCAGGGCGACCAGTACTGTCTCCGTCCCATAGCCCGGGCGAAAGCCGGACTGGCAAGGGTCTAGGATGGAAGCGTCATCCAGAAAGCTCTGCAACTGCGACGCCACTGCCCTCTCAATTATTTTACCTAAAAACGGTAAATTAGAGACCGGTCGGTAGTTTGCCAATTCGGCCGGATCTGCTGTAGTTTTTTTCAGGAGGGGTCGGACCAAAGCCTCTTTCAGGGATGATGGAAAACGCCCCTCTGAGAGGGATCTATTTATGATGTCCCGTAAAGGACATTCAAGCTCCCTCAGGCAAGATTTAATTAGCCAGGAGGGGCATGGGTCCAGATCGCAAGTTGTAGGGCGCGCAGAGGAGAGGATTCCGTCAACTTCCTCCAGGCTGAGCGGGTCGAAATGATCCAGAGTTAAATCAGAAGACAGGCAAGGGGCCTCGGGCTCATGTACTGTATCTAAGGTGATGGGCAGGTCCTGGCGGAGCGACGTGATTTTGTCTGCAAAAAATTTCGCAAAAGCCTCACAGCCTATTTCTAATTCTCTTACGTTTGGTCTGCCTTGGGGCAGAGTAGTTAAGTGTCCAATTATTTTGAATAATTGTGCCGGGCGCGAATTTGCAGACGCAATCTTGGCCGCAAAGTACTTCTTCTTTGCGGCCTTGACTGCCATCTCATACGACCTCATAAGCGTTCTGTAGGATGTTCTCGCCGCTTCGCCACGAGTGCGCCGCCACTGCCTCTCTAGTCGTCGGAGTCCTTGTTTCAACCGGCGTAGCTCCAGGGTATACCAAGGAGCCAGCCTTGAACGAGGGCGCAGAGGACGTCGGGGTGCGATCTCGTTGATTGCCCCAGATAGCCGGTCTTGCCAGGCATCAACCAGGGCGTCAAGGGAATCACAAGGGGGCCAAGGATCCCAAAGAGCCGTTTGGAACCGTTCCGGGTCCATCAGGCTCCGCGGGCGAGCCAAAATAGGCTCTCCGCCCTTACAGGGTTGTGGTAGCGTCTCCATACGAGCCTTGAGGGCTAAGTGATCCGACCATGGTATCGCCTCCGTTGCGATTTCGTTCACTTTAATCCCGGCCGCAAAGATCAGATCTAATGTGTGCCCCGCCTGATGCGTGGGAGTCGTAACAAATTGGGAGAGTCCTAGTGTCGCCATGGAAGACACTAGGTCCATCGCCTGAGTGGAAGCCGCGTCATCGGCGTGGACATTGAAGTCGCCCAGGACCAGAAGCCCCGGGCACTCCAACGCCCAGCCGGACACCGCCTCCATCAGGGATGGTAAGGCGCTGGCCGGTGCGTTAGGCGGACGGTACACCAGCCAGATCGCCAACCTCTCCCCGACATCCAACGCAAGGCCGACACATTCAACACCATCGATCTTTGGGGCCGGGAGGGCCCTGAAGGAGTAAGCCTCCCGTATGAATATCGCCACCCCCGCCCCCCCCGCCCGCTAATCCGCGACTGGTGGAAGACCGAGTAACCTGGGGGGGTCATCTGGGAGAGTGCCATTGTCTCTCCCTCTTGAACCCAGGTCTCGGTCACGCAAGCCAGGTCTGCATCCTGCCGAAGCAGGAAGTCCTTAATGGTCTCGATCTTATTGTTTATAGACCTGGCATTGCATAACACCAGTGTCGGACGCGGGCAATTTCTCTTGGTCCCCCTACTTGTCACCGTTGGGATGGGAACTAGACTAGAAGGGGGCCGAGCACTGTTTTGTCTCTGTCTCCTTCTCTCATATATCCGTCCATTCCCACCGTCGTATCTTCCCCTCCCCAGGAGCACTGGAATCCCCTGACCAGTCATCCCGAGCCTATTCTTTGATGGTTATGTTAGATTCAGCTGGCTAATTTACAAGCACAGCACAGATCCCCAGCACAGATCCCCAGCCCACCCCCGTCCTCAGTTCCTAACTGTCCAGATCACCAAAACTTTCCTAATTGATCAGTAGATAGATAATTCTTACTTAGCACAGTACTGAAAACCTAATTCTTAAATTTAAAGTGCTAACATGCGTAAGTAATCAATAAATTAGTTAATCCTATATGCATTTAAAATACACAATAATTCTTACTTAGCACAGTACTAAAAACCTAATTCCTGAATTTAAAGTGCTAACATGCATGAATAATCAATAAATTATTAATCCTATATGCATTTAAATACATAAAAGTACAAAATAATAATCCAATTTCAAATCAATTCAAATTCCTAATCCAATTTCTAATCAAATTAAATTAGTTCATCGTTGGTAAAATCTAATAGGTGATCAATAGTTAGTTAGGCAGTATAAATGAAGTTAAGGGGGTGGGGTAGGGTATAGTTCTTAAAGTGCTGTTAGTTGGTGTAAAAGTTTTTTTGAAAAACGAATGTCCAGGTTTTAGGCGTCTTCGGGGCTTCGTGGCCGCTTTAAAGTGCAGGTGCTGTTCCCTGATAGAGAGACAGTTTTTGGGTGCTGTTCTTAATGCAATGTTTTGAGGCATGGGTGGGAGAGCTTCTTGGCTGATGGCCGTGCCTCGGGTGAGGGGCAGGGGGTGGAAGAACACGGGAGCGGGGGGGGCAAGAGGGGAGCAAGGAGGAAAAACAAGAAGAGGAAAGGGGGCGGGAACAGAGACCGGGGTGCCTGTCGAGACCTATGTCCCGGAGACAACCCACTCCTCCGCTCGCTCACACCCTCTCAGCTCCGTCGCCCTCCACAGCCACCCCACTCGCTCGACTCACCCCTCTCCCTCCTCGTTGTAACAGTTCCGTGCCAGTTCCAGTTCTCCAGTTCTCCTTAAAGGAATAGGACACTGTCACTGCCAATCTGAGGAGACAGTACTGACCTGGATGGAGCGAGGGTCTGATTCAATATACGGCAGACTCATGAGTTCATGTGAAACTGTTTTACCTTTGTCTGCCTCTGCACCGTGACCCGGGACATCCTTTATGGTCTCCAGGATTTGTTTGTTTTGTAGCAGGAACTCCTTTGCATATTAGGCCACACACCCCTGATGTAGCCAATCCTCCAAGAGCTTGGAATTCTAGCAAGAGCTCCTTTGCATATTAGGCCACACACCCCTGACGTAGCCAATCCTCCAAGAGCTTGGAATTCTAGCAAGAGCTCCTTTGCATATTAGGCCACACACCCCTGACGTAGCCAATCCTCCAAGAGCTTGGAATTCTAGCAAGAGCTCCTTTGCATATTAGGCCACACACCCCTGATGCAGCCAATCCTCCAAGAGCTTGGAATTCTAGCAAGAGCTCCTTTGCATATTAGGCCACACACACCCTGATGTAGCCAATCCTCCAAGAGTTTACAGGGCTCTCAGTACAGGGCCTACTGGAAGCTCCAAGAGGATTGGCTACATCAGGGGGGCGTGACCTAATATGCAAAGGATTTCCTGCTACAAAAAAAAAAAAAAGCCCTGATTGTCTCCCATCCAAATACTAACCAGGTCATATAATCATAGACTTGGAAGGACCTCCAGGGTCATTTAGTCCAAGCCCCTGCACAATGCAGGGAATTCACAAATATCTCCCCCTAAATTCACAGGATCAGCATTGCTGTCAGATGGCCATCTAGCTGCTGTATAAAAACCTCCAAGGAAGGAGAGCCCGCCACCTCCTGAGGAAACCTGTTCCCCTGAGGAACAACTCTGAGTGTCAAGTCGTTCTTCCTAATGTTGAACTGGAAACTCTTCTGATATAATTTCAACCCGTTGGTCCTGGCCCGACTTTCTGGGGCCACAGAAAACAATTCTGCATCATCCTCTATAGGACAGCCCTTCAAGTACTTGAAGATGGCAATCCTATCACCTCTCAGCCACCTCCTCTCCAGGCTAAACATAGCCAGCTCCTTCAACCTTCCGTCATAGGTCAAATGCTTCCAGATCAGAGCAGTCAAAAGTATATCTGATTCTTAAAATGAAGATGTTTTTGTGGTCAACATAAATTCAGGATGGTTTCATATCCCTTGTCCTTTCTGCTTCCCCAGCCCAGCTCCTATTTCGATTTTATTTCTCCTCTGTGCTGGTTAAGCCCATTTTTTTTTTTTTAATTCTCAAATCACTTTTTTTTCTGTGTCCCTACGCTCTTTTTTTCCCTCGAAAAGGTATGTATTTTCCAAGCATCAGTTGCACAACGATCAACCAGCCTTAACCATTGTACAGATAAACAACATTTATCTTACCTACATGCTGGGTATAAAAATGATACGTATGCTGACAATATAAATTAATCTACAAAAAAAAAAAAGCTGAAAAGCAGAGATCTGGAACTGTTGACAAAAATATAAAGTTAAATCTGGGCCTCATTTTGGGCAGGAGCTCACAGGAGGTCCAGAACCTTTAAATTTTATTGTGCTCTTTCTTTCTTTCTCCTTCCTCAAAAAAAAAAAAAAAAAAAAACAACCTGCTTCTGGGCTCCATTGTTCAAACCCCCTGTGAGAATTTTGCTGAACTCTAAGACTTGACAAATTTTCTAATACTGTATTTTTCCCCACACAAAAAAAGGGTGAAAAAATAACCAAAACTTTTGGGGCAGGCAGATGTAAATCTTCCTCATGCCACTGTAGAAGAATATAAGAAGATATTGGATTTATATCCTGCTCTCCACTCCGAAGAGTCTCAGAGCGGCTCACAGTCTCCTTTACCTTCCTCCCCCACAACAGACACCCTGTGTGGTGGGTGGGGCTGAGAGGGCTCTCACAGCAGCTGCCCTTTCAAGGACAACCTCTGCCAGAGCTATGGCTGACCCAAGGCCATGCTAGCAGGTCCAAGTGGAGGAGTGGGGAATCAACCCCGGTTCTCCCAGATAAGAGTCTGCACACTTAACCACTACACCAAACTGGCTCTCCACATAGGAGTAAGTAATAGGACCACATAGGAGTAAGTAATTTATAAAGTATGATGGGAGTGAGATTTTATCATGATGATTATAATTCAAGAAGCATTTTAAGGTAGATGCTGAGCTGAATTTAGTTTACCTTCCAGTGATGTCAGGACTGCGTGGCGCATGCAAGTGTTATGCAAATGAGTTGTGCTAACGAGCTCCGGCACCTCTTGTTCTATGAAACCTCTTTTTCTATGGAGCCAAAAAGAAGTAGAATGGGAAACAGTTTGCTCATCCTTTTCATTTCCTCCTTCCTTGGAGGTTTTTAAACAGAGGCTAGATGGCCATCTGACAGCGATGAAGATCCTGTGAATTTGGGGTAGGTATTTGTGCAGGGGGTTGGACTAGATGACCCTGGAGGTACCTTCCAACTCTATGATTCTATGATTAATATACCTGTATCTGTATGCCCCATGGTGCAGAGTAGCTGCAATACTGCAGTCGGAGCCCTCTGCTCACAACCGGAGTTCGATCCCAGCAAAAGCTGGTTTAGGTAGCCGGCTCCAGTTTGACTTAGCTTTCCATCTTTCCGAGGTTGGTAAAATGTGTACCCAGCTTGCTGGGGGGAAAGTGTAGATGATTGGGAAGGCACTGGCAAACCACCCCGCGAAAAGTCTGCTGTGAAAACGTTGTGAAAACAACGTCACCCCAGAGTCGAAAACGACTGGTGCTTGCACCTTTACCTTTTTATCCATTTATAAGATTCCTTTTTTAAAAAGAAATAAAAATCCCTTTTATTATAAGGATTTGCTGTAGTGCATAAAAGCTGTTCATTATGCCGTGTGTAATATTCCAACCATAGGGCTTTGCCATATCAGTTCTAACAGCTGACCCCTTATTTGGAGGGAGAGAATATCCTCTGTTCATCCACTCCTCTATCACTGAACCTCTCTAAACCTCTTGTCTGATTTCTTGACCTCTCCTTAGGCCTGGAGAAATACATTGGAATACTGTGGATATATAGCTATACTTGATGAGAGTGGGTTTAGCATATGCAGGGGTGGAATTCTAGCAGTAGCTCCTTTGCATATTAGGCCACACCTCCCTGATGTAGCCATATATTATTGTTTCAAATAGGGGTGAAAAATCCAAATGCTGCTTAGACGTTTCTTAGACTATCCAGCCTCCTGATCATTCTTTTGTTTCCTGTTCCTCCTCATTAGTAAAATCCGGAGTGTAGAAAAAATGGTTTCTGATTTTGGCTATGTGCCTCAAGCTGAACAAAGTCCAGTGGAAATAGGACCAGAAGACAAAAAAAAAACCCAAACCCTTAATTTCTTGCTAGGTTGGCATTCTATAGGACATAATCCATTGAGTTCTTTCGCACTAGTGCCATTGAAATGAAAGCAAGTCAGGAGTCCAGTAGAAGAAGAAGATTTTGGATTTATATCCCACCCTATACTCTGAATCTCAGAACCTCAATCTCCTCTACCTCCCCCCCCCCGCCCCCACAACAACACCCTGTGAGGTTGGTGGGGTTGAGAGTGCTTTTATAGCAGCTGCCCTTTCAAGGACAGCTTCTATGAAAGCTATGGCTGACCCAAGACCATCTCAACAGGTGCAAGTGGAGGAGTGGGGAATCAAACCCGGTTCTCCTAGATAAGAGTCTGCGCACTTATCCACTACACCAAACTGGCTCTCAAGCACTTTTAAGACCAACCAAGTTTTATTGAGAATGTAAGCTTTTGTGTGCATGCATACGTCATCAGACAATGGAATGGGGTACAGTCAGCAAAGCTACTTTTAGCTGTGGTTAAGGATGCAAAGTGATAATAAGTTAGAATCCTAATGGCAAACCAGTGAAATTAACAAACTGAAAGAACATTTGGTTTGGATAGCATTTGCGTGGGAAACCAATAAAACAGTAACATCTCAGAATGGAAGAATGAGGCAATAAATGTTGTCTGTTGATAGGTCTATTGCTTGCAAGTCTGGGTTAAACTGAGAACATGCCTTTCCCAGAGGTGTTTCTGTCCACCTAATTTACTTTTGAACATGTAACATACATTATAAACATCATTCTCGTTTGCCATTAGGAAAAAAAAAAGAATATATTAAAATACAGTGGAAGATGGGTTTAGTATATATAATGAGATAAACAGGCGATATCCCTTATTTGAGTATGTCAATTAAAAATATTATTCTGGTACACTATTATAAAAGAGAAATGCATTGGAATACTGTGGATATATAGCTATACTTGGTGAAAGTGGGTTTAGCATATGCAGAGGTGGAATTCTAGCAGGAGCTCCTTTGCATATTAGGCCACACCTCCCCTGATGTAGCCAATCCTCTAAGAGCTTACTAAAAAGAGCCTTGTAAGCTCTTGGAGGATTGGCTACAGCAGGGGTGTGTGGCCTAATATGCAAAGGAGCTCCAGCTAGAATTCCATCCCTGAGCATATGTAATGAGATAAAAAACCCAATATCCCTGCTCAGTCCCAGGGAGGTACCCACCTGGATCTATCTAAAAGAAAGTCCGCAAGAGTGCTCAAGTCCTGTAGCACAGCCCCATTTCGGTAAGGTTTGGTTTGGGAAACTTCCTCTTGGGTTGGACTCTTTGTTTTAAAAAGCATCTTGCTTAGTTATTCTTCCTGTTTAATCAAGAAGACTTCTCACGGGGAGCTCGCTATAGTGATAAAACGGCAAGAAAATAAAATACACTAAACCCTGCCTCCAGTTCATGGTGGTGGAACGTGTTGCGAAGTTGCCGCCAACTTATGGTGATTCCGTGGCGTTGTCAAAACGATAGATGAACAGAGGTGGTTTGAAGAACAAGAGTTGTTTTTATATCCTGCTTTTCGCTACCCAAAAGAATTTCAGAGCCTCTTACAATTGGCTTTCCTTCCTCTCCCCACAACAGACGCCCTGTGAAGTATGCAAGGCTGAGACAGCTCTGAGAGAACCATGACAGATCTAAGATCATTCCACCCATGTAGAGGAGTGGGGGATTCAAACCTGGTGCTTCACATTAGAGTCTGCTGCTCTTAACCACTATATAGGCTTGCTAATCCCCAGGTCCCAGCGGGGGTTCTTCCGCTTTCCCAGGTTTCTTCCCGCCCCCAGTCAGCTGGCCGCCAGGGGGAAGCCCCTCCCCCACAGCCACCATGTGACTTTCCCCCTCCGGAGGCTTCAGTCTCCGATTGAAAGGCTTCCTCTTGGGATGGTGTGTCTGTGTTACTTTGAAGAAGTTGGCAGCAACTGTGAGTAGAGAGGTCAATCCTTCGCTTCAGAGTTGCCAGAAAAGGGGGAGGGAAACATCTGCTGGTCACTTCATTTTTCCCTATGTGGAGATCGATTCTCATAGGGTATAATGGGGAATTGATCTGGAGGTTTCGGGGGCTCTGGGGGAGCTGTTTTTTGTGGTAGAGGCACCAAATTTTCAGTATAGTATCTAGTGCCTCTCCCCAAAGCACCTCCCCAAGTTTCAAAACGATTGGACCAGGGGGTCCAATTCTATGAGCCCCAAAAGAAGGTGCCCTTATCCTTCATTATTTCCTATGGAAGGAAGACATTTAAAAAGGTGTGCTGTCCCTTTAAATGTGATGGCTAGAACTCCCCGGGAGTTCAATTATGCTTGTCACACCCTTGTCCCTGGCTCCACTCCCAATGTCTCCTGGCTCCACCCCTAAAGTCCCCAGATATTTCTTGAATTGGACTTGCCAACTCTACCACTATAGCACACTGGCGCTTGCCATTGCCTGCCTCTGTGTTAGCAAGCCTGGGCTTCTTTGGTGGTCTCCGATTCCAAGTACTAACCTGCTTAGCTTCTGAGATGTCACAAGGTCAGGCTAGGCTTGGCCATTTGTGCATTCCCTGCATTGTGCAGGGGGTTGGACTAGATGACCCTGGAGATCCCTTCCAGCTCTATGATTCGATGATCCCTGTGGCCATTGCAGCAAATTCCACATTCCAATCACTCTTTGCGTAAAGAAGAATGTCCTTTTGTCTGTCCCGAATCTACTGCCCGTCAGCTTCCTTGGTTGCACTGGAGTTCTAGTATTCTTGCAATGGTGGACTTGCAATAAAAATAACACAACTGTATGGTAATAACACCAGTTATCACATAAAGCCCCAGTGGCTGGGGGCAAAGGATGATGAAAGGGAGAAGAAAGACATGCCGGTAGGAAGGAACAATACCAGTTTGGTGTAGTGGTGAAGTGTGCGGACTCTTATCTGGGAGAACTGGGTTTGATTCCCCACTCCTCCACTTACACCTGCTAGCATGGCCTTGGGTCAGCCATAGCTCTGGCAGAGGTTGTCCTTGAAAGGGCAGCTGCTGTGAGAGCCCTCTCCAGCCCCACCCACCTCACAGGGTGTCTCTTGTGGGGGAGGAAGGTAAAGGAGATTGTGAGCCGCTCTGAGACTCTTCGGAGTGGAGGGCGGGATATAAATCCAATATCTTCTTCTACCCAGAAAAGATAAGGGAAGGGTCTTTTATGTATGGACCAACACACATGCACCATGAATCCAATTCTGTGATTCTACGAAAGGCATGCAAATCAAAAACGTTCACCTGTTGTTCCAGTTCCCTCACCACAATGGCATCCATGTTATGGGCTCACACTCCCTTCTCATTCTCTGTCCCTCCCCCTATGTGGTGGAATTTGTTGTGTGTCTTGCATAACGTTGCTGGCATTGTGACGTATGGCAGCCTTAAAATGATTTCCGCAGCGCTCTAACGCAGGAAGATACGTGCGTTGTGTGCCAAAAAGTCGCTTCTGATTTGTGGCCTGCTTTCTACATAGGGGCAGAAAAATCCCCTCGTCGCAGATTGCTTCTCTTCAAGGGCGGGCATCTTTGACTGAGGGCTCTGGGCTCCCTCCCTCCCAAGTTCCCAACAAAACATCTTAAAGGGAAAGCAGGATTACAACAGTGCAGGAGAGTTCCTGGACATGATAAATCACAGGCAGCCTCCTCATACCTTTTTATACATTATGGGAAGAGTCCTGCCGGATCATAAAATCTGCACGTTAGGATCTGCAAACAGTGAGAAGTCTCATGGACCGAGAGTACAAGTGCTGGGTGCACGAAATATTATTCCAAATTCTTGCTGCGCCTTTGTTGGCTCGTGGCTGGTGGGAGGAAGAAATGCAGAGACCGTGAGGCAGAATTATTTGGGGGGCGCAAAGCGTCCCTTTGAAGTGATGTCAGCAGGCTCAGAACTATTTTGTGTGTGCGCGCACGCGTTTGCTTAGCAAATACAGGGCCATGCAGTAGGGTTGCCAAGTCCAATTTAAGAAATATCTGGGGACTTTGGGGGTGGAGACAGGAGACATTAGGGGTGGAGCCAGGATCAAGGCTGTGACAAGCATAATTGAACTCCAAAGGGAGTTCTGGCCATCACATTTAAAGGGACGGCACACCTTTTCAATGCCTTCCTTCCATAGGAAATAATGAAGGACAGGGGTACCTTCTTTTGGGGCTCATAGAATTGGACCCCCTGGTCCAATCGTTTTGGAACTTGGGGGATATTTTGGGGAGAGGCACTAGATGCTGTACTGAAAATTTGGTGCCTCTACCTCAAAAAACAGCCCCCACAGAGCCCCAGATACCCGCGGATCTCCATAGGGAATAATAGTGTGTCCAGCAGACATTTCCCTCCCCTCCTCCCGCTTTCTGATGACCCTGAAGCGGGGGGGGGAGGGCCTCCAAACCAGGGGATCCCCTGCCCCCACCTGGGGATTGGCAACCCTACCGTGCAGTCAATGAAACCTGAGGGATTCGGGGATGTATTCTTCCTGAAGAATACATTTCTGAATCCTTGCGTCCTGAAGATTACGTTCCTGAATTCTTCATGTCAAGAAGATAAATCTGTTCTTCAAGGATCGGCCTTGAATTCAGCAGGAGCTCACAGGAGCACAGTTCCTGAACCTTTCTGAGGGCTCCCCCTCTTCCTCCCCACCTTCAGCGTCCATTGAATAGTAGGGGCAGCTGCATAACAATCCCTGGATTAGAAGAGTAGGCAGCCAGCCAGCCAACAGGGGCTTTGCCACGCCCTCAGCAGCCCTCATTAACCCCTGGAGAAGCCTGTGCCACCCTTTCTCCACTTCTTATGTGATTTTGGGCAGCGGATGGCTTGCTGGCCTTTTGACTGTGGTGGTGGGGTGGCCAAGGAGAGCCCCTGATGAGTGAGGCCTGCTGGGCCAGGCTGGATGTCTAGCCAGACTGAGCAGGCCTCACTTGCCCAGAGCTCTCCTGTTTTGCTTCTGGTTGCTTTTGACTGGAGGGGGGCGGCATATGCTATTCTACAAAATGACCCCTGGATATACTGTACTTAAAAGATGAGCTGCTAGCTGGGCATTTCTGGTGCAATCCTAAAAAGAGACACACTCTGTAGTCCATTGCAGTCAATGAGTTTAGAAGGGTGTACTGCTGTTTGGGATTGGATGGCTATAAAATGGATCCTTTACTCAGTGGTGCCCTGCTCATCTCAACCCCCTGTTTACCTAGGGTTGCCAAGTCCTCTTCATCCCCTGGTGGGGGAAATTCGCGTGCGCGACAAAATGACATCACCTGGAAGTGACATAATCAAAATGGTGGCGCCCGTGCGAGGCCACTCTAGGAGTTACTGGGAAAATGCTATGGTTTTTCCAAACGCTCTAGCCATTTGGGAGGTTAAAACTCTATGGTACTTATTGTGGGCCGGTGGGTTGAGAACCTCCCAGGCGGGAGATTCCCCGCCCGGACCGGGGGCTTGGCAGCCCTGTGTTTACCTGACCGAATGCTGTTCTACCTTGTTATGCCTTTAATATATTGTTCTCATTTCATGCTCGACAATCTCTGATCACTCCACTGGCTTTCTCGTCTTGCCCTCTGATGCTATTGTGTGGGAATGAAAGGACAGAGTCGCTGTTCATTTCAGTGCTTTGGGACATGGTTTCCCTTCCTTCCTTGCACCCCGGTCAAAGCACATGCTCTCAGCAGCCTCAAACGATTATTCTGTTCATTCTCCGTATTAAATACGTCTGTTTGCATGCTTCTTTCCGATCCTCCTTTGTTTGGGCGAAAGGTGGGATACAGCTGTTTTAATTGATGCCATGCTAATGAATTAAAAAAATGCACTGCACATAGAAAACTAGAGTATTAGAAACCGGGTAAGCGAAGGCTTTCCCCCAAATATGTTAATGTGGCAGTAGAGCATTCCTCCTCCTTCTCTTCTTTCTCCTGGGACTCACTGCTGCAGGAAGTGGTGGCAGCGAAAAGCATTTTTGTTGTTCATTCTCATATGTTCATGTCCTTACTCCTTGATCTAAGCAGCAGGAAAGACATGATAAAAAATGAAATTTAACTGTAACCATTAGCCAACTATCATCATTTGGCATATAGAAAAATGCAGTCTGACTTAAAAGGGGAATTATAGATATCCTGGTTTTGTTTTGTTTGTTGAAGCCAGTTTGGTGTAGTGGTTGAGCCAGTTTGGTGCAGTGGTTAAGTGCGCTGACTCTTATCTGGTTAGTAGAGCTGGTTAGTAGATAGTTTATTGTTACAGTCAGTGACCAGCTTGTACAATCGAATCACATAAAACTTTTTGCATCAAAAACAGAATAAAACCAACAGTAGCATTCATAAAATTGGGTGCCTATGACTATTACAAAGAAATCGGATAAAAACATCCATAAAATTCATTTAAAATTTGGATGAAAGGTTAACAGTCAAATCAAGTTTAAAACAGTCATAGACCAGTCAAATTAGATACAAATAACTTAATAAAATACAATCAGGTAAAACAATAATCAGAATAAAACATACACAGTATGATATAATTTCCCTCCAGAACAGTAGTTAGGTTCCATAGCCAAGGCATTCAGTTGGATATTTCCCTTAGGAATTGCTTCCGGAGACTCATAGCTCGTGAAGCAAATTTTGCCACACATAAAGTGGTTCTTTTATTCCTATCCGCCAATAATGTGTCTAGCTGATGTCTAACATTTCTCCCAGGGACACTGGAACAGATCGGGAGTATATAGTCGGCCCTAATACACTGATATAATTTACATTGGAATAATACATGTTCCCTGTCTTCCGGTTTCTTGTCTCCACAAATACACAATCTCTCCTCATATGGTTGTCCTGTGTATCTGCCTTCCATAATGGCTGACGGTAACATATCAAGTCTGAGAAGGGTAAATGCTCTCCTATACTCAACTTTGTCAAGATTAAGCAAGTATGGCATTAGTGTTATTTTATGTAGTTCCTCTATTCCTGGTAAATAACCTTTAAGCTGATTAGTGGTTAAGTGCACAGACTCTTATCTGGGAGAACCGGGTTTGATCCCCCACTCCTCCACTTGCAGCTGCTGGAATGGCCTTGGGTTAGCCATAGCTATCGCAGGAGTTGTCTTTGAAAGGGCAGCTGCTGTGACAGCCCTCTCAGCCCCACCCACCTCACAGGGTGTCTGTTGTGGGGGGAGAAGATATAGGAGATTGTAAGCCGCTCTGACTCTCTGATTCAGAGAGAAGGGCGGGGTATAAATCTGCAGTCTTCTTCTCTTCTCTTCTATTTAAAGTAGACAACTCTCTCCTTTTAGACTTCCATTCTTACAAAACTTCAGTGTATAGAGAAATGCATTTCTTCCATATTTATGTACTTTTTTTGCCACCGAGTCACAGCTGGCTTACGGTGACCCCTTAGTGTTTTCCAGGCAAGAGGTATTCAGATGTCATTCGCCCCTGCCAGTTTTTGCATCACAACTCTGGACTTCCTTGGTGATTTCCCATCCAAGTGCTAACCAGAGCTGACCCTGCTTAGGCTTCCAAGATCAGGTAAAATCTGGCTAGCCTTGGCTACCCAAGTCAAGGTATTATATGCATGGGGTTTTTAAAATATTGATTCATTAAGAACAGGGGTGTCAAACATGCGGCCCGGGGGCTGAATCAGGCCCCCAAAGGGCTCCAATCAGGCCCCCAAACAACTGGCTGTCGTCTGCTTTCATCTCCCTTTCTCTTGCTTCCTTGTGCATCACAGCTTGCTTTGCCAGGCTTGCTCAATCGCACAGCAGAGCTACTGGCCTCTCTTCCTTCTTTTGCAGGGGTGGCCAACGGTAGCTCTCCAGATGATTTTTGCCTACAACTCCCATCAGCCCCAGCCAGCATTGCCAATGGCTGGGGCTGATGGGAGTTGTAGGCAAAAAACATCCGGAGAGCTACCGTTGGCCACCCCTGTTCTATTGGCTGAGGCTCCTCCCTTTCCTGGTTCCCTGGGGAAGGAAGGAAAAAGCCAGAGCTTCCTTTGTCCAGTTCCCTGGATCCCATGGGAGAGATACAAAGAAAGCACTATTAAGACCAACAAATGCTAATGCTTTAAGCATGTTTTACGGTAGGTTTTTTTCTTTAAAAAAATCATTAATTGTGTTTGTCTATGTCCTTTATAAAGTTTATATCTCTGCTACCTAATCTTAAATAGGTACACATATGATCCAGCCAGAGATGGCCTGGCCTGACAATAGGGGATCCCCTGGTTTGGAGGCCCTCCCCCCGCTACAGGGTCGTCAGAAAACGGGGAGAGGGGAGGGAAATGTCTGTTGGGAACTCTATTATTCCCTATGGAGATTTATTCCCATAGAAAATCATGGAGAATTGATCTGCGGGTATCTGGGGCTCTGGGGGGGCTGATATTTGGGGTAGAGGCACCAAATTTTCAGTATAGCATCTAGTGCCTCTCCCCAAAATACCCCCCAAGTTTCAAAAAGATTGGACCAGGGGGTCCAATTCTATGAGCCTCAAAAGAAGGTGCCCCTATTCTTCATTATTTCCTGTGGAAGGAAGGAATTGAAAAGGTGTGCCGTCCCTTTAAATGTGAGGGCCAGAACTCCCTTTGGAGTTCAATTATGCTTGTCACAGCCTTGATCTTGGTTCCACCCCTAGTGTTTCCTGGCTCCACCCCCAAAGTCCCCAGATATTTCTTGAATTGGACTTGGCAACCCTACCTGACGCCCTACCTTATTTATGTCAGATTCGGCCCTCAGAACAAATGAATTTGACACCCTGATCTAGAACTTTTATGCAATCCTTGGGATGCTTTCCTGAGCGTAAGCCCTGTGAAAGGACTCTGTTCAGAATTGCTCTCTACAGCACCGTAGCATGCTATTCCTATATCCCCACGAGCATACATTGTTTTCAGTCACAGTAAATTAGCTCAAGCAGAAATTGGGTACAATTGCTACCGGGGACATGTGGGCTCTACAGTGTTCTCGTGATAAACTGCAATTATGAAAAGAGTATTACATTTTTTAGCATAATAAACTCTCTATTACTATTTGGCTTGGTGGAGGCTGAAATACCGAAGTCATAAACTGGCTCACATGGCCATATTTAGGGAAGATGGTGAAAAGATTTAATGTCCAGAACACCAGAGGGTGTGTGTGTTTGTGTGTGTGTGTGTGTGTGTGATGTTTGCTGATGCTGCTGCACTTGTCTCCCACTCGGTATCAGCTCTGCAGCATATGATGTCCTGCTTTGCAGAGGCTGCCAAGCTATTCGGCCTAGAAGTTAGTCTGAAGAAGACAGAAGTTCTCCACCAGCCTGCACCCCAGGAAGATTATCACCCTCCTTGTATTACTGTGGGTGAATCAGTTCTGAAGACAGTCCAGCAGTTCAGCTACCTGGGGTGCATCATCTCCTCAGACGCCAAGATCGACAAGGAGATTGACAATAGGCTGGCAAAGGCAAACCATGCATTTGGCCGACTGCATAAAAGAGTGTGGAGCAACAAGCATCTGAAAAAAGACACAAAGATCAATGTTTACAAAGCGGTTGTGATGACAACCCTCATCTACAGCTCCGAATCATGGGTTTTATACCATCATCACCTGTGACTCCTTGAGCGCTTTCATCAGCGCTGCCTTCGCACCATCCTCAACATCCACTGGAGTGACTTTGTGACCAACACTGAAGTCCTCAAGAGGGCGGAGGTTACAAGCATCGAGGCATTGCTATTGAAGACGCAGCTGCGCTGGGCAGGCCATATCTCCAGGATGGAAAACCACCGCCTTCCCAAGATTGCCCTGTATGGTGAACTTTCCACCAGCCATCGAAATAGAGGGGCACCAAAGAAGAGGTGCAAGGACTCCTTGAAGAAATCCCTTGGCACCTGTTTCATTAACCATCACCAGTGGTCCAACCTAGCCTCAGATCGCAAAGCATGGAGGCACACAATCCACCTGGCTGTCTCTTCCTTTGAGAATGCACGCATAGCTGGTCTTGTGGACAAAAGGAGATCAAGGAAGAATCGTACTGCTACAGCACCAACCCCAAATCAGACTTTTCCCTGCAGCCACTGTGGCCGGTCCTGCCTGTGCCGCATTGGTCTTGTCAGCCACCAGCGAGCCTGCAGCAGATGTGGACTACTGCACCCTTCTTAAATCTTCGTTC
This sequence comes from Heteronotia binoei, assembly GCF_032191835.1. Taxonomy (NCBI): domain Eukaryota; kingdom Metazoa; phylum Chordata; class Lepidosauria; order Squamata; family Gekkonidae; genus Heteronotia; species Heteronotia binoei. The sequence continues at coordinate 13,416,968 of NC_083229.1, forward strand.
GCGAAGTCAAGCCAAGAGAGAGTGTGTGTGTGTGAGAGAGAGAGAGAGAGGGAGAACTGAACTATGGACTGTTGTGTATCGCACTCAAGTGAAGACTTAAATAAGCTTTCCTGCCGGGCTCATTGGAGCCAGAAGAACTGAGCTTGGGGACTCAGGAACGATGGGCAATAGGATCCAAGTCCCTGCTGCCCTGCTCCAATCACGGGCCCCCTGCTGGTTTGAATGATCCAATAACGTGCTTGTGCAGGAACCCTGAGTTGTATATAATTGGCCCCATTGCCCCAGAGGGTGTGTGTGTGTGAGAGAGAGAGAACTGAACTATGAGCAAAGTAGATACGTATATGTGGCAGATGAGGTTCAATGTGGCCATGTGCAAAGTAATGCACATTGGAGCCAAAAATCCCAACTGCAAATACAAGTTGGTGGGGTGTGAACAGGCAGAGACTGATCAAGAGAGAGATCTTGGGGTTGTGGTAGATAACTCACTGAAAATGTAAAGACAGTGTGCGATTGCAATAAAAAAGGCCAACGCCATGCTGGGAATTATTAGGAAGGGAATTGAAAACAAATCAGCCGGTATCATAATGCCCCTGTATAAATCGATGGTGCGGTCTCATTTGGAATACTGTGTGCAATTCTGGTCACCGCACCTCAAAAAGGATATTATAACATTGGAAAAAGTGCAGAAAAGGGCAACTAGAATGATTAAAGGGTTGGAACACTTTCCCTATGAAGAAAGGTTAAAACGCTTGGGGCTCTTTAGCTTGGACTGCGACTTTAGCTTGTCGACTGTGGGGTGACATGATAGAGGTTTACAAGATTATGCATGGGATGGAGAAGGTAGAGAAAGAAGTCCTTTTCTCCCTTTCTCACAATACAAGAACTCGTGGGCATTCGATGAAATTGCTGAGCAGTCGGGTTAGAACGGATAAAAGGAGGTACTTATTGGCCACTGTGTGATACAGAGTGTTGGACTGGATGGGCCGTTGGCCTGATCCAACATGGCTTCTCTTATGTTCTTATGTGACACAGAGCATTGGACTGGATGGGCTGTTGGCCTGATCCAACATGGCTTCTCTTATGTGACACAGAGTGTTGGACTGGATGGGCCGTTGGCCTGATCCAACATGGCTTCTCTTATGTGACACAAAGTGTTGGACTGGATGGGCCATTGGCCTGATCCAACATGGTTTTTCTTATGTTCTTATGATTTCTTGATTGGTATTACTGATGATAAATGGTTCACCCTGATACCATTGTGTTTGTACTTTAATGGAATTTACATCTGAACAGACCTTTTTTTTGAGCAGGAATGCACAGGAATGCAGTTCCAGCTGGCTTGGCATCAGGGGTGTGGTCTAATATGCAAATGAGCTTTTTCTACAAAAAAGAGAGCCCTGTTTGAAACAATGGCGGAATGGGGGGGTGAGGCCTAATATGCAAAGGAGTTCTTGCTGGGCTTTTCCTACCAAAAAAGAAAGACCTGCTTCTGAATATATGTGCTGTCACCCTGACCTGGAATGCTGAGGCATTCAACCTGAATGTGAACTGGATCCACCTGAATAAAATGCAAGTTTACCTTTTTCACAGTATGCTTCTTGGGAGATGGATTTGCTGCACTCAGTATCACACGTCTCAGATTGGGCAAAACGCTGCTATAGTCACCAAATATCCTAATAGCTGAGGGCCTTCAAAGTGTTTTCCTTCTCTATGATTCTGTGAAATAGAGGACACGGCCTGCTGGTCTGAGCCAGGCCTGGGTGTGATGGAATGAAAACCCATCAAGATACCACATACTTTTGTCAGGAATAAAAAAGAAAACATTGGCTCAGGACAACTGCCTATGTGAGTTTTGTTCTGTGGAGGGGGTCCAAGGCAAGCAGAATGCATCAGTTTCTCTTCGCAGTATATCTTTGGGAACTAATGAACAATCTGTGTGAAATGTTACAAGCAACACCAGCAAGCCAGCCTACAGCTTTGCTCCTTAAAATAAGAGTTGTGTTATTTCACACCTGCTGGAAATAGCAGGCAAGACAGAAGCTGGCATTTCTAGCGGGAAATATACATTTAGAATGTCTCATACGTCTGGGTAGCACATTTGAGCTGAGAGGAGCTCTCTCGCATGAGGAAGGAACTTGGTGCTAACCAGCTCAGCAGCCCTGTTTGGAACTCAGAGTAAGCAAAAGACAGCTGACACTTGGATTTGTGCATGAGGGCTATCGAATGCCAGAGTCCCCCAAATAGAGATCGACTTCAAACAGGAAATGATGTCACTGTATGAGCATGACCAATGTCCTGTTGCTCCCCTGTTTGAAACATGGGAATGAAGGTAACAACTTCATAGTGTAAATGCTCCATAACAAGCCTGTGTGGATTTTAGGCCATCCCGTCCAACACTGTGTTACATAGTGATCAAATCCCAGGTGCCATCAGGAGGTCCATCAGGATGCCCACGATCAGCAGGTACACCAGTTTGGTGTAGTGGTTAAGTGCATGGACTCTTATCTGGGAGAACTGGGTTTGATTCCCCACTCCTCCACTTGCAGCTACTGGAATGGCCTTGGGTCAGCCATAGCTCTCACAAGAGTTGTCCTTGAAAGGGCAGCTTCTGGGAGAACTCTCTCAGCCCCACCTACCTCACAGGGTGCCTTTTGTGGGGGAGGAAGGTAAAGGAGATTTCGAGCCACTCTGAGATTCAGAGTGGAGGGCGGGACATAAATCCAAGATAATCTTCTTCTTCTTCAGTGTGGATATAAATCCTTCTTCTTCTTCAGTGCGGACAGAACATAAGAGAAGCCATGTTGGATCAGGATGATGGCCCATCCCATCCAACACTCTGTGTCACACAGCGGCCAGATCCCAGCTGTCATCAGGAGGTCCACCAGCCGGGACACAACGTAAGAGAAGCCATATTGGATCAGGCCAATGGCCCATCCCATCCAACACTCTGTGTCACACAGTGGCCAGATCCCAGCTGTCATCAGGAGGTCTACCAGCAGGTACACAACATAAGAGAAGCCAGATTGGATCAGGTCACTGGCCCATCTCATCCAACACTCTGTGTCACACAGTGGGCAAAACCAAGGTGCCATCAGGAGGCCCACCAGTGAGATTAGCTGAGATGACTTCCCATTTTGTGCTTCTATGTGGTAACCCTTGACTTTCCATATCGGTCTCCCATCGAAGTACTAACCAGGGGCAACCCTGCTTAGCTGCTGAGGAGATGGGACTAGCCAGTGCTGTTCAAGTCAAGGCATGTAAACCTTTCCAAATATTTAATAACAGACTGGATTCTGCTGCTTTCCCACTCATTCTCACCATGGTTACCATAGGCTCCATACCATCAAATGTAAATTTTCTGTGCAGGTTCCATGATCCCCAATATTGCCTTTTTGAAGCTAAAGGGAGAGCTCTCACAGGCCCACCTACCTCACAGGGTGTCTGTTGTGGGGGAAGAAGATAAAGGAGAATGTAAACCACTCTGTGACTCTGATTCAGAGTGTAGGGCGGGATATAAATCTATGGTCTCTTTCTTCTTTTTCTGGAGAGCCAATTTGGTGTAGTGGTTAAGCGTGCGGACTTTTATCTGGGAGAATCAGGTTTGATTCCCCACTCCTCCACTTGCAGCTGCTGGAATGGCCTTGGGTCAGCCATAGCTCTGGCAGAGGTTGTCCTTGAAAGGGCAGCTGCTGTGAGAGTCCTCTCAGCCCCACCCACCTCACAGGGTGTCTGTTATGGGGGAGGAAGATAAAGGAGATTGTGGGCTGCTCTGAGACTCTGAGATTCAGAGTGGAGGGTGGGATAGAAATCCAATATCATCTTCTTCTTCTGCAGAAAAGATCTTTCGATCCAACCCAGGGTGTGTTTTTTTTAAAGCCAATCGATAAATTCCTGCAAAACCTGTTTTCCTAATTTCCCTAATTTATTTGTTACCAAAAAAGGCATTTTCCATTAGGATTTTTTTTTCTTTGCAACAGCACTGTGCTGCAAGGGTGATCTGAAATGACAAAGTAAGAATCTCCTTGGAAACTGGCCAACTGACTCAAGTTTTCTGTGTGTGTGTTTTTTTTCTGCCCATCCCGTCTCTGAACTCTTGGTTTGCAGCTGCCTAGGAAGAAGAGAAACAATGAGAGAAGGGAAGAAAACAAAGCACCATGAAAAGATGCAGACCGAAGAAATGTTTAGAGACTGGGGCTGGGTGGGAAACGGAGACAAAGAGATAACCAACAGCATTGTAGATAGATCCAAACTGGAGAGCCAGTTTGGTGTAGTGGTTAAGTGCGCGGACTCTTATCCGGGAGAGCCGGGTTTGATTCCCCACTCCTCCACTTGCAGCTGCTGGAATGGCCTTGGGTCAGCCATAGCTCTGGCAGAGGTTGTTCTTGAAAGGGCAGCTGGTGTGAGAGCCCTCTCAGCCCCACCCACCTCACAGGGTGTCTGTTGTGGGGGAGGAAGGGAAAGGAGATTGTGAGCCGCTCTGAGACTCTTCAGAGTGGAGGGTGGGATATAAATCCAATATCTTCTTCTTCTTCAAGTAGACAGCCGTGTCGCCCACTTTCACCAAGTAGGGCGATATAGCCACAGTATTCCAATGTATTTCTCTTTTAGGATAGTGTTATCAGAATAATGCTTTTGTATTGACATACTCAAACTAGGGATATTGGCTGTTTATCTCATTACATATATTAAACCCATCTTCTACTATATTTTCATGTATTTTTTTCCTAATGGCAAACTAGAAGGATGTCTATATTTATGTTACATGTTAAAAGGTAAATTAGTTGGACAGGAAACACTTCTGGGAAAGAAATGCCTTCTTTTTGACCCAGGTTTATTAGCAATAGAATAATTAACAGGCATTCTCACATTCTGACATGTTACTGTTTTATGGTTCCCCACGCTAATTCAACCCAGGTCAAAGGTTTTCTGAATTTGTTAATTTTACTATTCCGCTATTGGTTTTTAACTTTGTACCACTTGGCATTCCAAACCCCACCAGCTATGTGTGGTTCTGCTTACTGTACCTCATTCCTTGTCTGAAGAGGTATGCATGCCCACGAAAGCTGACGTTCTGAATAAAACTGTTGGTCTTAAAGGTGCAATCGACTCCTATTTTGCTCTACAACAGCACTGTGTTTCCCCTTGATGCGCGGGGAGGAGATTGCTGCATGGGGCGACATGGTCTACTTCTGGCTTTCTGAACTCTGGTCGATAAATGAGAACCCCACTTTGATGGGCGCTCAATTCGGTTCCCCTCCAGTGCATTCACAAGCCGGTTCCCAACCGGTGGAGAAGCTGTAGCATTGGAGAAAGTCCAGAAAAGGGCAACTAGAATGATTAAAGGGCTGGAACACTTTCCCTATGAAGAAAGGTTGAAACGCTTGGGGCTCTTTAGCTTGGAGAAACGTCTGCGGGGTGACATGATAGAGGTTTACAAGATAACGCATGGGATGAAGAAAGTAGAGAAAGAAGTACTTTTCTCCCTTTCTCACAATACAAGAACTCGTGGGCATTCGATGAAATTGCTGAGCAGACAAGTTAAAGCGGATAAAAGGAAGTACTTCTTCACCCAAAGGGTGATTAACACGTGGCATTCACTGCCACAGGAGGTGGTGGTGGCTACAAGCATAGCCACCTTCAAGAGGGGTTTAGATAAAAATATGGAGCAGAGGTCCATCAGTGGCTATTTGCCATAGTGTGTGTGTATATATAAATTTTTTTGCCACTGTGTGACACAGAGTGTTGGACTGGATGGGCCGTTGGCCTGATCCAACATGGCTTCTCATGTTCTTATGTAGAAATACAAGTGAGGAAATATAGTGGGTTCCACGCAATGATGAGGCGGGGTGGTAGTGATCATAGCTCTTTTATTAGATACAGCATAGTATGGCGCTGTACTCAAAGACTGAAGATTGTGCCAACTATATATACACTCAGAGTTCCCGCACTAGCATGCTATTGGACAATTCAAACCAGCAGGGGGCTCGTGATTGGAGCAGGGCGGCAGGGATTTGGATCCTGCTGTCTATTGTTCCCGAGTCCCCAAGCTCAGTCCTACAGGCTCCAATGAGCCAGGCAAGAACTCCATATAATAGCCACAATTCCAATCCCATATACAACAGGAAATAACACATGTGAGAAAAGTAGCTGAGGGGGGATGACGGGGAAGATGCTCCCTTTTCATTTGGTAAGGGGGTGCCAGCCCCAAGGTGAGACCTGAAGAGAGCCAGTTTGGTGTAGTGGTTAAGTGTGCGGACTCTTATCTGGGAGAACCGGGTTTGATTCCCCACTCCTCCACTTGCAGCTGCTGGAATGGCCTTGGGTCAGCCATAGCTCTCATAGACCTTCTTCCCCTGTAGTGGTTAAGTGCACAGACTCTTATCTGGGAGAACCGGGTTTGAGTCCCCACTCCTCCGCTTGCAGCTGCTGGAATGGCCTTGGGTCAGCCATAGTTATCGCAGGAGTTGTCCTTGAAAGGGCAGCTGCTGTTAGAGCTCTCCCACCTACCTCACAGAGTGTCTGTTGTGGGGGAAGAAGATAAAGGAGATTGTGAGCTGCTCTGATATTCAGAGAGAAGGGTGGGGTATAAAGCTGCAGTCTTCTTCTTCTCAGTAGACAGTACTGACTTTGATGGACCAAGGGTCTGATTTAGTATAAAGCAGTTTCAGTTGAATGTGTGTGTGTGTGTGAGAGAGAGAGAGAGAGAGAGGGAGGGAGAGAGAGAGAGAAAAAGAGAGAGGGAGAGGGAGAGAGAGAGAGATGTCTTCTTTTGGGTTAGTTGGACATAGCATGTTTCAACCCATTCTTGATCTGGGCTGCTATACCTTTGAAACTGTGAAAGCACTAGAGACGATTTAGAAAGGGGGGAAATCAGGGCTTTTATTGTAGCAGGAATGCCTTTACGTATTCAGCCACACCCCCTCTGATGTAGCCAATCCTCCAAGAACTTACAGGGCTCTTAGCACAGGGGCTACTGGAAGCTCCAGGAGGATTGGCTACATGAGGGGTGTGTGGCCTAATGTGCAAAGGAGCTCATGCTAAAAAAAGAGCCCTGGGGAGAATCAATTAATGAGCCCGAGGGGTTCCTGTTATTAAAAGTGATTAAGGAGAGGATGCTGCATATGTAAACTGTTTGGAAATCCCTCTGGAATGAAAGCTTGTTCATAAATACAGAATTGCCATTTAATAATTGATTATTAGTTTCAGGCACTGTAACCTAGATGAAAAGCCTTTAAAAAAAATCTGGTTGGAATTTCCCATTAACTTCCTGTTCACTTTGAGGGACTTATCCTGATCTTTCCACTAAGAAAGGCTTGGTTCAAGAAAGGGGAAGACTAAAGGCCATTTATTTTGATCTGACAGCTAGAAGAAGAAGAAGAAGAAATTCTATTTATACCCCGCTTTGAATCTCAGAGTAACTGACAATCTCCTTCCTCCCCTACAGGAAGAGGTAGGTGGGGCTGAGAGAGCTCTGACAGAAACTGCTCTTGAGTGGGACAGCTCTGAGAGAACTTGGGACTGACTCAAGGTCACATCAGCAGGTGCATGTGAAGGAATGGGGACTCAAACCCGGTTCTCCCAGATAAGAGTCCAAGCACTTGACCACTACCACCAAACTGGCTTTGGTGGTCTTTCATAGTAATGGAGTGAAGGTGTCCAGTGGACACAGTGAAACAGACCCTTAGACTGAATCAGACCCTTGGGTTCATCAAAGTCAGTATTGCCTACGCAGACTGGCAGCAGCTCTCCGGGGTCTCAAGCAGAGGTCTTCCACATCACCTCCTACCTGGTCCTTTCAACTGGAGATGCCAGGGATCGAACCTGGGGCCTTCTGCAGATGGTTGGAGGGAAGAGTTTCAGCCATACTAGTTCAAATGTCTCTGTTTTATTTTCAGCCAATCCCTAGCCAGAGATTTCAGAGATTTTCAATTGTCGTCCCTACTGGGAGCCAGCCTGTTGGAGCAGTTAAGAGGGATAGACTCTAATCTAGAGAACTGGGTTCGATTCCCCACTCCTGGGGCTTTTTTTGTAGCAGGAACTCATTTGCATATTAGGCTACACCCCCTGTTGTAGCCAATCCTCCAAGAGCTTGCAGTAGGCCTTGTAAGAAGAGCCCTGTAAGCTCTCAGAGGATTGGCTACATCAGGGGGGGTGGCCTAATATGCAAAGGAGTTCCTGCTACAAAAAGCCCTGCCCCCTCCTATCCTGCCAGGTGATCTTGGGTCAGTCACACTTCTCTCAGAACTCTCTTAGCTCCTGGAGCTTACACTAGGCCCTATACTAAGAGCCCTGTAAGCTCTTGCAGGATTGGCTACGTCAGGGGGTGTGGCCTAATATGCAAAGGAGTTCCTGCTACAAAAAAAGCACTGCTGGGTGGGAAGGGTTATTCTTCCTTCTGTATCCTTTCTCATGTGGGCAATGTCTCTTTCAGGCCCTGGTAGGGGAAAGAGACAGATACGATATGCCTTTGTTCCAGTTTTGCCTTTGGAATCTTCAGAAGAGCAGACCAAAGGGAGATGCTCTTCAGCGCAACCTAATTCAGTTCCTCTAACCTAACTCCCTTATTCCATTGATCTTCGACTGGGGTAGCTTTGCACTGAATCGCACTGCGGAAATCCCCCTCCGTGTGCAGCTGGCAAAAGCAGCTTTCAAATGTTCTTTTTTCTTTCTTTTTTTTGGTATAATTTTTCTGAGTAATCACCGGTAGTGCTAGCTGGAATGAGGTTCATTCCACAAGAGGAAGAGATCTTTTGTTGATTAGATCTGGCCTTTCCTAGCAGGCGTTCTCCGCATAGAAATCAGCCCCTCTTCAGAACATAATGCCACGCTCCTCTCTGAAATTTCCAAGCAGCCTTTATATAGGCATTAGAATGTCAGCTGTTACTCTCTCCTTTGGCATTACGAGGATCACAATGGCGGTCCTCGGTAGATGATACATTGGCCTGGGTCTCTGAGCCGCAACACGAGTGCTGTGAGATTTCATGAGCTATCACTGCAGTGCAGACAATTCCTGGGATCATCATTAAGATTAGGCCATCGTTACGGGGGAAGTGTTTACATCTGAGCAGGAGTGGAATTCTAGCAGGATCTCCTTTGCATATTAAGCCACACACTCCCGATGTAGCCAATCCTCAAAGAGCTTACAAGGCTTTACTCTGCTCTGGTAAGACCTCACCTGGAGTATTGTGTTCAGTTTTGGGCACCACATTTTAAGAAGGATACAGATAGAAGAAGAAGAAGATGAAGAAGAAGATATTGGATTTATATCCCGCCCTCCACTCCGAAGAGTCTCAGAGCGGCTCACAATCTCCTTTACCTTCCTCCCCCACAACAGACACCCTGTGAGGTGGGTGGGGCTAAGAGAGCTCTTACAGCAGCTGCCCTTTCAAGGACAACCTCTGCCAGGGCTATGGCTAACCCATGGCCATTCCAGCAGGTGCAAGTGGAGGAGTGGGGAATCAAACCCGGTTCTCCCAGATAAGAGTCCACACACTTAACCACTACACCAAACTGGCTCTGGAACGGGTCCAGAGGAGGGCAATGAAGATGGTGAGGGGTCTGGAGACCAAGTCCTATGAAGAAAGGTTGAAGGAGCTGGGCATGTTTAGCCTGGGCATGTAGATTGGCTACATCAGGGGTGTGTGGCCTAATATGCAAAGGAGCTCCTGCTAGAATTCCACTCCTGCGTCTGAGTCTTCACCTGGATGGCCCCGGCTAGCCTGATTTTGTCTGATTTCATATGTTCCTCCTCCTCCTCCATGTCAAAACTGCACTTCATAATCAACATGGGTCTTCCTCCAGAAATCAAATCACCACCTCAGTTGTCACCCTCTTCCCTAAACGTGTAGAACCACTACGTATGTAGTAGGTGCAGAAAAGTGCAACTAGAACGATTAAAGGGTCAGAGTACTTCCCCTATGAAGAAAGGTTAAAACACTTGGGGCTCTTTAGCTTGGAGAAATGTTAACTGAGGGGTGACCTGATAGAGATTTAAGAGATTATGCACGGGATAGAGAAGGTAGAGAAAGAAGTCCATTTTCCCCTTCTCACAATATGAGAACTTGTGGACATTCAATGAAATTGCTGAGCAGTCAGGTTAGAACGGATAAAAGAAAGTCCTTCTTCACCCAAAGGGTGATTGACACATGGAATTCACTGTTGCAGGAGGTGGCGGCGGCTACAAGCATAGACAGCTTCAAGAGGACATTGGATAAGAATGTAGGACAGAGGTCCATCGGTGGCTATTAGCCACAGCGTATTGTTGGAACTCTCTGTCTGGAGCAAGTAATGCTCTGTATTCTTGGGCTTGGGAGGGGCAACAGTGGGAGGGCTTCTAGTGTCCTGATCCCACTGATGGACCTCCTGATGGCACCTGAGTTTTTTGGGCCACTGTGTGACACAGAGTGTTGGACTGGATGGGCCATTGGCCTGATCCAACATGACTTCTCTTATGTTCTTACTTCTCCTGCATTGTACACTTATCAGTTCTGCATGCTTCTTTGGAAATGCTACCTGCTATAGCAGGGGTGGCCAAACTGTGGCTCAGGAGCCACGTGTGGCTCTTTCAGACATATTGTGTGGCTCTTGAAGCCCCCACTGCCCCATCGGCTGACTTGGAGAAGGCTTTTGTCTTTTTAAATCACTTCCCCAAGCTAAGCCAGCTGGCAGCTTGGATAATGCATATAAAGATAAAGTTGCTTTCTTTCCACCTTTCTCTTCCTCCCCCATCTATTTTCCTTCCTTCCTTCCTTCCTTCCTTCCTTCCTTCCTTCCTTCCTTCCTTCCTTCCTTCCTTCCTTCCTTCCTTTCCTTCCTTCCTTCCTTCCTTCCTTCCTTCCTTCCTTCCTTCCTTCCTTCCTCCCTCCCTCCCTCCCTCCCTCCCTCCCTCCCTCCCTCCCTCCCTTCCTCCCTCCCTCCCTTCCTTCCTTCCTTCCTTCCTTCCTCCCTTCCTTCCTTCCTTCCTTCCTTCCTTCCTTCCTTCCTTCCTTCCTTCCTGTCTTGTGGCTTTTATGTTAAGCACCTGACATTTATTCTATGTGGCTCTTACGTTAAGCAAGTTTGGCCACTCCGGTGCTATAGATTGCCACAGGCATGGTCAGGCTAATGTTTGCTATGATAACATTAAGGCATAGGATAAGTTTTTTTTTTTTCTCATTCTGAAAAAGGAAAGCTTAACTCCAGATGGAACTGCCCTCATTGACGGCAGCATTGAATTGCCTCATGCGCTAACGTGTCTGGCAGCATGGTTCAACGATTCGTCCGGGGAGAACCAAAGGGAAGTGGGACAATCTAGATTACGGGATTGTGACATGGATGAAATTTAGGCCATGGTGGAGGGGAACAGCCCCGAATCTCCCAGAGGGATTAAAAACCCCATTAATAAAAATGCTATCACTCCTCCCTCGTAGGAGGCAGCTATAAAATAACAATTTCTCTGAGAATCTCTGAGACAAATACCATCTGCTGGGTTGTCACCTTTCCCTTCCTTTTTTTCTTTTAAGTGGATTTTCCAAGTGACGTGAGAACATCCCCTAGCCATCTGTTGGTATTAAGTATGTAGTCTGAAACATTTCATTCTCTGTCTCTCCATCTCCCTCCCCTGCATCAGATTTAGGCACATGCAGAGAAAGGCAGATAAAAGTATTTGCCGCGTTCGCATGCTGCATGGTGTCATTTGCAATGAGCGAGAATGAGAGAAGGCACACGCGGGTGGCTGGGGCGTTAAGATCGCAGGCTGTGTTTTTACCCTCTCATTGACTCCGGTTTAGGAATGATCTACTCATAGGAACAAATGCTTTGCTGCTCTTTTCCCATGGCTCAGCGGTAGAGCATCTCGCTTGGCATGCAGAAGGTCCCCGGTTCAATCCCTGGCATCTCCAGTTACAAGAGCTGGCAGTAGGCAATCTGAAAGACCTCAGCCTGAGACCCTGGTGAGCCACTGCCAGGCTGAGTAGATGATACAGTCGTGGAGGGTGGTCTGATTCAGGAGAAGGCAGGTTCCTGTGTTCGATCTACTTGTGCGAGCAAAGGCTGCTAAACCGTGGCAGTATCGACTCATTGTAATCTGGAGAGCTCTGCAAAGTTCCCAAGAATGTCTGTGGGTTGGATCTTGTACCTCCATTCTGCCTGAAGTGCTTCTTTGGGCTTTTTTTGGGCAGGAATGCAAAGTTCCAGCTGACTTGGGATCAGGGTTTGTGGCCTAATATGCAAATAAGTTCCTTTTATTTTACAGAAAAGCCCTGTGCAGATCAATGGTGATGTCAGGGGGTATGTGGCCTAGTAGTCGAGTGAGCTTCTGCTGGGCTCTTTCTACAACAACAAAAAAAGCCCTGTGTGAAACGATGGTGATATCAGGGGGTGTGGCCTAATATGCAAATGAGTTCCTGCTGGACTCTTTTTACAGAAACTATGGTGACATCAGGGTGCGTAGCTTAGTATCCAAGTGAGTGTCTGCTGGGCTCTTTCTAACCCCCCCCCCCGTCCTGTGCGAAACGACGGTGATAGCAGGGGGTGTGGCCTAATATGCAAATTAGTTTCTGCTGGCCTTTTTCTTTTCTTTTTTCAAAAAGCCCTGGGTGTTCTCATCCAGAGCAAAGAGATTTGCCCTGACCGGGATGGGCCAGGCAAGCTGCATCTTGTCAGTTGTCGGAAGCCAAGCAGGGTTGGCTAGGGTTGCCAAGTCCAATTCAAGAAATATCTGGGGACTTTAAGGGTGGGGCCAGGAGACATTGGGGGCGGAGCCAGGAGCACGGGTGTGACAAGCAGAATTGAACTCCAAGGGAGTTCTGGCCATCACAATTAAAGGGACAGCACACCTTTTAAAATGCCTTCCTTCCATAGAAAATAATGAAGGATAGGGGCACCTTCTTTTGGGGCTCGTAGAATTGGACCCCCTGGTCCAATACTTTTGAAACTTGGGGGGGGGCATTTTGGGAAGAGGCATTAGATGCTATACTGAAAATTTGGCACATCTACCTCAAAAAACAGCCCCCCCCAGAGCCCCCGATACCCACGGATCAATTCCCCACCATTCCTTATGGGAATTGTTCATGGAGGTGCATAATGGCTGTGGGGGTGGGGCTTCCGCCGCCGGCCAGCTGGCTGGGGGAAGGGGGAAGCCTGTAAAACCAGGGGATCCCCCGCTGGGACCTGGGGATTGGGAAGCCTAGGATTGGCCCTGGTTAGCATTTGGATGGAAGACCATGAAGGAAGTCCACACACCCTGATGTAGCCAATCCTCCAACAGCTTACAGGGCTCTTAGTAGTGGGCCTCCTGTAAGCTCCGGGAGGCTTGGCTACATCGGGGATGTGTGGCTTAATCTGCAAAGGAGTTCCTGCTACAAAAAAAAAGCCCTGGAGATAACTGTAAATCCCCTGCATTATGCAAGGGGGTGGAATAGGTTGACCCTAAGGATCCTTTCCAGATCTTTGGTTTTATGTCGAAACCACCTCTGTTTGTCTCTTGCTTTGAAAGCACTACAGGATCACTGTAAGTCAGCGGCAAATTGGCAGCAGTGGTTTCCATCACAGATCTGAATTGCAATGCTGTACACAACGTTGAGAACTAATATGAGAAAAGGACTTAATACATTTAGTAAATAATACTCACAAGCATGAGTTTCACTCGATATGACTGAATCTATGAGATTTTAAAAGGGCTTTGTGCCTATTAAAACTTCATCAAATTGAAATAGTAATGGCTACAATGCTGTTAGAGTTAAGCACATTTAACCCTCATTGATTTTGGTACAACCAAAGGATCTATGTTTATTAGTATGGTTTAAATTTTTTAACTTTGGCAGGGTTCTGCTCATTAACAATAATGGGATAACAAGACTGGGATGCATTGCAAGATCCACACACTAGGCTACTGGGAAAGGCATTTTTTTTTGTTAAAAACTTAAAACAGATTTAAGAGATTGTTAAAAACTTAAAACAGATTGTTTAACAGATTAGCACTCTTGTAATATTTTGTTTATTTAACAGTTTCTGATAACTGATATCTCTTGCTCTGAATTATTGCATCAAAATCTGGAGACAATGTTTATGCCGTAGCAATCTTGAATACGCTGTTCAAGTGTTGTTCCGGTGTGTACCGGTTGTTCCGGTGTGTACAATCTTGAATATGCTGTTCAAGTGTTGTTCCGGTGTGTAAGTCGCAAACCTACTTTTGATTTATTGACATTTATTATAGAAATTTCATGGTCAATGCTTTGAGCCTAAGGCCCAGACGAAAGCACAAATGGTTTGGCATTGCAAGCGTTTGTACATAGTTGCTTCATGTGCTGGTCAGCAAATGGAGAAAATAGAGGCTTTGCTCTTTGGCTCCTGTGTGATTGAGCAAGCCTGGCAAAGCAATCCGTGATTCAGAAGGAAGCAAGAGAGAGAGAAGGAAGCAGATGACAGTGAGTTGTTTGCAGGATTGATAGAAGCCCTCCAGGGGCCCGATCTGGCCCTAGGGCCACATGCTTGACACCCTGTCCTAGAGTGTCATTCGATGCATTGATGTCACTTCCGGATCTTCACTTAGAAGTGCCTTGCCCTATTAAGTGACATCAAGTTCTCCCCAGTTCTCCATTGAGCATAGTCAGGAGTTGCCAGATAACAGAAGGGGAATGTCCTTGCTATTTCTAATTATCTTTTGTTCTACAAGGCTGTTTTACTGTTTCATACTGACATGGTACAAGCTTGATTAATTTGTTGACAATGTGTTTATGACCACTTTATATGATGTTTTATGATGCTTATTCTTACTGTTCCTTTACTATTATGAGCCTTTTGGAGTATTCTTTCAAGCTTAGAATGGTAGAGCTTCTAAATATATATAAAAAAGATTGTTTCTCCTTAGGCATCTATCGAGTACCAGAACAGGAGTACCTGTAGTATTTCTGGCAAAATGGGGGGGGGGGGAGATTTTAATGGTTGTAAAATGTGGCTTTATCCCATATGTTTTAAATTGTTATCCACCCCAGCATCCCTTGGGAAGGCAGAAAGATGGGATTTATTTTTTTGTAAATCAATCAATCATAAAACTTGAGGGTCACTATTGTAGGGAGCCCGATACCGAACCACAAACCGAATTCTCACTTTGGTTACTAACGTTGCAACCGACGTAATACGTGGGCAACGTTAACACTTTGAACACGTTCCCCATCAACCGTGATTGTTTCTGAGCTAAAATTAGGCCCGGGATTGTACGCTTTGTATCTTAATTAAAATGAAGCCCTCTTTATCAATTAGGTTGACAAGGCGGCGTCGACGCCTGCTTGCCAACATAATCCCTTACTCCCCCTTTTGATTAGTAAATGGGATTACATTAAAATTGATTCTCCTTCCGTGGTCCATTTGTACTCTCTTCCTTATTCAATTACACCCCTGGCCGGGTGCCATTCCCTGGCTCCCCCCTTCAGCCCACAGAAGCGAGTCTGCCGTGATGTTCCTCCTGTGACTTTTGGCACCGCGTTGATTAATCACAATGGGCTCTGGAGGTTTCACACGCAGACAGGATCTTATCAGATGTACATCTTCATCTGCCATTCCTCATGGACACCCGGATGCACTTGAATAATATTCCCGGATAAATGGGGGGGAAGAGCTCTTCCTTTGAATTGGTCGTAGCCAGTGGGTGTAGTGGTTAAGAGAGTCAGACCAGTATCTGGGAGATCCAAGTTCGAATCCCTGCTCGTGCCATGAAAACTCGCTGGGGGACTCTGGACCCGTCGCCCGCTTTCAGCCTAATCTACCTTACTGTGAGGATAAAATGGAGGAGCCGCTTTGGGTCCCCATTTGGGGGAAAGGTGTGGTCAGGGCTTTTTTTTTAGAACAAGCCCAGCAAGACCTCATTTGCATATTAGGCCACACCCTCTGGCACCACCATTGTTTTGCACAGGGTTTTTTTGTAGAAAAAGCCCAGCAGGAACTCATTTGATTATTAGGCCAAACCCCTTAGCATCACCATTGTTTTGCACGGGGCTTTTTTGTAGAAAAAACCCAGCAGGAACTCATTTCCATATTAGGCCAAACCCCTTAGCATCACCATTGTTTTGCGCGGGGCTTTTTTGTAGAAAAAGCCCAGCAGGGACTCATTTGCATATTAGGCCAAACCCCTTAGCATCACCATTGTTTTGCACGGGGCTTCTTTGTAGAAAAAAGCCCAGCAGGGACTCATTTGCATATTAGGCCACACCCCCTGGCACCAAGCCATCCAGAACTGTGTTCCTGTGCATTTCAGCTAAACAACAACAACTCTGGGTGCAGTGCAAATGAACTAAGTATATAAATAAAATAAAAAAAAACAAAAAATGTGATGATATGGTGCTTTTTATTGACTTATTTTTATCCTGCCTTTCCCCACAAAGAGGAACCCCGAGGGCCTTATATGGTTTTCCTCTCGTCCCTTTTATCCCTGTAACTATTGAGTCAAATGTTAAAAAATACTGTTAGCCTTGGGAGCACAGAAGCTTTCCACAGTATTCCAACCCAGAACTTCCTTGGTGGTCTCCTCTCCAAGCACAACCAGGACCGACCCTGCTTAGAGTCTGAGATCTGAGTAGTTTAGGTTAGACTGGGCCATCCAAGTCAGTTTTTTTTTTTTAAAAGCTGATGGTGGAATTTGCCATTAAGTCAGAGCTGGCCCAGAGTGTTAAAGCTGCAGTACTTCAGTCCTAAGCTCTGCTCACGACCTGAGTTCGATCCCCGGTGGAAGCTGGGTTTTCAGGTAGCCGGCTTGAGGTTGACGCAGCCTTCCATCCTTCCGAGGTCGGTCAAATGAGGACCCAACTTGCTGGCGGGAAAGCGTAGATGACTGGGGAAGGCAATGGCAAACCACCTCGAAAAGTCTGCCGTGAAAACGTTGTGAAAGCAACGTCACCCCCAGAATCGGAAACGACTGGTGTTTTCACAGGGTACCTTTTCTTTTCATTTCCCAGAGCTGGCTTATGGTGATTCCATAGTGTTTTCAAGGCAAGAGACATTCAGAGGTGGCTTGCCCTTTCCTGCCTCTTTTTAGCAACCCTGGACTTCCTTGGTGGTCTCCCATGCAAGGACTAACCAGTGCCAACCCTCCTTTGGAGTACTGTGTACAATTCTGGCCCCCACACCTCAAGAAAGATATCGAAGCAAATGGGAAAAGTGCAGAAAAGGGCAACTGAATGATTAAAGGGTTGGAACACTTTCCCTACGAAGAAAGGTTAAAGCGCTTGGGGCTCTTATGTTTGGAGAAATGTCAACTGAGGGGGTGACACGATCGAGGTTTACAAGATTATGCATGGGATAGAGAAGGCTGAGAAAGAAGTTCTTTTCTCCCTTTCTCACAATACAAGAACTTGTGGACACTCAAATTAATGAGTAGTTGGGTTAGAACAATTAAAATGAAGTACTTCTTCACCCAAAGGATGATTAACACATGGAATCCATTGCCACAGGAGGTGGCGGCGGCTACATGCATAGACAGCTTCAAAAGGGGATTGGATCAACATATGGAGCAGAGGCCCATCAGTGGCTATTAGCCACAAGGTATAGATGGAACTCTCTGTATGGGGCAGTGATGCTCTATATTCTGGGTGCTGGGGGGGGGGGGCAACAGTGAGAGGGCTTCTAGACTCCTGGGGCCAATGGTGCACCTCCTGATGGCACCTGTTTTTTTTTGGCCACTGTGTGACAGAATGTTGGACTGGATGGGCCATTGGCCTGATCCAACATGGCTTCTCTTATGATCTTATGTCTGGGGCAGTGATGCTCTGTATTCCTGGTGCTTGGGGGGGCACAGTGGGAGGGCTTCTAGTGTCCTGGCCCACTGGTGGACCTCCTGATGGCACCTGTTTTTTTTTTGGCCCCTGTATGACACAGAGTGTTGAACTGGATGGGCCGTTGGCCTGATCCAACATGGCTTCTCTTATATTCTTATGTAGCCAGAGGTGAAATTCTAGCAGGAGCTCCTTTGCCTATTAGGCCACACGCCCTCTGATGTAGCCAGTCCTCCAAGAGCTTACAAAAAAGAGCCTTGTAAGCTTTTGGAGGACTGGCTACATCAGGGGTGTGTGGCCTAATATGCAAAGGAGCTCCTGCTAGAATTCCAACCCTGAATGTAACTCTTCTTTGCTTCCAAGGTCTGACAAGACTGGGCCATCCCGGGCCATCCAGGTTGGGGGATGTGTTAACTAGGGAATGCCGAAACCAGTTGGCCATCTTCAAGAAGAAGAAGATATTGGATTTATATCCCGCCCTCCACTCTGAAGAGTCATAGAGTGGCTCACAATCTCCTTTATCTTCCTCCCCCCACAATAGACACCCTGTGAGGTGGATGGGGCTGAGAGAGCTCTCACAGCAGCTGCCTTTTCAAGGACAACCTCTGCCAGAGCTATGGGTGACCAAGGCCATGCTAGCACGTGCAAGTGGAGGAGTGGGGGAATCAAACCCGGTTCTCCCAGATAAGAGTCTGCACACTTAACCACTACAGGGGAAGAAGGTCTATGAGAGCTATGGCTGACCCAAGGCCATTCCAGCAGCTGCAAGTGGGGGAGTTGGGAAATCAAACCCGGTTCTCCCAGATAAGAGTCTGCACACTTAACCACTACAGGAGAAGAAGGTCTATGGGAGCTATGGCTGACCCAAGGCCATTCCAGCAGCTGCAAGTGGAGGAGTGGGGAATCAAACCCGGTTCTCCCAGATAAGAGTCCGCACACTTAACCACTACAGGGGAAGAAGGTCTATGAGAGCTATGGCTGACTGAAGGCCACTCCAGCAGGTGCAAGTGGAGGAGTGGGAGAATCAAACCTGGTTCTCCCAGATCAGAGTCCGCACACTTAACCACTACACCAAACTGGCTCTTCAAGTGTGTGCTGTCTACTTTCAGAGAGAAATGATGCTGCTTTTTTTTTTTTTTTAAAAAAGGAGATTAATTCTGGGTGCCCAAGCGCATACTGCCTTACCAGCACTTTAAAATCGTCCATTTGTAAATACCGATATTTCAAAAAAATATCATCAGTCACCAGGATATGCTCCTTCCAAGGACACAGACCTCTTAAAAGGCTATTCCTGAAACTTTCTGCCAGAAAAGCAAGGAGTATATCATAGACTATGCTACTTGGATGTGTCAAGTGCAGTTCTATCCTTCTGTTCTTACTTTATTGGCACGTCTAGTGGTTGACGGGTGGACATTAGCTGCTTTCTTCTTGGTCACTAATTGGCCATCAGTCTTTATTTAAAAACCCACTGTAAAAAAAGTAGCTCCGAAAAGCAAGATTTATGTCACAAGGCCCTGCTACTGCAGGTCATCAATTCTGCTTCAGAGAGTTGAAATGGAGAATAAGGGAAGACAGGCAATTTTTTCAATGACTGGAATATGAGAAAGAACATTTCAATTCAGAAATTGCAGGAAACCATGGCTTGTTTTAATGGTATTTAGTTGGTTGCTGACTGTCAAGTCTGCTGTATTTTGGTCAAACTGCATCATCCTAACATTGTTTCAGAAGTAAAGGGTTCTGGGTAAACCACACTGAACACCGAATGCTGCTAGCTAACTTTCCTCATCCCCTCACTGTCCCTTTGTTGTGTAGCCTGCTTTGAAATGGTGATATGGGAACAAGATAGTGGAGCCTTCTCAGGCAGAGTGTCTGTGGGAGTGTGAAAGCGCCAAGGCCTCAGCTTGGGAATGAAGTAGTAACATCCTGATGTGAATATACCCTGCATAGAATTCCCCTCCCTCAGGAATCCTTTTGATCTATACCTTAAATGCTTGGTTAATGTCTATGTACCCCAGTCCTTCAATCTCTACCATGGTCTATAGTTCTGTCTTCAATAAACTAGTAACTTTGTTTCAACCAAAGACTCATTGAATTCAGCCGACTTGACACTGACTCCTTATAAACGTGAGTGAAGGGGTTGTGGCTCAGTGGTAGAGCATCTGCTTGGCATGCAGAAGGTCTCAGGTTCAATCCCCAGCATTTTCAATTCAAAGGACCAGGCAGACGGTGATGCTAAAGATTCCAGTCTGAGATCCCCAGTGTGGCCCAGTGGTAGAGCATCTGCTTGGCATGCAGAAGGTCTCAGGTTCAATCCCCGGCATTTTCAATTCAAAGGACCAGGCAGAAGGTGATGCTAAAGATGCTCAGTGGTAGAGCATCAGCTTCAGTCCTTAACTCAGGGGTGGCCAGACTTGCTTTAACGTAAGAGCCACATAGAATAAATGTCAGATGTTTGAGAGCTGCAAGACATGAACATTAGATGTTTGAGAGTTGCAAGACATAGAATCATAGAGTTGGAAGGGACCTCCAGGGTCGTCTAGTCCAACCCCCTGCATAACGCAGGAAATCCACAAATTCCTACCCCAAATTCACAGGATCTTCATCACTGTCAGATGGCCATCTAGCCTCTGTTGAAAAACCTCCAAGGAAGGAGAGCCCACCACCTCCCGAGGAAGCCTGTTTCACTGAGGAATTGCTCTAACGGTCAAGAAGTTCTTCCTAATGTTGAGCCGGAAACTCTTTTGATTTAATTTCAACCCATTGGTTCTGGTCCTACCTTCTGGGGCCACAGAAAACAATTCCACATCATCCTCTATAGGACAGCCCTTCATGTACTTGAAAATGGTGATCATATCACCTCTCAGCTGCCTCCTCTCCAGGCTAAACTTCCCCAGCTCCTTCAATCTTTCCTCATAGGACTTGGTCTCCAGACCCCTCACCATCTTCATCACCCTCCTCTGGACCCATTCCAGCTTGTCTATATCCTTCTTAAAATGTGGTGCCCAAAACTGAGCACGATACTCCAGGTGAGGTCTTACCAGAGCTGAGTAAAGCGATACCATCACATCACGATATCTGGACACTATACTTCTGTTGATACAGCCCAAAATTGCATTTGCCTTTTTAGCCACCGCATCACATGAACACCAGGTAGCAGGCAGGCAGGCAGGAAGGAAAGAAAGTTGGAAAGAAAGCAAATAGATGGGGGGATGGAAAGGGGAGGTTGAAAAAAAGCAACTTTAACTTTAAATGCATTCCCCCAAGCCTCTGTTTGGCTTGGCGAAACAATTCAAAGAGAGAAATGCCTTTTCCAAGTTGGCCGATGGGACAGTAGGGACTTTGAGAGCCGTACAATATGTGTGAAAGAGCCACATGTGGCTCCTGAGCCACTGTTTGACCACCCCTGGCTTAACATCTCCAGTTCAGGCAGTAAGTGACATGAAAGACCTCAGGCTGCAACCTTGGAGAGCCGCTACAAAAGTCCCAGTAGAGAACGTTGCTCTTGAGAGATTAATGGCCTGTTTCAGTACCAGGGAGCTTCCTGGGTGTTCATATCATCCTGCTGTTTTGTAGGTTTTGATTCCTTCTGCTCCTCTTGTTTGAATGTTGTGATCTGATTGCAATTGTTCCCTTATTGTAGTCCCTTTTTTAAAAAAATGCGTGCAACTTTGGGCGCTGGGATGTGTCATAGGAACCATATTATTAATTAATTATATGGCGCCGGTTGGGTGTCGTGGTTAAGTGTGCCGACTCTTATCTGGGAGAACCGGGTTTGATTCCCCACTCCTCCACATGCAGCTGCTGGAATGGCCTTGGGTCAGCCATAGCTCCCATAGACCTTCTTCTCCTGTAGTGGTTAAGTGCGCAGACTCTTATCTGAGAGAACCAAGTTTGATTCCCCACTCCTCCACTTGCAGCTGCTGGAATGGCCTTGGGTCAGCCATAGCTCCCATAGACCTTCTTCTCCTGTAGTGGTTAAGTGCGCAGACTCTTATCTGAGAGAACCAAGTTTGATTCCCCACTCCTCCACTTGCAGCTGCTGGAATGGCCTTGGGTCAGCCATAGCTCCCATAGACCTTCTTCTCCTGTAGTGGTTAAGTGTGCAGACTCTTATCTGGGAGAACAGGATTTGATTCCTCACTCCTCCACTTGCAGCTGCTGGAATGGCCTTGGGTCAGCCATAGCTCCCATAGACCTTCTTCTCCTGTAGTGGTTAAGTGTGCAGACTCTTATCTGGGAGAACAGGGTTTGATTCCCCACTCCTCCACATGCAGCTGCTGGAATGGTCTTGGGTCAGCTGTAGCTCTGGCAGAGATTGTCCTTGAAAGGGCAGCTGCTGGGAGAGCCCTCTCAGCCCCACCCTCCTCAAAGAGTGTCTGTTGTGGGGGGAGAAGATATAGGAGATTGTGAGCTGCTTTGAGTCTCTGATTCAGGCAGAAGGATGAGGTATAAATCTGCAATTCTTCTGCAGTTCTTCTTAATTAATTAGGGTAGCCAGCCTCCAGGTAGGACCTGGAGATCTTCTGCTTTTCAACTGATCTCCAGCGGAGAGCCAGTTTGGTGTAGTGGTTAAGTGTGGGGACTCTGATCTGGCAGAACCGGGTTTGATTCCCCACTCCTCCCCTTGCAGCTGCTGGAATGGCCTTGGGTCAGCCATAGCTCTGGCAGAGGTTGTCCTTGAAAGGGCAGCTGCTGTGAGAGCCCTCTCAGCCCCACCCACCTGTTCTGGGAGAGGAAGATAAAGGAGATTGTGAGCCGCTCTGAGACTCTTTGGAGTGGAAGGCGGGATAGAAATCCAATATCTTCTTCTTCAGAGGTCAGCTCCCTTGGAAAAAAAATGGCTGCTTTAAAGGGTAGACTCTAAGACATTTTACCAGGCTGAGGCCCCTCCCCAAACTCCTCCCTCTCCACTCCCAAAGTCTCCAGGTGTTTTCTAACACAGACATGGCAACCCGAGTTTAAAGTATATTGCATCTGTGGAGGCCTTTATGCGTTTGGGAATTGTATGTTATGAATAGCAGGATTTATTGCTTTGCGCTTCTGTTATTATAAGAATATTTATCCTTGAGACTATGATAATTACACTGAAATCGCTTAGATACTTTATAGTTTATTTGATTATATAATCTGTAAACATTACACAGTTGCAAAAAATAATAATAATAATTCTGGATGCATTAAAGCTTAGTGCTTGTGATGGCTATACCCTTGTTGTTTTGTTTTTTGCATGCCTACGAGTTTGTTTCTATTAACTTAGAATCATAGAGTTGGAAGGGACCTCCAGGGTCAAAAAACTTATTTGCTCCAGAAGTCCTATTTCTTGTAAAACCCTCCAGGTGACAATTAGAGATCTGGAATCACAACTGGTTCCCAGCTGATAAAAACCAGTTCCCCTGGAGAAAATGACTGTGTTGGAACTTGGTCTCTATGGCATTATACCCTGCTGAAGTCCTTTCCCTCCCCAAACTCCACCCAGTCTCCAGGAATTCCAAACCCAGAGGTGGCAACCCTCATGAGTATCCCAGCTTAACTCCTGGTTGCCTCCTGCTTACACAAAGGGAAAACTTTCATAAGAATGTGAGAACATAACCAGAGTGCTTCTGGATCAGGCCAGTGGTCCATCTAGTCCAGCATTCTGTCTCACACAGTGGCCAACAAGTTCCTCCGGACAACCAACAACAGGGCATAGAGGTTGAGGTCTTCCCCTGAGAAGAACATCAAAAGAGCCCAGCTGGATCAGACCAGTGGGCCGTCTAGTCCAGCATCCTGTCTCACACAGTGGTAAACAAGTTCTTCCAGACAACCAAGAACAGGGCATAGATGCTGAGACCTTCCCCTGAGAAGAACATCAGAAGAGCCCAGTTGGATCAGACCAGTGGGCCATCTAGTCTAGCATCCTGTCTCACACAGTGGCCAGCCAGTTCCTCTGAAGTGCCAACAACAGGGCATAGAAGAAGAAGATAGAAGATATTGGATTTATATCCCGCCCTCCACTCTGAATCTCAGAGCAGCTCACAATCTCCTTTATTTTCCTCCCCCGTAACAGACACCCTGTGAGGTGGGTGGGGCTAAGAGGACTCTCACAGCAAGGACAACCTCTGCCAGAGCTATGGCTGACGCAAGGCCATCCCAGCAAGTGTAAGTGGAGGTGTGGGGAATCAAACCCAGTCTTCCCAGATAAGAGTCCGCAAACAACCACTACACCAAACTGGCTCTCTGAGGTACAATAGGTACCTATTGAGGTTTTTTCCCCTCCCAAATGGCTAGAGCATCCAGGAAAACCATAGAGTTTCCCCGGAAATGCCTAGAGCAACCGCTGCACGCCATCACCGGTGCAATGACGTCACTTCCGGGATGCAGGGGACTTGGCAACCCTATGCCCTCGAGTTCTAGTATTTTGGGAGAGGGAGAAAAATATCTCTTTGTCAACTCTCTCCACCCTAAGCATAATTTTATAAATCCCAATAGCAGGGCCAGTCCTACACTGTCTGGCACCCTAGGCAAGGCTAACTTCTGACACACAAAGCCCCCCCCACCCCCCGTACTGCTATCATCACCGAGTCACATGGAGGCTTTGGTGCCCCCAGAAGGCCGGTTCCCTAGACAATTGCCTTGTGGTAGGGCCGGCCTTTCTCTATAGATCTTTTGTGTAGGGCTGATGAGCCCTCTGTCAACCCTGCTTAACCGTTAACGAGTCGAAAAACTCATTCCCAAAGGTGCCGAACAGTTTGTTTGGAGAAGAGCAGAGTCCCCCCCATTTAACAACGCAGTCGATTAACTGGATGATGAGATGAAGGGATGAGTTAGCTGGAGACGGACCATTATTCAAGGTAGTGCTTCCTGACAAAGGAGGAGGCAGGGTTGTGAAAAGGTCACGCCGAAGTGGTTGATTGGACAATCGTGTTGCCAGTCGAGAGGGCGATGCAGAAGAAAAACACACTTGACAATAACTAGACCTGCAGAGTGTTTGATGGAATTCACTGCCGCAGGAGGTGGAGGTGGCTGCAAGTGTAGCCAGCTTCAAGAGGGGATTGGATCGACATCTGGAGCAGAGGTCCATCAGTGACTATTAGCCACAGCGTATTGTTGGAACTCTGTCTGGGACAAGTGATGCTCTGTATTCTTGGGGCTTGTGGAGGGCACAGTGGGAGGGCTTCTAGTCTCCTGGCCCCACTGGTGGACCTCCTGATGACACCTTTTTTTTTGGCCCCTATGTGACACAGAGTGTTGGAGCCACATGTGGATCTTTCACAATAATTTTTGACTCTCAAAGCACCCCCCGCCACACACATTGGCCAGCTTAGAGAAGACATTTATCTCTATAGGGGCATCTGAAGGTGCCAACCTGCAAAAGAGCGCAATCGATAACTGCCCATGCACATGCTTGCTTCTGTTGTGGCCTCCACTTTATTGGATTAGGATTGCCAAAATTATGGGATTAGACATTTCTCTTCAGTTGTCCAAGACAAGCCAGCCAGCAGCTTGGTAAAGTTGCTTTCTTTCCATCACTCCCTCCCCGTTCCCATCTATTTTCCTTCCTTCCTTCCTTCCTTCCTTCCTTCCTTCCTTCCTTCCTTCCTTCCTTCCTTCCTTCCTTCCTTCCTTCCTTCCTTCCTTCCTTCCTTCCTTCCTTCCTTCCTTCCTTCCTTCCTTCCTGTTTGGTGTAGTGGTTAAGTATATGGACTCTTATCTGGGAGAACCAGGTTTGATTCCCCACTCCTCCACTTGCACCTGCTGGAATGGCCTTGGGTTAGCCATAGCTACTGCAGAGGTTGAGCTTGAAAGGGCAGCTGCTGTGAGAGCCCTCTCGGCCCCACCCACCTCACAGGATGTCTGTTGTGGGGGAGGAAGATAAAAGAGATTGTAAGCCGCTCTGAGTCTCTGATTCAGAGAGAAAGGCGGGGTATAAATCTGCAATTCTTCTTCTTCTTCCTGCCTGCCTGCCTGCTCTCAGATAACTGATGTTCACATCTCGCAGCTCTCAAACATCTGACATTTATTCTGTGTAGCTCTTACATTAACCAAGTTTGGCCACCCCTGATTTATACACTCTTAGAATTATGTTTCCCAATTTTAATATATGTGCTGCCAAAGCGAGCACTCTTAAAGTGATACAGCGCCCCCCAATGCCCGGGCATGCCAAGTCACTCACCCCGACAGACCTCCTTTCAAAATCAGTTTGGAAACTCCAGCTGGTGCAGCTCAGCTGTTCACAGGATGAAGGCAGAGCATGGACAGTAATCCCATTCTGCAGACATTCCATTGACTGCCCGTTTGTTCCCTGCTCGGTTTGAGATTTCAGCTATCCCATACAAAGCCCTTCATGGCCCCGGCCCCTCTTCTCTGCAGGACCACTTCTCCCCGAGATGTTCCACCACGACAGCTTCGCTCTTGACACCAGGGGCTTCTGAAGGTGCCAACCTGCAAAAGAGCGCAATCGACAACTGCCCATGCACATGCTTGCTTCCGCTGTGGCCTCCACTTTATGGGATTAGGATTGCCAAATGTATGGGATTAGGATTGCCAATTTGTCAACAAGGATAGTATGTGGAAGCTGGGAAAAAAAATCAAACAAGGGGAGAGTCACGGAGGAGAGTCACGGAGAGGTTGAAACCAAGAATATACTGTGACGTAATAATGAAAACACTAATGACAATCTGGACAAAATGTTTTGCAGGATAATTCTAAATAAAGTGATACCAACACATTATGCGTACAGTAAATGAACACTGGGTAAGAAATTCATACAACGGTTTTCTAATGCAAGTGAGCGCACAAGAAGCCTTATCTGGAATTCATTTTCAATAAAGTGCGAAAAAGTGCACTTTTTTTGTTGTTGTCAACTAAACATAAGATCATAAGAGAAGCCATGTTAGATCAGGCCAATGGCCCCTCCAGTCCAACACAATACACACACACACGCACACACTGTGGCTAATAGCCACTGATGGACCTCTGCTCCATATTTTTATCTAACCCTCTCTTGAAGCTGGCTATGCTTGTAGCCGCCACCACCTCCTGTGGCAGTGAATTCCACAACTGCTTTGTTGTTGTCAGCAGGTTACAAAAACAACAACAATTGCATATACCAACCCATCCTATGGCAAACTATATGGATGTTATAATCTCTTGAGAAACCATACCCTTTATTTAAACTAAGAAAGCCAGAATGTTACCTAAATTTATGGCACTTCGCACCTACAACAGCAGTCTGCTTTTTATCACCCTCCAGTGTTTTTTTAGCCCTGTTTTGTCCTAACACTAACAAACACAGATCTCTATTTGTGATTCTTTTAATCTGCTAAAAACATTCCCACGATTCCACACTGGCCACTTATATTAAGCATTGCTGCTTGCCATTCCCGTTTTGTCTGATGAAGTCTGCTTAAGAGCATACGAAAGCTCACATTCTAAATAAAACTTAGTTGGTCTTAAAGGTGCACTTGTCGACTGCTTTGTATTGATAGTGTAGCTAGTTTTTGGGAAAGAACGATTCCAGTGATGGAATTATCCATTGTGAAATAACTTGGAAGAACTTTGACAAAGAGAATTGAAATGGTGCAGCAAATCACCAGCCGGCACCGGGCTCCGTTAGAGGCGGTTTTGGTGGAGTCTTCTGTGACAAGGACTTTGCAATGGCATACCAAATTTATGATCCAAGCACTTTTTTGCACTTTGCACTTTATTGGAAATGAGTTCCGGATAAGGCTTCTTGTGTGCTCAGTTGCACTGGAAAAATTGTTGCATGAATTTCTCACCCAGTGATCAGCTTAAAAAACAGTGCTCCGCTGAGGGAGAATGATTCAGGCCAGCAAAATTAATGCAAATAATTGTTTTTCTATTTGAAGTCATGTGGGGAGAGCCTAATGTGGCACGCACGCGCACGCACACCCGACCAATCGCCCTAGGCAAATGTATATGTCCAGGGTTTTTTTGTAGAAAAAGCCCAGCAAGAACTCAGTAGCATATTAGACCACATCCCTTAATATTAGCAGATTAGGTCACACACTCATTAGCATATTAGGCCACATCCCATAATATTAGCATATTAGGCCACACCATCTGGGATAATCAAGTGCAAACTGAACTGTGACAGTAACTTTTCCAGGCCCTGCAGCAATTCTGGTGGGCCAGCCATGCCCCAGTAGGCTTCCCAGCCCTCCCGCCCTGGCGGGGGACCCCAGGATTTCCACCCTCTTCCCCCACTCCCCAAAAAAATGGAAGCGGAGGGAGAGGAGGGAAACGGCACCAGGGAGCATGGCGAGTCGCCCGGAGGCCGCCGCACCGCACCGCTGCCGCCCCCTCCCCGTCCACCACAGTTGCTCCTCCGAGATGGGCCCAGGCTAAGCCCATCTCGGAGGAGCAGCCAAGAGACGGCAGCAGCGCAGGGGAGGGCGAGGCAGGCCAGGAGCATGGCGAGCCGCGAATCCGGGCCCTTCTAGGATCCGGACTTGTGGCTCGCCACGCCCCCAGCCCGCCTCCACCCCCCCTCCGCTTCCACCCCAGAGGCGGAGCGGGCGAGGCCGCCGTGCCGCTGCCACCTCTTCTTCGCTCGCTGTGGCTGCTCCTCCAAGATGGGCTCAGGCTGAGCCCATCTCGGAGGAGCAGCACGGCGAGCGGAGAAGAGGCGGCAGCTGCGGGGCGGCTCACCACGCTCCCCGGCGCCGTTTTCCCCCTCCCCCTAGCTCCACCCCAGTGTCTCCTGGCTCCACCCCAAAAGTCTCCTGGCTCCACCCCCAAAGTCCCCAGATATTTCTGGGGTTCGACTTGGCAACCCTACGCCCCAGGGAGGCTGCACAGAGTACATCTGGGCCCTGTGATCCCTGCCTGGCCCTGGGGAGGCTGCTGCACAGCGCGGCTGGGCCCCACGATCCTCGCTGGCCAGCCAGGCCCCAGGGAGGCTGCCACATGGTTCGGTTTGGCCCAGTAATCCTCCGAGGGCCACACCAAGTGACCTCGAGGGCTTCCTATATGGCCCTCGGGGCGGAGGTTCCCCGGCCCTGCTATATAGCATGACCTGAACAAGGAAGTCAGGGAAGCTTTCTCTCTTCTGGCTTTCTGCACGCTATGCAAAACTGAATTATTGAACAGGGCTTTTCTGCACAGCTAGCAGGCTTGCCCCGTAGACAATGGTTCACAATTTTGCTTCAATACCAGTGGCCTCTACTGCTGTGTACCGCTTCATGCGCTGTGTTCATACTGATGCTAGGCTTCAGTTCTTTCTGGTGTTGCCAGACTTCTGCAGTCCTCAGGCATCGTTGATTGACTGCCCCATTTTGTCGATTGTACTGACTCAACGTAATTGCGGAGCAGTCAGGTTAGAACAGATAAAAGGAAGTATTTCTTCACCCAAAGAGTGAATTCATTGCCACAGGAGGTGGTGGTGACTACAAGCATAGACAGCTTCAAGAGGGGATTGGATAAACCTATGGAGCAGAGGTCCATCAGTGGCTCTTAGCCACAAGGTATAGATGGAACTCTCTGTTTGGGGCAGTGATGCTCTGTATTCTGGGTGCTTGTGGGGGCAACAGTGGGAGGAATGCTGGACTGGATGGGCCATTCGCCTGATCCAACATGGCTTCTCTTATGTTCTTATGTGACACAGAGTGTTGGACTGGATGGGCCATTGGCCTGATCCAACATGGCTTCTCTTATGTTCTTAAGTTGTTAGTCTTTAAGGTGGACTCTTTTTTTATCAGTACAGTTGTTGTCTCAAACCAAGATACACATTCATTGTCATACAGTAAAACAGATTTAAATCTTCAAGATGCTGCTAGTGCTGCATTAAGAATCATAGAGTTGGAAGGGACCTCTAGGGTCATCTAGTCCATATGAACATATATGAACATATGAAGCTGCCTTCTACTGAATCAGACCCTCGGTCCATCAAAGTCAGTATTGTCTTCTCAGACTGGCAGCGGCTCTCCAGGGTCTCAAGCTGAGGTTTTTCACACCTATTTGCCTGGACCCTTTTTTGGAGATGCCAGGGATTGAACCTGGGACCTTCTGCTTCCCAAGCAGATGCTCTACCACTGAGCCACCGTCCCTCCCCTAGTCCAACCCACTGCACAATGCAGGAAACTCACAAACACCTCCCCGAAATTCACAGGTTCTTCATTGCTGTCAGATGGCCATCTAGCCTCTGTTGGAAAACCTCCAAGAAAGGAGAGCCCACCACCTCCCGAGGAAGCCTGTTCCACTGAGGAATCACTCTAACGGTCAGGTAGTTCTTCCTAATGTTGAGCTGGAAACTTTTTCGATTTAATTTCAACCCATTGGTTCTCGTCCTACCTTCTGGGGCCACAGAAAACAATTCCACACCTTCCTCTAAATGACAGCCCTTCAAGTCCTTGAAGATGGTGATCATATCACCTCTCAGCCGCCTCCTCTCCAGGCTAAACATCCCCAGCTCCTTCAATCTTTCCTCATAGGACTTGGTCCCCAGACCCCTCACCATCTTCGTCGCCCCCCTCTGGACTTGTTCCAGCTTGTCTATATCCTTCTTAAAATGTGGTGCCAAAAATTGAATGCAATATTCCAGATGAGGTCTTACCAGAGCAGAGTAAAGCAATACCATCACATCACGTGATCTGGACACTATACTTCTGTTGATACAGCCCAAAATTGCGTTTGCCTTTTTAGCCACCACATCACATTGTTGACTCATGTTCAGCGTGTGGTCCACTAAGACACCTAGATCCTTTTTGCACATACTACTGCTAAAACAAGCCTGGATTGCAGTGTTTAAATTCTGGCTCAAAATTCATTTTAGAACAGATCCCAACAGCCTTCTTGATTGTATGAAAAGAGACCCATATATTTCGTCCTGGACAGCAGTGCTTCTGTCTAAACTCAATCAATTGGGGTTAGAGGTAGATGATTTTTCTACCTCTGAAGAGTCATATATCTTCAGATGTATCAAACTGAGACTGTGGGAATTGGAGGAAACGAAATTACGGCCAACTCTCCCTTATACTTGCTCTCCAGCTTCCTTAGGTCTTTATGCTTTTTGTGGCAAAATGCCCAATTATCTATCAGACCTAACCACTCCAAGTCATCGCAGGGCATTTATGTTGGCCAGACTAAACGCGTTTCCCTCCAAAGTTTTACAAGGGAGATATCAGCGAGTCCCTTTAGCCGACAGACTTTGCTCCTGTGGAGCGAATACCCCTGACTCAATCCAGCATATATTGCTTGATTGTTCTTTTTTACCATAACCTCCGTAAAGATTTATTTGGCAAGCTTTCTTTTTCTCCAGATTTGTCTATTCTGCCACCCTGTTATTATTTATTGAGTGATACTGAGGGGGTGGTTAGTGAGGCTGTGGCAAAATTTCTGGCTGACATCCTTAAATTTAATTCTGACCATGTTTGAATGTATCTGTAAGCTCGGTTTTATTTTGATTTTATCTCCAATGTTTAAATTTTTATATTCTGTGTATTTTTATCTGAATCTATTATGCCATTAAAGGTTTGGTATGGTATGGCTAAAACAAGTCTCCCCCATTCTATAAGTATGCATTGGATTTTTCCTACCTAAATGCAGAACATTACATTTTTCCCTGTTGAAATTCATTTTACTGGTTTTAGCCCAGTTTTCCAGCCTGTCAAGGTCATCCTGTATCCTGTTTCTGTTTTCTTCTTTGTTTGCAACCCTTCCCAATTTAGTATCATCTGCAAATTTAATAAGCATTCCCTCCATTCCTTCATCCAAATCATTGATAAAGATGTTGAACAAAACAGGTCCCAGGACAGATCCTTGAGGCACTCCACTTGTCACTCCTCTCCAAGAGGATGAGGAACCATTCACAAGCACTCTTTGGGTGCAATCTGTCAACCAGTTACATATCCACCTAATGGTAACAGGATCCAAACCACATTTTACCAACCTATCAACAAGGATAGTATGTGGAACCGTATCGGAAACCTTACTGAAATCAAGATAAACGATGTCTACAGCATCCCCCTGATCCAGTAAGGTAGTCCCTTTCTCAAAAAAAGAGATCAAGTTAGTCTGACACCACTTGTTCTTGAGAAAACCATGCTGGCTCTTAGTAATCACATCCATTCTTTCTGAATGTTCCAGGACCGACTGTTTGATGATTTGTTCTAAAACTTTTCCAGGTATAGACGTCAAGCTGACGGAAGAAGAGGAAACAATTACTATCAGTCCCCCCTCCCCTTTGCCCAAGCATTGGCAGTCTGAAAGGCAGATTTGCATTGAAAATCGGGCTGAATCAGACATTGGCAAGGTGCAAAGGCAATTCCAGATGGGTTGGGAGTTTGGCAGCAAGTTTTCCCAGTCACCTGCAGAGTGTTAATGAGTCCTTGGGGCCCGTGCTTCTCTGCTGAAGGAAGAGACGTGAAGAAAAGAAAGACAGAGAAGCTTTCTTGGGAGAAAGATATATGGAATACCTCCCCCCTCCCATACCCTTGTCTTTTTAAGAACAAAAGAACATAAGAGAAGCCATGTTGGATAAGGGCAATGGCCCATCCAGTCCAACACTGTGTCATGCAGGGGTCAAAAAAGCAGGTGACATCAGGAAGTCCATCAGTGGGGCCAGGAGACTAGAAGCCCTCCCACTGTGCCCCCCACAAGTACCAAGAATACAGAGCATCATTGCCCCAGACATAAGAACATAAGAGAAGCCATGTTGGATCAGACCAATGGCCCATCCAGTCCAACACTCTGTGTCACCCAGGGGCCAAAAAACCCAGGTGCCATCAGGAGGTCCATCAGTGGGGCCAGGACACTAGAAGCCCTCCCACTGCTGCCCCCCCCCCACAAGCACCAAGAAGACAGAGCATCACTGCCCCAAACAGAGAGTGCCATCTCTATCGTGTGGCTAATAGCCACTGATGGACCTCTGCTCCATATGCTTATCCACTCCCCTCTTTGTCACCTTCCTTCCTTTTTGTGCCACTCTGACTGGGGTGTGTGCGTTTTACTGACAATAGACTCAGTCCTTCTAATAAATGGCTCTGCAGTTCCATAGAGATGAAGGCGACCAGATAAAGGCGTTCATTTGAGACATGCAACATTCATACCTGAGATGTATATCATCAGCCATGCCTTTCTACACTTCAACTGGAATTCGAGAATGATAGTCATTATCAGGTCTCAGATTCAGCGGGAGCTCACAGGAGTGCCTGCTTCTTCACCTTTCTGAGAGTTCCACCTCCTCCTTCTGAGAGATCCACCTCCTTGTCCATCGAATAGCATGTGCAACTGCATAACAATCCCTGGATGGGCTCCACCACCTATTTTTCTACAAAACAATCCCTGGTCATATTAGTACCTAGGTTTAGTCTCAAGAAAGAAAGTGTAGTGTGGCAGTTATCAGGGAAGAATATGATCTAGGGAGCCTGGGTTCAAATCCTACTCAGTCATGAACATCATTTGGTGACCTGGGGACAGTCATCCTCACTCATCCTAACCTACATCTCAGGGTTATTGTGAGGACAAAACGGGTGAAGGGGTGACCAAATTCCCTTCAGATAGAAAGGTGAAATATCTCATTGTCTCTCTGTCTCTTTCTCTCTCTGCATCTCCCTCTCTCTCCCCCTACCTACCTACCTGCTTACCTACCTACCTACGTTGGCCTGAGAAATTTCTGGAGCTTTGTGGTGGTGCCTATGGAAAAAGTAATTTTTTTTGGGGGGGGGGGAGTTTGACCTAGAATCTATAGCATGCAATAGAATTGGCCCTCTGAAACACCATTTTCTCTAGGAAAACTTAGTTCTGGAGGTTGACTGTAATTCCAGGAGAACTCCTGGCCCCACCTGGAGGTTGGCAACCCTTGACCAGTAGGATTTATTTTATTTTATTGCCAGTTGATTTGACCGGTGAAGAGTAGGTACCCTCAGAATTCTGTACTGAAAAGGCCAAATTTAGGGAGTCAATGCATTATCAGTATTGTTTCCAATTTATGGCAGGCCTGTAGGGTTGCCAATCCCCAGGTGAGGGCAGGGGATCCCCCGGTTTAGAGGCCCTCCCCCCCCCCACTTCAGGGTCGTCAGAAAGCAGGGGGAGGGGAGGGAAGTGTCTGCTGGGAACTCTATTATTCCCTATGGAGATTTATTCCCACAGAAAATCATGGAGAATTGATCCGCGGGTGTCTGGGGCTCGGGGGGGGGCTGTTTTTTGGGGTAGAGGCACCAAATTTTCAGTATAGCATCTAGTGCCTCTCCCCAAAATACCCCCCAAGTTTCAAAACGTTTGGACCAGGGGGTCCAATTCTATGAGCCCCATAAGAAGGTGCCCCTATCCTTCATTATTTCCTATGGAAGGAAGGAATTGAAAAGGTGTGCCGTCCCTTTAAAAGTGATGGCCAGATATGTTGTAATGGCCAATTGTATAAGAGTCAATAAAACATAAAAATATTTATTAAAAAAAAAAGTGATGGCCAGAACTCCCTTTGGAGTTCAATTATGCTTGTCACAGCCTTCATCTTGGCTCCACCCCAATGTCTCCTGGCTCCACCCCCAAAGTCTCCCAGCTCCACCCCCAAAGTCCCCAGATATTTCTTGAATTGGACTTGGCAACCCTACAGGCCTATGAATTAATAACCTCTAAAATGTCCTAGATAGCTTAGATTGTAGGTGTCCGCTAGTACATAAAACCCCAGAGGACATTTTAGAGCCATTTTCAAGTGCTCAGATTGCGGCCTGCTCTCTCTCTCTCTCTCTACAAACAGCAGAGCTGAATTGTTGACTGCACCGTTCGGAAGATCCTCTTTGTTTAGCTCTTCTGCTGGGCTTCGTTCCAGCTCTTCATGGCTTCATCTGTTTTATATTCCTGCAGCGGACATTAATTCCATTAATTGCCATCGGATACAGGGGGTCAGGCGAGGTACCAGAAAGGACGGGTGTGCGTGTATTTTTTGCATAACCTGGATGGCTTTTTATCTGCTCTCCCTTTCACGTGCTATTTGCACAGATCCAGATGAGGAAGGCAGGGACAAAACGTTCAGAAATGGCAGCTATAATTTCTGCAACATTAAATGCATTCGATGGGAGATTGTCCTTGAAGTTTACTCAGAACTTTTCACTGGCATAGAAAGCTGTTCCCCCTCCTGCAGTCCTCCTTGTGAGGTGAGTCACCGAGTGTCCATTCTTCCAATGCTGTCAGTTCAGCACAAAAAAATCCTGGCAGAATGCAAGGTGCTGAGGTGTAGCTTGAAGGCTGTAACTGGCTATGTTCCAATAGACCTTGGAAATGTATCTCCTCCTCCTGTGCCTCACCAAGATCTTATGGGGTTAAATGTTTTTAAAAAATCATTGCCTTGGAAGCACAGACGCTTTACAACAGGGGTGTCAAACTCATTTGCTATGAGGGCCAGATCTAACATGTTTTTGCTGGACCCATAACCTGTTGGGCCAGGCCATGTGTGTACCAGTTTAAGATTAGGTAACAGAAATATAAACTTTATAAAGGACACAGACAAGCACATTTAAACATTTTTTGAAAGTAAAATAAAACATGCTTGAAGCATTAGTACTCATTGGTCTTAAAAGGTGCTTTCTTTGGATGTCTACCATGGAATCCAGGGAACTGAGCAAAGGAAGCTCTGGTTCTTTCCCTCCCTTCCCAGGGGACCAACAGAGAGGGAATCTCAGCCAATACAAGGAAGAGAGGCTTGGCTCAGTAGCTCTGCTGTGTGATGGAGAGAGCCTCACAAAGCAAGCTCTGCCTCACCCCCTTCCTCCCTATGGGAGGAGCCTCAGCCAATGGAGAACATGGAGGTTTTACTCTGTAGCTCCTGCGTGATTGAGCAAGCCTGGCAAAGCAAGCTGTTATGCAGAAGGAAGCAAAAGAGAGGGCCCCTGGGCCATCTGTTTGACACCCCTGCTCTACACAGTATTTCCAATCCTCCATGATTCCTGATTGGGGGAAATGTTCAAATGGTTCGAGTAGAAAGACTTCATGCTGTCTTTTCGGCCTCAGTTTCCAGAGGGTTACAAGACAGTCAGTTAGGTAAATAGGCACACTATGGATTTCCTTTCTGTTTACTTAGCTTTACGGGCATCCTTACTTGTGGTCGAAAAATAACAACAAAGAAAAGGCATGCATCTGCCTCACAAAGTGTGCAGCACCAACCCCAAATCAGACTTTTCCCTGCAGCCACTATGGACGGACCTGCCTGTCCCGCATTGGTCTTGTCAGCCACCAGCGAGCCTGCAGCAGACGTGGACTACTGCACCTTTCTTAAATCTTCGTTCGCGAAGTCAAGCCAAGAGAGAGACTTAGCTTTAAGCACTTTGCTACTTAAGGTAAAGATTCCTGACTGTACCAAACCAGAGAAACCAACAGGTTATGGGCCAAGAAAAAAACAAATTACCAAAATAATCTGACTCCGACAGTAACAAGGGAAAGAATTTTTACTTACAAAAAGAGTATCCCATCTTCCATGGCATATTTGTGGAGGCTCACTGTGACCAGATTAACCAAGTGGCTAACTTGCAACAGCTCCAAGCCCAGGTAAGGGAGAGAAGAGAGGTTCTATATAAGATGAAAAACGGAAGGCAAGGAAAGGCCAAGGAGACTCAACATCTAACCGATCCTCTTGAATGCAGAGATACAGCATCCAACATATTTATGGTCAGCTGAGAACTGCCTCTTTGGAGGGGTGTGCAAAAGAAAGAAAAAAATTGGAAAAATTCAGATTAGGGGGGGGGGGGGTATTCTGGGCTAAAATATTTGGGAGGCCCTATATCTCCTAATAGCAGATTCAGTAGCCGCATCTGATTCGGGAGATAGCCGGCTATTCCTGAATATATGGCCCCATTATATCCTATGGGCCATTGAAATTAATGGCAAAATAAAGTATAATAAAGTGCAGCCGTGGGGCAGGGGGTTTGAGATAGAGGCTCCAAAGTTTCAGGGCAGCTGCAAGGGCCTCTCCCCTACATAACCCCCAGGTTTCAATGGCCCATAGGGAATAATAGAAGGAAGGGCGGCACCCTCTTTGGGTGCCCTTAAAATTGAACCCCTTGGTCCAATCTTTTCGAAACATGGGGGCTCTGTGGGAGAGTGACTCCTGAAGCTTCCCTGAAAATTTGGAGCCTCTACCTCAAACCTCCTGCCCCCGCAGCCACACTTCATTATACCCTATTTTGCCATTGATTTCAATGACCCATAGGGCATAATGGGGCCGAATGGCTGCCACATTTTGGCGGCAATTCACGGCTGCAGTATATGGCTCTCAAATCAGACCAGAGAATCTGATTTGGCTCTATACTGCTTGAATGCAGCTGAATCAGCTGTTCTTTGGGGGTGTACTCAGTTCGGCCAAACCTAACACACACCCCTACCTCTTAGGGCTGGTTCACACATACGTGTAACCCACAAGAACTCAAGCACTTGACTGAATGCCTCATAACTTGCTAGTAGGGTTGCCAAACTCCTAGGTCGTTTTCGCACTCACCTCCAGCCGGCGCGACCCCACTCTTCACCGCGCAGGATCTGCGCGGATTTCCCACTAAATGCCACGGAGCAGCCTTTTGCGCCGGAAACTCCCGGCGCAAAAGCCGCTCAAACGTAAACCTCCAAAAAGCAGTTTCCGGCGCAAAAGGCTTTTGCGACGGGAGTTTCCGGCGCAAAAGGCTGCTCCGCGGCATTTAGTGGGAAATCCGCGCAGATCCTGCGCGGTGAAGAGGGGTCGCGCTGGCTGGAGGTGAGTGCGAAAACGACCCTAGAGATTTAGGGGGTGGAGCCTGGAGAAGGTGGACTTCATGGAGGAGAGGGAGCTCGGAAGGGCTGTGATTCCACAGAGTCCATCGTCCAAAGCTGAGCCTGCTTCGGCGGGGAGGGCGGGATACAAATAAAATGTGATGATGATGATGATGATGATGATGATGATGATGATGATGATGAAGCTGCCATTTCTTCCAAGGGAATTTACTTCTTTAGCCCAGGGATCAGTTGTAATTCTGAGATAATTTCAAGCCCTTCCTGGAAGTTGGCATCCTTGGCTTTTGGTAAGATATAACAATGGCCATAGGAAGAGTAGGCTGGAAAGGATAAAGGGAAATGAGCAGATGAGTGTGGAAAGAAACCACGCCACACAGAGAAGGCTTTTCTAAGCCAAAGGGGAGAAACCATTTTAATGGAGAAGACACTGCCTTTCAGTTTCGAGAGGAACTTGGCATGTTGAATCCACTGTCTCTCAGCTGTCAGAAGAGTCACACAAAGGTCTTTCTTTAAAAACTGTGCCTGACTTGGATGAATGTGCTGAATAACAAAAGGAGTGTACGTGTAAAGTGCCATTAAGTCGCAGCTAACCTGTGGCAACCTTGTAGGGTTTTCAAGGCAAGAGATGAGAAGGGGTCATAGAATCATAGAGTTGGAAGGGGCCGAGGGTCATCTAGTCCAACCCCCTGGATAATGCAGGAAATTCACAAACACCTCCCACTAAAATCACAGGATCATCATTGCTGTCAGATGGCCCTCCAGCCTCTGTTTAAAAACCTCCAAGGAAGGAG
Organism: Heteronotia binoei; assembly: GCF_032191835.1. Taxonomy (NCBI): domain Eukaryota; kingdom Metazoa; phylum Chordata; class Lepidosauria; order Squamata; family Gekkonidae; genus Heteronotia; species Heteronotia binoei. The sequence continues at coordinate 13,455,195 of NC_083229.1, forward strand.
AGCCCACCACCTCCTGAGGAAGCCTGTTCCACTGAGGAACTGCTCTGTCAGGAAGTTCTTCCTAATGTTGATCTGGAAACTCTTCTGATTTAACTTCAACTCATTGGTTCTGGTCCTACCTGCTTTGCCCTGCCCTGCCTGTGAGTAGAACTGGGAGCTTCCTTGGTGGTCTTCCCTTTCTCACAATACAAGAACTTGTGGGCATTCAATGAAATTGCTGAGCAGTCGGGTTAGAACGGATAAAAGGAGGTACTTCTTCACCCAAAGGGTGATTAACATGTGGAATTCACTGCCATAGGAGGTGGTGGCGGCTACAAGCATATCCAGCTTCAAGAGGGGGTTAGATAAAAATACGGAGCAGAGGTCCATCAGTGGCCATTAGCCACAGTGTGTGTGTGTATATATATAATTTATATATATAAAATTTTATATATATAAAATTTTTGGCCACTGTGTGACACAGAGTGTTGGACTGGATGGGCCATTGGCCTGATCCAACATGGCTTCTCTTATGTTCTTATGTAACACAGAGTGTTGGACTGGATGGGCCAATGGCCTAATCCAACATAGCTCTCTTATGTTCTTATGTGACGCAGAGTGTTGGACTGGATGGGCCATTGGCCTGATCCAACATGGCTTCTCTTATGTTCTTATGTGACACTGAGTGTTGGACTGGATGGGCCATTGGCCTGATCCAACATAGCTTCTCTTATGTTCTTATGTGACGCAGAGTGTTGGACTGGATGGGCCATTGGCCTGATCCAACATGGCTTCTCTTATGTTCTTAACACTGCTCAGATCTGATGAGACTGGGCTTGTCTGGGCCATCCAGGTCAGGATAACAAATAGCCTAGGGATGCTTACACATTGGCTGAATCAGGTCACATCCAATGCTCTCTCTAAGGTGTGGAGCGTTGTGAGCAACAATTCTACTTTGTGAGCTACTGACATGAAAGTTGTGAGAGAGCGATTTGGCCACTTCATAAATTAGTGTGCTCTGGGGCCATCCTTCCTGAATTAAGACAAAAATGTGTGAGCTGGAGGCTAAAAAGCTGTGAGCTAGCTCACACTAACTCAGCTTAGTAGGAACACTGCCCATGTCCTGCTTCTGAGTTCTGACCAGGCAGTCAATTTTAAACCCACTCTCGGTTGACCAATTTGTGGCTCTTCACAAGGTCATATCAACATATACTTTTAAAGGGGTATTATATAGAGCTATCAGATCTGGGTTGAGACATTTCAGAAGGGATAGATGGAAGACTATGTCTGGGGCAGTGATGCTCTGTGTTCTTGGTGCTTGAGGGGCAACAGAGGGAGAGCTTTTGGAGTCCTGGCCCTGCTTGTAGACCTCCTGATAGCACCTGGTTTGTTTTGGTCACTGTGTGACACACAGTGTTAGACTGGATGGGCCATTGGCCTGATACGACATGGCTTCACGTGTTCCTGTGACTGACTTCAGTTGATTTTGAAGATTATCAGTGGTCAGGATTTAGGTTGTCAACTCTGTGTTTGGAAATTTCTGGCAATTTGGGGGTGGAAACTGAGGGAGGGCTGGGTTTGGGGAGGCGAAGTACCTCAGCGGGGTATTATGCCATACAAGCCACCTTCTAAAGCAGCCATTGTTATGGACACCAGGCTTAAATTCTGGGAGATCTCTGAGCTGTATAGGGAGGTTGGTGACCCTGTTAGGATTACGCCAAATGTCTCTGATGATGTGTCTCCAGGCTGACAGAATCTATGACTTTAGCTAACTCTGTGCCGCTTCTGAGTTGTTCACAGCTGTCCTCCACATCTGGAAAACTTGGGAGTAGCCACCGTCCCGTATGAATTTCAAACAGCCGTAAACCGTGGTTCTGAGCACACCAACAAGGCTTACAACTTTTATCTCCTCTAGGTCGGTCACTTCCCCTTCATCCCATGGAGCTGGATATCTTTTGTTTTCAGTGTTTGCTCGGCAAACACTGGCCATGTCATGGTTCGGGGAGAATTGCCAGCACAGATGGTAGACTGCCTGGAAAACAGGTGCTACCTAGATGGCGTCATTGCATTTTCGGTGTCCCGAGACATTATTAATAGATGTGCATACAGGTTGGTGCAGATAGCATGCAGGGAAGCGGTGAATATCTTGTGGCCCAACTTGCTGATAAAGATACGATGTTGCACTTTGAGATGTCTAGCCATATGTCCTGCATATGATCTGATTCTACATCTGGATATCCGGTTATCAGACTAGGAGAAGAGAGAACATTGTACGAAAGATTTACATGACTTAAAAAAAAAATTCTGAAAGTTGTTAGCCAATATATCACAATGTTTGCTTTTTTGTATTGCGTGTAATCTTGTATTGTAATTTTGCATTGTAATTTTGTAGTGTAATTTTGTATTGCGTGTAATAAAGGATGTTATAGCATTGGAGAAAGTCCAGAAAAGGGCAACTAGAATGATTAAAGGGCTGGAACACTTTCCCTATGAAGAAAGGTTGAAACGCTTAGGGCTCTTTAGCTTGGAGAAACGTTGACTGCGGGGTGACATGATAGAGGTTTACAAGATAATGCATGGGATGGAGAAAGTAGAGAAAGAAGTCCTTTTCTCCCTTTCTCACAATACAAGAACTCGTGGGCATTTGATGAAATTGCTGAGCAGACAGGTTAAAATGGATAAAAGGAAGTACTTCTTCACCCAAAGGGTGATTAACATGTGGAATTCACTGCCACAGGAGGTGGTGGCGGCCACAAGCACAGCCAGCTTCAAGAGGGGGTTAGATAAAAATATGGAGCAGAGGTCCATCAGTGGCTATTAGCCACAGTGTGTGTATGTGTGTGTGTGTGTGTGTGTGTGTGTATATATTTGGCCGTTGTGTGACACAGAGTGTTGGACTGGATGGGCCATTGGCCTGATCCAGCATGGCTTCTCTTATGTGACACAGAGTGTTGGACTGGATGGGCCATTGGCCTGATCTAACATGGCTTCTCTTATGTTCTTATGTTCTTATCTGAACTGGGATCCCAGGCTGTTATTCTTCCCACCTGGAGGCTGGCAGCCCTACACTAGGAGCTGTTAAACTCAAGTAAACTTGACTTTGGAATGGTACACCCCTAACAGAGGACTGCATCGTATCAGTTTCTGCATACTTGGAATGACTCTTGAAAAAGGGGTACCAGCTCAGGGTTGCCAACTCCTGGTTGGGAAATTATTGGACTTTTCAGGGTGGAGGCTAGGGTTGGAAAGGATTTGAGGAGTGGATGGAGGTTAGCAGGGTATAATGTCCTAAGGCCGGGGTGGTGAACATCCGACCCGAGGGCCGTTTATGGCCCTCGAGATCACTTCGTCTGGCCTTTGGGGATTGCTGGGCCGAGTTGAGCCATGTGGCGACCTCTACAAAAAAGCCCTGGACCTAGGCATTTGCCTAGGGTGGCGAGCCAGGGGTGCGTGTGCCAAATTGGGCTCTCCCCACATGACTTCAAATAGAAAAAAACAATTATTTATATTAATTTTGCTGGCCTGAATCGTTCTCCCTTGGCGGAGCACTGTTTTTTTAAGTTGATAATTTTGTATGGCCCGCAAATGATGTTATAAATATCCAAATGGCCCTTGGCAGAAAAAAGGTTCCCCGCCCCTGCTCTAATGCAACCGTTTTTCTAGGGGAACTGATATCCATTGCCTGGAGATTAGTTGTAATTCAGAGACATCTCTAGGCCCATCAGGTGGTAGGCAACCCTCCCACCAGCGAGGGAGGGATGGTGGCTCAGTGGTAGAGCATCCGCTTGGGAAGCAGAAGGTCCCAGGTTCAATCCCTGGCATCTCCAAAAAAGGGTCCAGGCAAATAGGTGTGGAAAACCTCAGCTTGAGACCCTGGAGAGCCGCTGCCAGTCTGAGAAGACAATACTGACTTTGATGGACCAAGGGTCTGATTCAGTATAAGGCAGCTTCATATGTTCAGCACTAACCGAGGACTTGGGCTTCCAGCTCTGTGATGTGAAATTCCTTGAAATGTTGAGAAAGAGCCTGATGAGGGAGGGGTTTGAGGAGCGGAGGAACATCACAGGGGGTACAATGCCATAGAGTCCACCTTCCAAAGTATTCACTTTTCCCCAGAGGAACTGAACTGTGTAGCCTGGAGATCAGTTGTAATCCCAGGAAATATCCAGATACCACCTGAAGACTGGCAAGTCAGCCCAGAACAGTGCAAAGCTGGTAAACTACAGGTGTAGCTAGAGAGCATTCCATGTTCTCCTTAAGGTTGGAAACAACAACGACACAAGACTTTCAGAACGCCAAATTCTTCATCCAACACAAATTGGCATGCTATCTCAGCACCCTGCTTGCCTGTCCGATACAAATCTGCCCCATCTTCTGCAGCCAAAACCGCTGTTTGCACTCTAAAAGCTTTCGTGCGCTGGGCGATTGGGTTACGGGCCCCGGCTCAGATATGCTTGCTCTGTTCTTCTTTGAAATAGATCCCTTGCAGGGTTGGAGGTTGTCCTGTTTGTTTCCGTTGAGCAATTTGCAGTGCAAAGGAAATTGATTGCTTACAAGGGAAACATTCCATTTATGTTTCCAGGCCAGAGGCTGGAATGCACTGCAGTGCTTGGTAGTAAATGTAAAATTGATTGGGGAGACTTTGTGCTTTGCTGAATGATGCTTTCCCCCTTCTTCTATCATTCTTGCATGGAAGGAAACCTTTTTTTTTGCTGATTCGTGTGTCTAGACGGCAACATCCACACTCCAGATCTATAGCTTTTTTTTTTCTTGGAAACTCCTGGAGATTTGGAAGTGAAGCCTGGGGAATTGGGTTGCCAATCCCCAGGTGGGGGCAAGGGATTCCCCGGTTTGGAGCCCCCCCCCGCGTTAGGGTCATCAGAAAGCGGGGGGAGGGGAGGGAAATGTCTGCTGGGTACTCATGATTCCCTATGGAGACTTATTCCCATAGAAAATAATGGAGAATTTATCCACGGGTATCTGGGGCTCTGGGGACCGTTTTTTGAGGCAGAGGCACAAAATTTTCTGTATAGTATCCGGTGGCTCTCCCCAAAATAATCCCTAAGTTTCAAAAAGATTGGACCAGGGAGTCCAATTCTATGAGCCCCCAAAGAAGGTGCCCCTATCCTTCATTATTTCCTATGGAAGGAAGGCATTTAAAAGGTGTGCGGTCCCTTGAAATGTGATGGCCAAAACTCCCTTTGGAGTTCAATTCTGCTTGTCACACCCTTGCTCCTGGCTCCACCCCAATGTCTTCTGGCCCCACCCCCAAAGTCCCCAGATATTTCTTGAATTGAATTTGGCAACCCTACTGGGGAAGGTGCGGTTTGGAGAGAGGAAGGACCCAACTAGACCCAACAGACTTTGGGGTGGAGCCAGTAGCATGGTTATAACAAACACAGCTGAAATCCAAAGGGAGTTCTGGCCATCACAGTTAAAGGGCTGCACTCCTTTTGAATGCCTTCCCTCTATTTGGAAATACTGGAGGATAGGGGTGCCTTTTTTGGGGGGGGGGGGTTCATAGAATTGGACCCCCTACCAGTGAAATAGCTTCTGTTTAGTATTGGGTGTTTTTGCAGTTTTGCTCGTAGAGAGTGATGGCATTTATCATCTCAGCATTGAACTTCAGAGTCCTGGGTCACTTGGTCCAGAAAGAGAAGTGCCTTCAGCGCCCAAAACACGATCCAGCAATTTATCTGTGTTCTCCCAGAATAGAGGTTTATCCCTGCTTGCTTCTCTTTAGCAGTGCAAACGGAATAGCTGTTGAAATCCAAGGTCTTTTTAGCCAGAGCGTAATCCACTTCTGGTGATCTGGACTCGTTTCAGCACAGCTAATTTTGTTTTTTTGCATAACCAAATCCCTTGCGAACGTCTACCTGACTGTATCCCCTGCTTCGTATCATCAGCCAGATGGGACGCTGGATGAAACAATAACGCGTGCTGTAAAGTGTTTTTCTGCTGTCTTGGTGAAACATCCAAAATGACAACAACAAATGGGAATGTGTGTGTGTGAGAGAGAGAGACAGGGCTGAAACAGATATGACTTTGGTGGCACAAAAGCACAGCGATAATCCATTTTACTGAGATGTTTTTAACAAATTATTTTGCTTAAAATAGAATTACTAGCTCTGGTGCAGGGCTTTTTTTTGTAGCAGGAGCTCCTTTGCATATTAGGCCACACCTCCCCAATGTACCAAGAGCCCTGTAAGCTCTTGGAGGTTTGGCTGCATCAGGGGTATGTGGCCTAATGTGCAAAGGAGCTCTTGCTAGAATTCCAAGCTCTTGGAGGATTGGCTACATCAGGGGTGTGTGGCCTAATATGCAAAGGAGCTCTTGCGAGAATTCCAAGCTCTTGGAGGATTGGCTACATCAGGGGTGTGTGGCCTAATGTGCAAAGGAGCTCTTGCTAGAATTCCAAGCTCCTGGAGGATTGGCTGCATCAGGGGTGTGTGGCCTAATATGCAAAGGAGCTCTTGCTAGAATTCCAAGCTCTTGGAGGATTGGCTACATCAGGGGAGTGTGGCCTAATATGCAAAGGGGCTCTTGCTAGAATTCCAAGCTCTTGGAGGATTGGCTGCATCAGGGGTGTGTGGCCTAATATGCAAAGGAGCTCTTGCTAGAATTCCAAGCTCTTGGAGGATTGGCTACATCAGGGGAGTGTGGCCTAATATGCAAAGGAGCTCTTGCGAGAATTCCAAGCTCTTGGAGGATTGGCTACATCAGGGGTGTGTGGCCTAATATGCAAAGGAGCTCTTGCTACAAAAAAAGCCCTGGGTTTGGGACATTCCTGGTGATGTTAGGGGTGGATTTTGATACGATCGCCTGCTCTAGCTTGGTTAATACCTGGAGATTTTTTTACGGGGGGTGGGGTGGAGCCTGAGGAGGGTCAGGTTTGGGGAGGGAAGGGGCCTCAGGCGGCTATAATTCCATAAAGTTCATCTTCCCAAGGGGCCATTTTCTCCAACTGAACTGCTCTCTGTTGCCTGGAGATCAGTTGCCATCCCAGGAAATTCCTAGCCACCACCTAGAAGTTGGAGAACCCCAGGTTTTTTTTGGGGGGGGGAGGCTTCGGGGGGAGGGTTTCAGTACGGTATAATGGCCCAAAGACCTGTGTCCAAAGCAGCCATTTTCTCTCAGGCAACTGATCTCAGCAGGCTGGTGATAAGTTGTAGTTCCAGGATTCCCTTCTTCTTTCTTCAGTGGCTATTAGCCACAGCGTATTGTTGGAACTCTCTGTCTGGAGCAGTGATGCTCTGTATTCTTGGTGCTTGTGGGGGGCACAGTGGGAGGACTTCTAGTGTCCTGACCCCACTGGTGGACCTCCTGATGGCACTTTTTTTTTTTGGCCACTGTGTGACACAGAGTGTTGGACTGGATGGGCCATTGGCCTGATCCAACATGGCTTCTCTTATGTTCTTATGTGTGAGACAGAGTGTTGGACTGGATGGGCCATTGGCCTGATCCAACATGGCTTCTCTTATGTTCTTATGTGTGACACAGAGTGTTGGACTGGATGGGCCATTGGCCTGATCCAACATGGCTTCTCTTATGTTCTTATGTGTGAGACAGAGTGTTGGACTGGATGGGCCATTGTCCTGATCCAACATGGCTTCTCTTATGTTCTTATGTGTGACACATGGCTTCTCTTATGTTCTTATGTGTGACACATGGCTTCTCTCATGTTCTTATGTTCTTTCTGTATAAACCAGCTAGCAAAATTTGGAATTTTAAAATAACAACAACAACAAACAACAGCAACAATAATAATAAACAAAATACAGACAACCTACATAAGGTCAGACCAAACAGAAATAAAAATAAACCTCAAACACAAGGTCACTATGTGTGTGTGTGTTGAGAATCAGTGGTACAAACTTCTAAGGGGTCACCTGTCCACCGCCACCAGGTCCCATTGCTCAGAGCAGCAATGGTAGGACAATAAAATTTAAAGTGACATGATGTCACTTCCAGGGAATACACTGGAGTGATGTCATGCTCTCTAGGAATCACTGGAAATTCTATGGTTGTTGGGTACCTGTGGAAAGGCAGAGTTTGAGGAAGGGAGGAAGCTTAATAGGGTTATATACCTTAGAGTACATAGAGTACCTCCTTTCAGGGATTTTCTTTGGGAGAACTGAGCTCTGAAGTTGGAAGAGCAGGAGACAATCCAGGAAATCTCCAGGCCCCACCTGGAGATTGCTAACGCTGCCACCACCAGATCTAAGGGGCGTGGGCAGTATCCATAATCCCAAGGTACCTTTTTTGTAGCAGGAACTCCTTTGCATATTAGGCCATGCACCCCCAATGTAGTCAATCCTCCAGGAGCGTTGTTGTTGTTCAGTTGCACAGTCAAGTCCAACTCTTTGCGACCGCATGGACAAAGTCATGCCAGGTCCTCCTGTCTTCCACCATCCTCCGAAGTCCGCTCAAATTCATGTGGGTTACATCAGAAACGCTGTCCAGCCATCTCATCTTTTGCCGTCCCCTTCTTCTTTTGCCTTCTGTCTTTCCCAGCACCAGGGTCTTCTCCAGCAAGTGCTCCCTTCTCATTTGGTGGCCAAAGTATATGAGCTTCAGTTTCAGCATCTGACCTTCCAGGGCTACACCAAGAGCTTACAGGGATTTTATTACATAGAACATAAGAACATAAGAGAAGCCATGTTGAGTCAGGCCAACACTCTGTGTCACACAGTGGCCAATACACACACACACACAAACACACACACTGTGGCTGATAGCCACTGATGGACCTCTGCTCCATATTTTTATCTAACCCCCTCTTGAAGCTGGCTATGCTTGCAGCCGCCACCACCTCCTGTGGCAGTGAATTCCAGATGTTAATCACCCTTTTGGAGAAGAAGTACCTCCTTTTATCCATTCTAACCTGACTGCTCAGCAATTTCATTGAATGCCCATGAGTTCTTGTATTGTGAGAAAGGGAGAAAAGTACTTCTTTCTCTGCTTTCTCTATCCCATTCATAATCTTGTAAACCTCTATCATGTCACCCCGCAGTCGACGTTTCTCCAAGCTAAAGAGCCCCAAGCGTTTTAACCTTTCTTCATAGGGAAAGTGTTCCAGCCCTTTAATCATTCTGGTTGCCCTTTTCTGCACTTTTTCCAATGCTATAATATCCTTTTTGAGGTGCGGTTACCGGGTCCCACTGTCAGCTCTTGGAAGACTGGCTACATCAGGGGTGTGTGGCCTAATATGCAAAAAAGCTCCTGCTACAAAGAAAAGAAAAGAAAAGAAAAAAAGCTCTGGTTAAAATGGAGGAAAGAGGAGAGATAGAGGACATGTTTGCTGTCAGGACGTATATGAAGGAGTGTCACTTAGAAGAGGGGAAGGAGCCATTCCTGTTGGCAGCAGAGGAAAGGACTCGCAATAACGGGTTTAAATTAAGGGCAGCTGGATAGTAGGGATTTTTTTTTTCTCTAGTAAGAGCTGTCCAACAGTGGAATCAGCTACTTAGGGAGGCGGGGAGCACTCCCTCACTGGCAGTCTTTAAGCAGCAGCTGAGCAAACACTTTAAGCAGCAGCTGAGCAAACACTTGTTGGGGATGCTCTAGGCTCATCCTGCATTGAGCAGGAGGTTGGGCTAGATGGCCTGTATAAGAACATAAGAGAAGCCATGTTGGATCAGGCCAATGGCCCATCCAGTCCAACACTCTGTGTCACACAGTGGCCAATATATGTGTGTGTGTGTGTGTGTATATATATATATATATATATATATATATATATATATATATACACACACACACACACACACACTGTGGCTAATAGCCACTGATGGACCTCTGCTCCAGATTTTTATCCAAGCCCCTCTTAAAGCTGGCTATGCTTGTAGCCGCCACCACCTCCTGTGGCAGTGAATTCCACATGTTAATCACCCGTTGGGTGAAGAAGTACTTCCTTTTATCCATTTTAACCTGACTGCTCAGCAATTTAATTGAATGCCCATGAGTTCTTGTATTGTGAGAAAGGGAGAAAAGTACTTCTTTCTCTACTTTCTCCATCCCATGCATAAGCTTGTAAACCTCTATCATGTCACCCCGCAGTTGACGTTTCTCCAAGCTAAAGAGCCCCAAGCGTTTTAACCTTTCTTCATAGGGAAAGTGTTCCAAACCTTTAATCATTCTAGTTGCCCTTTTCTGCACTTTTTCCAATGCTATAATATCCTTTTTGAGGTGCAGTGACCAGAATTGTACACAGTATTCCAAGTGAGACCGCACCATCGATTTATATAGGGGCATTATGATACTGGCTGATTTGTTTTCAATTTCCTTCCTAATAATTCCCAGATAGCGTTGGCCTTTTTTATTGCAATCACACACTGTCTTGACAGTATGACCCCTTGAAACTCTGTAATCCTATGATTCTGACATCACTTCCAGAGAAAAACCAGAAGTGATGTCACAGAGCTCTAGGAACCATCAGAAACTATATAATACTAGTTTGTTAACATGATAGAGAACACATAGATGGCATAATAATAGTTGTGTTAAAATACTATAGAAGAGGGAAATTAATAAGGAATGCCAGCCCCTCCAGTATGGTGCAGTGGTTAAGTGCACCGACTCTTATCTGGGAGAAATGGATTTCATCCCCCACTCTTCCACTTGCACCTGCTGGAATGGCCTTGGGTCAACCATAGCTCTAGCAGAGGTTGTCCTTGAAAGGGTGGCTGCTGTGAGAACTCTCTTAGCCCCACCCACCTCACAGGGTGTATGTTGTGGGGGGAGAAGATTGTAAACTGCTCTGAGACTGATTCAGATAGAAGGGCGTGGTATAAATCTACAGTCTTCTTCTTTCTTTGGTGTAGTGGTTAAGTGTGCGGACTCTTATCTGAGAGAACCGGTTTTGATGCCCCGTTCTTCCACTTGCAGCAGCTGGAATGGTCTTGGGTCAGCCATAGCTCTGGCAGAGCTTGTCCTTGAAAGGGCAGCTGCCATAAGAGGTCTCTCAGCCCCACCTACCTCACAGGGTGTCTGTTGTAGGAGAGGAAAATAAAGGAGATTGTGAGCTGCTCTGAGACTCTGAGATTAAGTATGGAGGGTGGAATATAAATCCAATGTCAGTTTTGTATTCTTCTTCTTCTTTTCCTCCTCCTCTTCTTCCATGGTGAAATGAAAAGGCTCATACTAACAACATTGATGCTGATGGTGTAAATGCCCTCATGCTATACTTCACCTACTGTCTCTGGTGCTGCTGTGAGACTTTGTGCTTCCTCTCCCCAAAAATAGCAGTGCCCAGACCTTTCTAGTATCAGGTGAGTCGAGAGTGGAATTGCTTTTTAATCCCCACTTTTAAGGTCTCGACGCTGTGTCAAACCTTTAAGTATTCAGGGGCTTGAAACGGCAGGGAAACTTTAATCATATTTAGGAGTTCTGACCGCCCCTCTGGAGAAAGAAATTTCTTCTATCATGCAGGCTTTACCGTTCTCCTGAAAAAAAAAGTCTGCTCAACAATCGATCAATAGGAGTAACTTGCTAAGCGCTATGATTGCTTGGATAAAAATAATCCTACTGGAACGCAAAATACGAGGATTCCATTGCATTTTGGGGCACCCAATGAGCTTCATCTACAACCAGCCTGCATAGTGTTAAAGCGGCGGTTTTCAGTCTTAGAAAAGCCCAGGGGTTGCCTTCTGAGAGTCAGTTTGGTGTAGTGGTTAAGTGCACGGACTCTTATCTGGGAGAACCGGGTTTGATTCCCCACTCCTCCACTTGCAGCTGCTGGAATAGCCTTGGATCAGCCGTAGCTCTTGTAGGAGTTGTCCTTGAAAGGGCAGCTTCTAGGAAAGCTCTCTCAGCCCTACCCACCTCAAGGGTGTCTGTTGTGGGAGAGGAAGGTAAAGCAGATTGTGAGCCGCTCTGAGACTCTTCGGAGTGGAGGGAGGGATATAAATCCATCTACCTCACAGGTTGTCTGTTGTGGGGGGGGAAGGTAAAGGAGATTGTGAGCTGCTCTGAGACTCTTCAAAGTGGAGGGCGGGATATAAATCCAATATCTTCATCTACCTCACAGGATGTCTGTTGTGGGGGAGGAAGGGAAAGGAGATTGTGAGCCGCTCTGAGACTCTTCGGAGTGGAGGGTGGGATATAAATCCAATATCTTCATCTACCTCACAGGGTGTCTGTTGTGGGGGAGGAGGGTAAAGGAGATTGTGAGCTGCTCTGAGACTCTTCGGAGTGGAGGGCGGGATATAAATCCAATATCTTCATCTACCTCACAGGGTGTCTGTTGTGGGGGGGGGGGGTAAAGGAGATTGTGAACCGCTCTGAGACTCTTCGGAGTGGAGGGCGGGATATAAATCCAATATCTTCATCTACCTCACAGGGTGTCTGTTGTGTGTGGGGGGGGGGAGGTAAAGGAGATTGTGAGCCTTTCTGAGACTCCAGGTAAAGGGCAGGGTATGCATCTGATTTCCTCCTCCTCTTCTTCTTGAAAGAGCCAGTTTGTTGTAGTGGTTAAGTGCGCGGACTCTTATCTGGGAGAACCGGGTCTGATTCCCCACTCCTCCACTTGCAGCTGCTGGAATAGCCTTGGATCAGCCGTAGCTCTTGTAGGAGTTGTCCTTGAAAGGGCAGCTTCTAGGAAAGCTCTCTCAGCCCCACCCACCTCACAGGGTGCCTGTTGTGGGAGAGGGGTGAGGTAAAGGAGTAAAGGAGATTGCAACCTCTCAGAGTATAGGGCAGGATATAAATCCAATTTCTTCTTCTTCTGTTTTGGGAATAGGGTCAGCAGACTGCAACCAGGAACCCCTTGGAGGAACTGGGGAAGAGGGCTTAGCACACCAGCATCTTTGGACAATCTAGGATGCACCCAAACCTTATGGTTTTTATCGTGGAGTTTATGTAAAATGTTACAGTGCCCCCCATGCTGTTACCACTTTCTACTGGAATTGACATCAGCATACCAGCAAGAGGTGCCAGCTCCCCCCGACCACCAGTGGGTAGGGTTGCCAAGTCCAGTTCAAGAAATATCTGGGGACTTTGGGGGTGGAGCCAGGAGACTTTGGGGGTGGAGCCAGGAGACATTGGGGGTGGAGCCAAGATCAAGGCTGTGACAAGCATAATTGAACTCCAAAGGGAGTTCTGGCCATCACATTTAAAGGGACGGCACCTTTTCAATGCCTTCCTTCCATAGGAAATAATGGATAGGGGCACCTTCTTTGGGGGCTCATAGAATTGGACCCCCTGGTCCAATCGTTTTGAAACTTGGGGGATACTTTGGGGAGAGGCACTAGATGCTGTACTGAAAATTTGGTGCCTCTACCTCAAAAAACATCCCCCCAGAGCCCCAGATACCCGTGGATCAATCCTCCATGATTTTCTAAGGGATTAAACCTCCATAGGGAATAACAGAGTTCCCAACAGACATTTCCCTCCCCTCCCCCCGCTTTCTGATGACCCTGAAGCGGGGGGAGAGCTTCCAAACCGGGGGATCCCCTGCCCCCACCTGGGGATTGGCAACCCTACCAGTGAAAGATAAGATTGTCAGGTCCATGTTGGAAAATACCTGGAGACTTTGGGGGTGGATCCAGGAGAGGGTGGGGTGTGGGGAGAATAGGGGCCTCCGCATGGTCCAATGCATAGAATCCGCCCTTCAAAGCGTCCATTTTCTCCAGGGGAGCTGATCTTTGCCAGCTGGAGATCAGATGTAAAAGCAGGGAGATCTCCAGGCCCCACCTGGAAGCTGGCAACCCTAGTGGGAGATGACACCACATCAGGACATATTACTCCCTCCATTTTGTAGTGTCATATCACATCTGTTAAAAACTGGCAGTGATATAGCATCACTCTGGCAATTACTGGAAACTCTCAGGTAAAGGTTCTGGAAGTTCCTAGAGTTACACTGGGAAAGAAAAGTGAGACAGAATAACAGCCCTGGGTGGGTAAATTCCTGGAGATTACAGGGTGTGTGTGTGTGTGGGGGGGAGACTAGGAATGCAGGGTTTAGAAAAGGGTGGGACCTCTGTAGGGTAAAATGCCATTGACTCCACTCTGTCAAGCCGCCATTTTCTCCAAGGGAACTGGACGGTGTTGTCTGGAGATCAAGTGCAGAGCTGTTGTTGAGCAGGAATGCAGTCCCGGTTGGCCTGGCATCAGGGGGTGTGGCCCAATATGCAAATGAGTTCCAGCGGGACCTTGTTCTTAAAAAAAAGCCCTGCTCAAGTGCAATAGTTGGAGGTCTCCAGGCCCCACCAGGGTGTTAAGAACCCTAGATCTACAACTCGAGGATACACTACTTGTGAACACGAAGGCTCCATTTTGTTCTCCTCACGGCTGCTAGCTGTTGTAAAATCAGTCCTCTCTCTAGTACACTGACCACTGCTATGGGAAAGAGGTGGTTTTTGAAGGCCACACTTGAGGAGTCATTCAAGAAATAAAAACTATATGCTTTTTTTTTTTAAATCTAATTCGCTTAGCTCCGTTTTTTAAACGCTTTTTCTGTAGGTGAGCACGTTTTCCCTCATGAGTCACTGCTGCCCTTTATTTCAAAGGCGGCTTGTTATTTGGGCCCTCAGAATCTGACTTTACTGATTATTTTTCTTCTTCTGGCAGCACAAACAGTCAGAGACTGAGAGAACAAAAGATGCCATTTTTTTCCCTGGCTCTGTATTTCATAAGCCTAAGGGGGAGAATTAAAAAAAAAAAAAAAAGATTCTGTTTTTCCACCAATCTTCAGCCTCATAGGAAACCTGACTGTAGCACAGTGCCTTTTAAAATATACTATGAAGACCTGCGCGTTTCCCAAGCCAAGAAGCAAACTTCATCCTTTTGGAACTGTCGCCTCGTACCTTGCCCTGTTTTCTTTGACTCGCCCATCTTTTGTGGAGATGAACCTGGAGATTAAACAAATAGGTGTAGTGTGACCAAAATAAGCAAGACTTTTTTTTAAAAAAGGCTGAAAAGTAATCACAGCACTGAACCAATTGATTTACGGGTTGGCAAATACAGCTTGCTGTGGCTGTTCTGATTCTGTTGTATTTCTCGTCCGTCTCTCCTGATTTTTGTGCGAAGGTGGGTCGTGGAACAGCCTGGTTCACACATGATTGTCGTCCTTTGGTTTCTGGGATGGATTGCCGAGAGGGCATGATGCGTATTGACGTGTCTGAAAAGCGCTGCTGTGGAGAGGAAACGGAAACTTCAGTCTGTGGTGTATTTTTCGCTGTGCTTAACGTGTTTTGCGCAAGCTGCATAGAGAAGTATGGCTTAGCCGTTTGTATCATGGGGTTGCCAACTCTGGGTTAGGAAATACTCTCTCTTTTTTGCCAAAATACCAGAGTGTTGTCCTGATGTCCTGGATGCGATGAAATTAGTGCCTCTGAATGTGGGGTTTACCCTCACGTTCTCACAATACGAGAACTTGTGGGCATTCAATGAAATTGCTGAGCAGTTGGGTTAGAACAGATAAAAGGAAGTTCTTCTTCACCCAAAGGGTGATTAACACGTGGAATTCACTGCCACAGGAGGTGGCGGCAGCTACAAGCATAGCCAACTTCAAGAGGGGATTGGATAAAAATATGGAGCAGAGGTCCATCAGTGGATATTATCCACAGCCTATTGTTGGAACTCTCTGTTTGGGGCAGTGATGCTCTGCATTCTTGGTGCTTGGGGGAGGGCAAAGTGGGAGGACTTCTAGCCCCACTTGTGAACCTCCTGATGGCACTTGGAGGGGGGGGTTGGCCACTGTGTGACACAGAGTGTTGGACTGGATGGGCCATTGGCCTGATCCAACATGGCTTCTCTTAGGTTCTTATGTTCACCAAGACATGGGCTTTTTGGGGGCAGGAATGCACAGGAGAGCAGTTCCGGTTGGCTTTGCATCAGGGGGTGTGGCTTAATATGCAAATGAATCCCCACTGGGCTTTTTCTTCAGAATGTCCTGTGCAAAACAATGGTGACATAAGGGGTGTATGGCCAAATATGCAAATGAGTTCCTGCTAGGCTTTTTCTACAAAAAATAAGATATTGGATTTATATCCCATCCTCCACTCCAAATTCCAGAGTCTCAGAGCAGCTCACAATCTCCTTTATCTCCCCCCCCCACAACAGACACCCTGTGAGGTGGGTGGGGCTGAGAGGGCTCTCACAGCAGCCGCCCTTTCAAGGACAACCTCTGCCAGAGCTATGGCTGACCCAAGGCCATTCCAGCAGATAGGTGCAAGTGGAGGAGTGGGGAATCAAACCCGGTTCTCCCAGATAAGAGTCTGCACACTTAACCAGTTTGGTGTAGTAGAGCCAGTATGGTGTAGTGGTTAAGTGTGTGGACTCTTATCTGGGAGAACCGGGTTTGATTCCCCACTCCTCCACTTGCACCTGCTGGAATGGCCTTGGGTCAGCCATAGCTCTGACAGAGGTTGTCCTTGAAAGGGCAGCTGCTGTGAGAGGCCTCTCCAGCCCCACCCACCTCACAGGGTGTCTGTTGTGGGGGAGGAAGGTAAAGGAGATTGTGAGCCGCTCTGAGACTCTTCGGAGTGGAGGGCGGGATATAAATCCAATATCTTCTTAACCAGAACACCAAACCAGTACATTTAAGCACACGCTTAACCACTACACCAAACCCCTGACCATGGCTAATAGCCAATGATAGCCTTGTCCTCCGTGAACCTATCTGTTGAGGTATTTCTCAACCCAGAGCTGGAAATCCAAGCTGAGTGGCTGCTTTTCATCTCAGGGGGAGGACAGTCTTCTTTCCCTTGCATTCAGCTACATGGTCTTTGGGTGTCCCTAGCTGAAGCCTGAGTTTGAGAAGAGCCCTGATGAGTCAGAGTGACAGGGATCATGGAATTCCACTCCTGGCATGGTGTAAACCATTAGTAAGCGGTGACCTCTCTCAAAACACTGGAGCTTGAGGCCATCCTATGAGGCTGATGGGCAATAGGTTAAAGACAGACAAAAGGAAATACTTCTTTACGCAGAGTGATTAAAATGTGGTATTCCTTGCCAGAGGATATAGTGATGGCCACAGGAATAAAGAGCTTCCAAAGGGGATAAGATAAATTCATGGGGATAAGTCTATCAATGGCTACTAGCCAGGATGGCTGAGGGTAACCTCCACATTCACAGGCACCAAACCCCTGAGTTCCAGAGCCAGGAGAAGGCCTTGGACTCTATGCTGTGTTGTTGGCCATCCTGAAGAGCTAGTTGACCACTGAGTCAGGATGCTGGACTAGATGGACCACTGGTCTGATCCAGCAGGGCTCTTCCTATGTTCCAGTGAAGGCCTTAGCCTCTAAGTCCTGTTGTTGGCCCTCCAGAGGAACTGGTTGGCCACTGTGTGAGACAGGAGGCTGGACTAGATGGACCACTGGTCTGATCCAGCAGGGCTCTTCCTATGTTCCAGTGAAGGCCTTAGCCTCTAAGTCCTGTTGTTGGCCCTCCAGAGGAACTGGTTGGCCACTGTGTGAGACAGGAGGCTGGACTAGATGGACCACTGGTCTGATCCAGCAGGGGTCTTCTTATGTTCTTACAACCAGCTTATGGACCACAGAGTTATCCTTGATGAGTCAGAAGTTATCTGTCCAAGATAGAAATATGTCTTATCTTTCTAAACTGATTTCATAATTCCCTTAATGTTCACTGAGGGACTATAATTGTCTCCGGGCTGCACTACATCAGGCTACGGAAGTGGTTATCTTGACTGAATGCGGCTTCATACCAGCGGGGGTGGAGTGGAGATCCTCACATGTAGATAGCTAAGAGAAGATCATTCTCCACAACATTCTTATTTTTATTAGTTTTTTTTTAAAAAAAAAACAAATGTGGAAAAGCCTTCAGTCCCACAACCTCCACATCCATTTTGAAGTGGCATCTTTGTGAGCAGGGTCCTTTTTCTAGCTGGAGCTCCTCTGCATATTAGACCACGCCCCCCGATGTAGCCAATCCTCCTGGAGCTTACAGTAGGCCCTGTACTAAGGGCCCTCTAAGCTCTTGGAGGATTGGCTACATCGGGGGGCGTGGCCTAATATGCAGAGGAGCTCCTGCTAGAAAAAGAGCTCTGTTTGTGAGAAATAAGACTTAGTGACAACATCCCATAAACGAATGAAGCTGCCTTGTATGCTGTCAACCTACTGAATTGAACCACTGATCTGTCAAAATTACTATTGTCTTCTCTAACTGGCAGCAGCCCTCCAGGCTCTCAGGCAGAGGTCTTTCCCCCTTATTTCCTATGTGTTCAATTTAACTGGAAATACCAGGGATTGAACCTGGGGACTTCTGCATGTCATGCAGAGGCTCCACCACTGAACCACAGCCCCTCTCTGATTTTGTCTCAAAACTTTGGGGCAAATTACTTGTTGGCATGCTTTCTCTCTTCTAGAGGGCTCTTGCTAGAAGGCTACTGAATCCGACCTTATATGGTTTTCACAGCAAGTGATTAAGCAGAGGTGGTTTGCCATTGCCTTCCTCTGCAGAGTCTTCCTTGGGGGTCTCTCATCTGAGACGTATGGTGACCCCAGCAAGGGGCTTTCAAGACAAGTGAGGAGCAGAAGTGGTATGCTGTTGCCTTCATCTGCAGAGTCTTCCTTGGTGGCCTCCCATCCAAGTCTTATGGTGACCCCAGCAAAGGGCTTTCAAGGCAAGGGAGAAACAGAGGTGGATTGCCATTGCCTTCCTCTGCAGAGTCTTCCTTGGGGGTCTCTCATCTGAGACGTATGGTGACCCCAGCAAGGGGCTTTCAAGACAAGTGAGGAGCAGAAGTGGTATGCTGTTGCCTTCATCTGCAGAGCCTCAGCAAAGGGCTTTCAAGGCAAGGGAGAAACAGAGGTGGATTGCCATTGCCTTCCTCTACGGAGTCTTCCTTGGTGTTCTCCCTCCCAAGTACTACCCTTGCTTAGTTCTGAGATCTGATGAAACTGGGCCATACCTTGCTGCCTTCCCTCTCTGAATCAGTCCTTAGGTCTATCAAACTCAGTGTTGTCTACTCTGACCGGCAGCATGTCTCCAGGGTCACAGGGAGAGGTCTTTGACATCACCTGCTGCCTGACGCTTTCAAATGATGATGCTTGCAACTGAACCTGGAACTTTTAGCAGCTTCTCGACCCCAGAACAACGGCCCCAACCCCATCGTTACATGTTGCTGGAAGGGTTGTGCCATGATGCTGCATCTTTTCCATCTGTGTATGTTATCCTCCTTTTCTTCATTAGGTGATGACCTGAAAACATCATGACGGAGGTCCAGGGCACTGTCGAGTTTTCAGTGGAGCTACACAAATTCCATAATGTGGATCTCTTCCAGAGAGGGTGAGTCTATGTATTCTTGGTGTTATAGATAAAGGTTGTGAATAGGCAGCCCTGATTTTGGGCAGGAGATCTCAGGAGCGGAGCTCCGGAACCTCTACATTTTATTGTGCTCTTTCTTTCTTACGCTTCCCCACCTCCCCCCCCCCCCCAAAAAAAACCTTGCTTCTGGGCTCCATTGTTCAACCCCCCCCCCCCCCCGGTGAGAATTTTGCTGAACATTAACATTTGACAAACTTTGGTGTAGTGGTTAAGTGTGTGGACTCTTATCTGGGAGAACCGGGTTTGATTCCCCACTCCTCCACTTGCACCTGCTGGAATGGCCTTGGGTCAGCCATAGCTCTCATAGACCTTCTTCCCCTGTAGTGGTTAAGTGTGTGGACTCTTCTCTGGGAGAACTGCGTTGGATTCCCCACTCCTCCACTTGCACCTGCTGGAACGGCCTTGGGTCAGCCATAGCTCTCATAGACCTTCTTCCCCTGTAGTGGTTAAGTGCGTGGACTCTTATCTGGGAGAACCGGGTTAGATTCCCCACTCCTCCACTTGTAGCTGCTGGAATGGCCTTGGGTCAGCCATAGCTCTCATAGACCTTCTTCCCCTGTAGTTGTTAAGTGTGCGGACTCTTATCTGTGAGAACTGGGTTGGATTCCCCACTCCTCCACTTGCACCTGCTGGAACGGCCTTGGGTCAGCCATAGCTCTCATAGACCTTCTTCCCCTGTAGTGGTTAAGTGCGCAGACTCTTATCTGGGAGAACCAGGTTTGATTCCCCACTCCTCCACTTGCACCTGCTGGAATGGCCTTGGGTCAACCATTGCTCTCATAGACCTTCTTCCCCTGTAGTGGTTAAGTGCGCAGACTCTTATCTGGGAGAACTGGGTTTGATTCCCCACTCCTCCACTTGCAGCTGCTGGAATGGCCTTGGGTCAGCCATAGCTCTCATAGACCTTCTTCCCCTGTAGTGGTTAAGTGTGCAGACTCATATCTGGGGGAACCGGGTTTGATTCCCCACTCCTCCCCTTGCACCTGCTGGAATGGCCTCGGGGCAGCCATAGCTTTCACAGGAGCTGTCCTTGAAAGGGCAGCTGCTGTAAAAAGCTCTCTCAGCCTCACCTACCTCACAGGGTGTCTGTTGTGGGGGAGGAAGGTAGAGGAGATTGTGACTGCTCTGAGATTCAGAGTATGGGGGGGGGGGGTATAAATCCAATATCTTCTAAGTTCCAACCCCACAAAAATGGGAAAAGAACCAAAACATACGAAGCAGACAGATGGAAATCTCCCTCATGCCACTGCGGCCACATAGGAGAAAATCATTTAAAAAGTATGATGGGAGTCAGGTTTCATTATGACCATTCTAATTTAAGAAGCGTTTTAAGGTAGATGCTCAGCTGATATCATTTCGTACACCTTCCAGCGATGTCAGGGGTATGTGGCATATGCAAATGAGCCATGCCAATGAGTTGTGCTAATGAGCTCCGGCACCTCTTTTTCTACAAAGCGACCCCCGTGAATAGGAAAATCAAACACATCCTGGAGTCCTTCCATATTTTAAGTGAGGCTTCCTGCAACTCCCAGTTGTGGGGAGAAAGAGCAAATAGGTCTGTAGGCACCAGGGGGTCCACCAACACCTTTTTTAGTACCCACCAAGTGTTTTGGGAAAGTAGGCAGGGCCAGGTGGGGCTTTTGCCTAGCAAGGTTTATGATTGGTCATTGAAAATTTGACTGACTGCGCAGATTTTTAAAGGCACAGCTTTGTCTGCCACCACAGCACAAGGTTTTTCACTCTGTGGCCGCCATTTTCTGGTTGGCACAGCCTCTTGCAGCAGCCAAAGCAACCATTTTGTGGCAGCACCAATCACATGGTATCAGAATTCCAAGAGTGCCCACGGGTTAAAAAAGGCTGGGGACCCCTGAAGTAGTTAGTTGTGCTGCTTCTGAGTTCTTGGAAACATTAGATTTACATCCTTAAAAGTATGTGTGTGGCTTAAGCTATGGGGTGAGAGAAAATCCATGAAGCACAACTTCTACCCCTCCATGGGATTCCTGTATAGGGGTGTGCAAATAAACAAAAAAAGGAAAATTCAGATTTGGGGTATTCAAGAGTAAAAATATTTTGGGAGCTGAATATCCCTGAATATGAGATTCAGTGGCCGAATAACTTCTATACACCCAATATATCAAAGGTGTCAAACGTGGCCATGGGGGCAAATCAGGACCCTGGAGAGCTCCTATCAGGCCCCTGAGCAACTGGCTGTCATCTGCTTCCTTCTCCCCCTCTCTTGCTTCCTTCTGCATCACACCTTGCTTTGCCAGGCTTGCTCAGTCACACAAGAGCTACAAAGCAAAGCCTCTGTTTTCTCCATTGGCCAAGGCTTCTCCATTGCGGAGGAAGGGGGGGGGCAGAGCTTGCTTTGCCAGGCTCTCTCAATCACACAGAAGAGTTACTGAGCCAAGCCTCTCTTCCTTCTATTGGCTGAGGCTCCACCCCATTCTGGTTCCCCGGGAAAGGAATGAAAGAGCGAGAGCTTCCTTTGCCCAATTCCCTGGATCCCATAGGAGAGATACAAAGAAAGTGTCTTTAAGACCAACAAGTGCTAATGTTTTCAGCATGTTTTAATTTAAGGGTTTTTTTTAAAAATCTTTAATTGTGTTTGTGTCCTTTAAAAAGCTTATACCTCTGCCACCTAATCTTAAATAGGAAGACACACGGCCTGATTCAACATGGCCCGGCCCAACAAGGTGTCATTCATGTCCGATCCGGCTCTCATAACAAATGAGTTTGACACCCCTGCTTATATACCCTTAAAGTGATGGAGCCAATACCCTTAAAGTGATGGAGCCAGTGCCAGCCCTAGAGCACATTGCGCCCCAGGCAGGCTCCCTGCCTGGCACCCCACTGCCTCCTCCCGCCCTCCCTCTGTCACACCGCTTTCTATAGTGTGCACATCCCGCCCCCCCCCCCAAATCTCACCATGATGAGGCTTGGCCCTACCAGCTTCGAGCCAGCTGCACGTTTTTTGAAGCCAGCACAGGAGGAGGCTTCTCCCCACTCCTTTCTGGAACCGGAAGTGAAGGGGAGTGAAGCCTCCTTCAGCGTTGGCTTTAAAAAAATGTGTGGCTGCCCTGAAGCTGGCAGGGCCCAGTCTCATTGCGGCAAGCAGGGGGGAGGGGAAGTGTGGCGGAAGGGAGGGGGCTGGCGGTGGCAGTGGCAGCAGCGGCAGCAGTGGGGGAGAGGCAAACTAGGCAGTTGTCTTGGGCACCAGGAGGGGGGAAGCTCAATGTGGCGCCCTCCTCCTGGTGCCCAAGGCAACTGCCTAGTTTGCCTAGTGGACAAGCCGGCCCTGGAAGCAGTGCCTCCAGTGTCTGGGCATGCTGAGTCACTTCCTCCGACAGTAAACACTCAGATAAAGTTTAAACAGACATGATAGAAAATGGTGGCTAGGAAGAAATAACTTTTTAGAAAAAAAACGACAAAGGTGAGGTCTGTTTGCATAGTTCCAGAGGTCAAATGTCTTGTAAGACTTTTTTTTTGGCATGGCGAAGCATTTCTGGGCTTCCTCTCCCTTTAATGACTGATGACAGCCGCGCCTCCGGCAAAATTAGTTTAATAAACCGGGAAATAAAGTTATCCGCCCCTGCCAGGGATCGATTAATTGATTTGCTTGCTTGGGTCAGAAGTCTTCATTCCGCCCCTTTTCTTCTGAAGTCATGTTGATCTTTTTTGGCACGGAACTCTGCGTGAGTGTGGGCGTTGGGAAGTATATAAAAAGGTTAACCAAAGGCAAAGCGAAAATCATTCCTGGGCAACTGAAAAAGAGAAGCAGCTTCCAGAAGGTTCCTTAACTACCAGGACTGGCCCTGCCATTAGGCAAACCAAGCGCTTGCCTAGGGCAGGGGTGTCAGACATGTGGCCCAGGGGCCAAACCAGGCCCCTGAAGGGCTCCTATCAGGCCCCCAAGCAACTGGCTCTTGCCTGCTTCCTTCTCCCCCTCTGTTGCTTCTTTCTGCATCTCAGCTTGCTTTGCAAGGCTTGCTCAATAGCACAGGAGCTAAAGAACAAAACCTGGGGAGGGAGGGAAAGAGCCAGTGCTTCCATTGCCCAGTTCTCTGGACCCCATGGCAAAAATACAGAGAAAGCACCTTTAAGACCAAATGTTCTAGGAATTGCCCATTGCATCTGAATTTTGCACAGTGTTTGTTGTTCAGTCGCACAGTCGAGTCCGACTCTTTGCGACCCAATCGACAAAGTCATACCAGACCCTCCTGTCTCCCACCAGCCTCCGAAGTCTGCTCAAATTCGTGTTTGTTACATCAGTAACGCTGTCCAGCCATCTCATGGCATTCTACCCTGCTGAAGCCCTCCATAAATCCCACCAATCTTCATAGTCTGGAGATCACTTGTAATTTTAGATCTACAGGCCCCACTGGAGTTTGGCAGCCTTGTGTGGGCTTTATAGATGTAGTGACAAAATCCCAACAAGGCTGCTGTGCTGTGAATGCCTATCAAATGTTAGAGGTCACAATTGTACATATTCCCTTGAATTAACCTACCAGCTCTTTTGCACTACATAACACTTACAAGGAGGTGGCATCGGTTTGTAAAACTTGCCCCAAGCAACTGGTTTTTGATGGCAGCTCTCCAGTTTGGTAGACAGAGAGCCAGTCTGATCTAGTGATTAAGAGCATGGTCTCTAATCTGAGAGAACTGGGCTTGATCCCCTGCTTCTCCCCATGCAGATGCTGAATGATCTTGAGTCAGTTGTAGTTCTCAAAGAGCTCTCTCAGCCCCACGTACCTCACAGTTTGTCTGTTGTGGGGAGAGGAATGGAAGGTGATTGTAAGTCCTCTTCTTCTCCTTCTTTTCCTCCTCTTCTCCTTCTCCTCCTCAGTGCCGGATTAAACTTTGTGGAGGACACTAGGCAGTCGAAATCTTGGGGGCCCCCTCACAAATTATCTCAGAGTAGGGTTGCCAAGTCCAATTAAAGAAAAATCTGGGGACTTTGGGGGCGGAGCCAGGAGACTTTGGGGGTGGAGCCAGGAACAAGGATGTGACAAGCATAATTGAACTCCAAGGGAGGACTTCCGGGGAGGAAAATGGCGAGCTGAGTTGTCTCTCGTAACGGGAGCAAGCTGAAGGTCTTGTTCGGGGTAGTGGAGGGCAAACCAAAGCCCACTGCCTACCTTTCTCAGTGAGAGAAAGGTCCAAGACTTGCACTAAAAACTTTAGAAGAGATTTACCTTGGCTGAAAAGGAGCTTTGGAGAAGGGTCCTTTGAGGCTTTGAGGAGTCTCAGAAGTTTGCAAAATTATCGTCTGCAAGATCTCTCAGAGCCATTGATTTGGCATAAGCTCGTCACGATCCTAACCTTCTGGGACATTTTTAAACAACTAAAGTCTTGGAAGACCAGTGGAACTTGGATAAACAGAGGAAAAAAGGTACAGAAACTCTTCTTTCACTCCGGAGCTATTTACAGACTAAAGAGACGTTTTAAAGGTGGAAATAAGGGGAAAATATAAAACTTGCAAGTAGAAGAAGGGAAGGGTGAAGTTTGGACTATTTTGACATAAAAGACAGTGTTAAAAACTGCTAAAAATTGAAGAGAAATCATTGTTGTGTCTACTTACGATTTGTGGAATGTAAACAACCATACTGTGCAGGAATATACTGGAACAGTCCTCTAACTCTACTGAGCAAGACAGGAAGTGCGTCAAGCAATCTATAAGGTTGAAGGTGACAGAGACAGGAAGCAGTAAAGAAAAAAGCCTACTCTACATCATAGAGAAACATCGGCAGCCATTGCTGGGAGGTCCAATTTAAAACATCGTTTTAAAAAGATTTGGGACTTTAAAAAGTGACAGAAACGACAGGGAAAAGGGTAAGAAGATAAGAACTATTGACTACATTATTGGTGGGCTCCTGGGGTGATTTTAAAAGGGGAAAAAAAATCTTTAAAAGGAGAAAAAATCGCGGCCGCCATTTTGGATTTTTTAAAGACTTTTTTGTTAAATATCTTTGCTTTGGGGGCTCAGAAACCAGCGAAATTGGGCTTGCTGGAAAGGGCAAGCCCTGCTCTATTGAACCTGACTGTCAGATTTTAAATTGGTGAGGTCAAAAATTTCGTCATTTTTTTAAAGGGGAAAAATTCTTCAAAAATTTATATCTGGGCCTGGGAAGCTCAGAAGAAAACAGAACAAAGTTTAATTGAGAGAGAAAATTTAGACCTTCTGAACTTGGTAGTCAAACTTGCAAATTGTGCGACGGAAATTTTTGGTATTTTAATTGCATCCCCCTTGCTCTTTGCTTAAATGTCAGAGCCCAGGCAGCCCCGAACAAGAGCCCTTTCATTAGAAAAAATGCAAGACCAAATGGAGGCTATGGAAGCCAGGATTATGAAAGGAGTTAAGAAAATGATGGAAGAGTTGAAGGAAGAACTTACTACAGTGATTAAAAAAGAAGTGGATGACCTCAAAAACCAAATTGGGAAAATAGACAAGAAAGTACAGGAGGTGGAGGAGAAAGTTAAAATACATGATACCACCTTGCTGAAAGTACAAGAAAAAGTGACGATTCACGACTGCAAATTAATGGAAAATCAGCTACGTTTGAGAGGAGTACCTGAGGAAGAGAATGATGATTTGAAAGGATATATAACAAACATAATCGCAGAATTCTTAGAAGAAGACCTTGATAAGACTAAAAGCATGTATGATCACATGTATAGAGTCAACTCGTTATATGCCAAAAAAAATAACTTACCAAGAGATGTGGTTGTAAGATTCATGACAAAGGAAATGGTGGGAAGGATTATGAAGAGAAACTCTGAACAATCATTGATAGTAAGAGGTAGCAGAGTGAGAATTATGAAGGAGCTACCAAAAGAAGTGATAAATGACAGGAGAACATATAAAAAGTTGACAGAAAAATTGAAAGACAATGGCACAAGGTATAGATGGATAATCCCCGAGGGTGTGAGCTTTGAACTTCAGGGGAAGAGAGTCACGATCACAAATGCCCGAGAACTGAGGAGATTTTTTGAAGAAAATAAAGAATTTGCACCATGATGGATTACAAACTATTGTCTTGGAATGTTAATGGACTAAATTCACCACAAAAAAGAAGGGCAACTTTTCATTGGATTAAAAAGAACTCCAAGGGAGTTCTGGCCATCACATTTAAAGGGACAGAACACCTTTTTAAATGCCTTTCTTCCATAGGAAATAATTAAGGATAGGGGCACCATCTTTTGGGGCTCATAGAATTGGTCCAATCGTTTTGAAACTTGGGGGTATTTTGGGGAGAGGCACTAGATGCTATACTAAAAATTTGGTGCCTCTACCTCAAAAATAGCTCCCCCAGAGCCCCCAATACCCATGGATCAATTCCCTATTATTCCCTATGGGAATCGTTCTCCGTAGGGAATAATAGAGTGCCCAGTAGACATTTCCCTCCCCCCCCCACTTTCTAAAGGGGTGGGGAGGGCCTCCAAACCAAGGAATCCCCTGCCCCCTCCCTCTCTCTCACACACAAATACTTACTTGGTCTTCTTCCTGCAGAACTTTGCTTGCTGTGAAAATAAAAGCAAAAGAAAGGGAGGGGCCGTTCTCCATGGAAACTGTTACTGACCCTTTCCAATGAAGCCCTTCCTGTTTCCTGTTTCCTGCACAGCTTTAAAGGGGCACACATTTTACAAACGGATCAGGAGCTCTACAACAACATGATGCCTACACGTATGTTCTCCCCCCCCTCCACCCCCCCGCTTCCGGATTTTTGGAGAGCGGGGGAGGAGGCTGCAAATCGGGGGTCCCCCACCAGGGCGGGGGGTGGGGTTGGGAAGCCTATCTCAGAGTCTGAGCACCAGCCCATG